>NC_067428.1:35112007-35422007 GCF_009764475.1 Pristis pectinata | reverse complement strand
AGGGCTGGCCAAATTGTTGAGAAGTGAGAAAGAAGGCTCCTTACCTGCATTGGTTCCATACTATTGAGTGGAAGGTCTCCTCCACTGAATATCTCCCAAAGGGTTGTACCAAAGCTCCACTTGTCTAATTCTGGAACCAGATGTGTGGTTTCGCCAATGTATTCTGGAGCTAACCACGGGATCCGGTCAATGCGCACTGCATCAAAAAAAATTAAACTTATAATCACTTACCAGAATACACTGGCTGAGAGCGTGGCAGAAGCAGAGTCGTTGATAGTATTTAAGTATCTAGATGGAGCACTTGAATTGCCCAGGCATTGAAGGCTATGGGCCAAGTGCTAGAAGTTGGGATTAATAAGGATGGGTGCCCATGGGTCTGCATGGAAACAGTGGGTCAAATGGCCTGTTTCCATGCTGTATGACTATTAATGGGCAGCCATTTATTTTTAAACAGTGATCCCAGTTCTATATTGCGAGGAAACATCCTCTGCACGTTCACCCATTCAAGTTTCCTCAGGGTCATATATTTCAGTCTTCCCCACTTGCTCTTCTAAACTTCAACGAATACAAGCCTAACCTGTCCAATCTTTCCTCAACAAACCCAGCACATTCGTACATGAAGAGCAGAAGGATGGCTAGAGTGAAGGTAGGTCCAATTAAAGACAAAGGTGGGAGGATGTGCCTGGAAGCTGTGGAAGTGGGTGAGGTTCTCAATGAATACTTCTCTTCAGTATTCACCAAGGAGAGGGGTCTTGATGATGCGGAGGACAGTGTTGGTAAAGGTAATGTTCTAGAGCATGTAGATATCAAGAGAGAGGATGTATTGGAGCTGTTAGAAAATATTAGGACAGATAAATCCCCTGGGCTGATGGAATATTCCCCAGGCTGCTTCACGAGGCGAGGGAGGAGATTGCTGAACCGTTGGCTAGGATCTTTGAGTCCTCGTTGTCCACAGGGATGGTACCGGAGGATTGGAGGGTGGCAAATGTTGTCCCCTTATTCAAAAAAGGTAGTAGGGATAGTCCAGGGAATTACAGAGCAGTAAGCCTTACGTCTGTGGTGGGCAAGTTGTTAGAAAGGAGTCTAAGAGATAGGATATATGAGTATTTAGAGAATCATGGACTGATTAGGGACAGCCAGCGTGGATTTTTGAAGGGAAGATCTTGCCTCACAAGCCTGATAGGGTTCTTTGAGGAGGTGACCAGGCAGATTAATGAAGCTAGTGCAGTGGATGTGGTCTACATGGATTTTAGTAAGGCATTTGACAAAGTTCCACATGGTAGGCTTCTTCAGAAGGTCAGAGGCCAAGGGATCCAGGGAGGCTTGGCCATGTGGATTCAAAATTGGCTTGCCTGTAGAAAGCTGAGGGTTGTGGTGGAGGGAGTGCATTCGGATTGGAGGGCTGTGACTAGTGGAGTCCCACAGGGATCAGTTCTGGGACCTCTACTTTTCGTGATATTTATTAACGACTTAGATGAGGGGGTGGAAGGGTGAGTTAGCAAGTTTGCAGATGACACAAAGATCGGTGGTGTTGTGGATAGTGTGGAGGGCCGTCAAAGCTTAGAGGGATATTGATAGGATGCAGAGGTGGGCTGAGAAGTGGCAAATGGAGTTCAATCCAGAGAAGTGTGAGGTGGTACACTTTGGAAGGACTAACTCCAAGGTGGAGTACAAGTTAATGGCGGGATTCTGGGTAGTGTGGAGGAGCAGAGGGATCTGGGGGTTCATATCCACAGATCACTGAAAGTTGCCTCGCAGGTGGATAGGGTAGTTAAGAAAGCTGATGGGATGTTTGCTTTCATAAGTTGTGGGATCGAATTTAAGAGCCGTAAATTAATGATGCAGCTTTACAAAACTCTGGTTAGACTACACTTAGAGTACTATGTCCAGTACTGATCACCTCCTTATAGGAAGGATGTGGAGGTGTTGGAAAGGGTGCAGAGGAGATTTACCAGGATGCTGCCTGGATTGGAGAGTATGGATTATGAGGAGAGACTAAAGGAGCTAGGACTTTACCCATTGGAGAGGAGGAGGATGAGGGGAGACATGATAGAAGTATACAAAATATTAAGAGGAATAGATAGAGTAGACAGCCAGCACCTCTTTCCCAGGGCACCAATGCTCAATACAAGAGGGCATGGCTTTAAAGTAATGGGTGGGAAGTTCAAGGGAGACGTCAGAGGGAGGTTTTTCACCCAGAGAGTGGTTGGTGCATGGAATGCGCTGCCTAGGGTGGTGGTGGAGGCTGACCCGTTGGTCAAGTTGAAGAGATTGTTAGATAAGCATATGGAGGAATTTAAGATAGAGGGATATGTGGGAGTAAGGGGTTAGATAGTCTTAGGCATGGTTTGAAGGTTGGCACAACATGGTGGGCTGAAGGGCCTGTATTGTGCTGTATTGTTCTATGGTGTTCCAGGTACTATCCTAGTAAACCTCTGAACTGCTTCCTATGCATTGCTTCCTTCCTTAAATAAGACCATCAGTGCCTTCAGATTTGGTCTCAAAATGCATCACTTCACACTTGTCAGAATTCCATCTGCCAACACTCCACACAAATGTCCATCAGATCTATATCCTTCTGTGGCCTTATACAACTTCCCTCTCCCCACCAACATTTGTATTATTCACAGACTTACTAATCATGCCTCCTACATTCATATGCAAGTCATTACTGTATATCACAAACAAAGGTCCCAGCACCGATCCCTGTGGTACACCCCATGTCACAGCCTTCCAACCAGAAAAGCATCCCTCCACCACTACCCTTTGCCTCCTATCACCAAGCCAATTTTGAATCTGTTTAGCCACCCCACCAGCAGCATAACTTGCTGATGTAAACACATCAGTCTGCTGTCTCTCTTTACCTTCATTTGGTAGAATGGTCACACTGATTCCTGGATCACTCAGCTTGATAAATGGAGGACACCTGGCCATTGTGTCTCCTTCTCGTGTCAGCAGGACATTCTTTGCACAGACATTGCCATGGATTATGTGCTTGTCCTCCTGCAAGGTGAAAGCCCGATGTTAGGAAATCTCTATGGAATATAGAACAGTACAGAATCAGGCCCTTCAGTCCACAATGCCTGTGCCGACTATGATATTAATCCAAACTACTTCCGCAAAGGGGCAGGAGCTGCTCAGGAGAAGCTGGGCTGGGGCTGGATATTTCCCACAGTCCATCTCAGAGGGAGATCCATAAAAATTAAGTAAACAGAGCAGAGCATAAAACCTGGGCTAGATCCTTTGGATATTCCTTGGCTACCTGTCAAAATGGCACACGTATATAAATGCATGGAATAAATTCCACACAACATGGTGATGAATTGTTGCAAAGAATTACCAAGGGAGGGGAAATAAGGCTTGAAGTCCTGACAATAGCTGCAATGGTTAGAGACTAGGATTTTATACCGTGCGAGAGCAAAAGGATGCAAGCTTCTCCTTTTTTCCTATTGTGACATGAAATGGCTTTCTTACATCAGCAACTACTTTCTCAAAAGAGAATAAATTCATAGTTTAAAACAAGGTAAACTGTCTCAAGTTGACAAAGCCATACGTGAGATGTGTAGTTCAGATTTGGTGTTAACTTTTCATCTGATGCCATGATTATTGAAAAGGTTGAAGAGCAATGAGCTCTCAGTGGTCATCCTGAGGACCACTGATTATTCTGATGTGCGTTTCACTCTCTCCCTTGAGAACCCCTGTCTTACATCAACATTGCTCTTTCTTTCTCCCTGCTCTAACCCATTGTCTCCCAGCATTGCCCTTTGCTGGATCAGATAACAATGATCCTCCCACAGCCCAAAGATATCTGGGTTGGTAGGTAACTTACCACTATAACTTGGCCCTCATTAGTCGAATCTGTGGGAGTAGATGGCAATGAAAGAGAATAGGCTTCAGGTAAATTACTGGGAGAATGGGATTGCTTATAGAGCCAGCACTAAGTCGATGGACCAAATGGCCTCCTTCTACATCCCAAAAAATATGGAAATACAAAAGAACTCACACATCAAATCATCTATTCCAGTTCTGAGGAAAGATTCCTACCCAGAAACATTGGCTCCAAGCCATAGATTGTTTGATTTGCCTAGTGCTTCTAACCTTTTCCATTTGAATTCTATTATAACTCCTGGAAGTCATGCTGGTGAATTTGGCAGAGAGTCATGTGACAGCAGCCATGAGACACATTGTGATGCTTACCAGGAAGTTCATGGCATAGGCGAGCTGTTTTGCAACCTCAAGTTTCCAGCTTATGTTGACACAGCTATTGTTTTTATTTTTCTTTAGGTATATGTCTAGAGCTCCATGCTTCACATACTCCTGCACCATGATGTCTGCAAATGAAAAGGAATGAATTAATTCTTGGGAGCTAGAGAGGTATTGTAGGTTAGTGACTAATCTACTAGTCAAGGTTACTAGCTAAAGAGATATGGTAGTCCTGATGCAGGGGCTTGACCCAAAACTTTGACTATCCTTTTCCATCCACAGATGCTGCTCCACCTGCTGAGTTACTCCAGCATTTTGTTTTTTGGTAGGTTAGTGACTAGATTACTAGACTAGGCTATTAGCCAAAGATGTAGCACACCTCAACAACTCCCTGTACAATTGCAACAACATCTCCCCTTTTTTTTTAAAACTCCAAACCCTTTGCAACAAAGGTCAAAATCCAGTTTGTCTTCATAACTATTTGCTGCACCTGCCTGCTAACTTCTTGTGATTCATGCACTAGAACAGCTTGATGCCTCATGCTTCACTGGTTTGCAGTCTCTCTCCATTTAGATAATCCATTTTTTGACTCCTCTTAACGAAGTGCATGATTTCCCAATTTCCCCATATTGAATGCCATTTGCCAAGTCCATTTACCCAATCACTCACTCTATCTATATCCTGTTGCGGGGTTACAATATCCTCATCACAACACACATTTCCACATATTTTTGCGTTATCATAAATTTGGAAACCTTACATTTTGCCCCCTCTTCCAGGTCATTAATATAAATGAGACCGCCAGTTTTCAATCTATTCTTATACATGTTTTCTTATACCACAAGTTCTTAAATTATGCACCTTATCAAATGCCCTTTGGAAATCTAAATACACTACATATATTCTCTGCTGAACGTCTATTGACCACTGTTACATTCTCAAAGAATTCAAGCAAATTTGTCTAATATGATTAACCTTTCATAAAACTAAATTGGATCGTTTTTATTACTTTCAGCTTTCCTACGTGATTAGTTATTTCCTCTAGATTATTGACTCAAGCACCTTGCCAACAATAGATGTTAAAGTAACTTGGCCTTTGATTTCCCACCTTCTGTCTTCCTTCCTTCTTGAAAGAGGGAGTCACATTTAGTTGTTTACCAATCCTCTGGTTTCCTCCCAGAACTTGCTACATTTTGAAAAAAACATCAACCAATAGATCTATCTGCAGCCAGTTCCTTTAAAATCCTTGGGTGCAGCACATCAAATCCTAGCAATCTGTCTGCCTTTGTTCCCATGAGATTCTCTAATACATTGTAAATAAATCCCAATCACAAGGGTCAAATTCTTCCATGTTTTTTGAAATTAGTCCATCTGTAATCTTTGGATTATTTGCAGTGTCTACTGATGCAAAAAATTTGATTTACCATTTATAGAACATAGAACAGTACAGCACAGTTTGGGCCCTTTGGCCCACAATGTTGTTCCGACCTATATCAACCTTCTCCATGATCAATCTAACCTTCCCTCCTACAAGCCTCTATTTTTCTTACATCTATGAGCCTAAGTCTTTTAAATGTCCCTATTGCATCAGCTTCTACCACCACCCCTGGCAGTGTATTCCAGGCACCCACCACTCTGTAAAATCCTACCTCTGACATCTCCCCTAAACTTTCCTCCACTCACATTTCTTTGTTTCCTGTTACTAATTCACCAGCCAAATTCTGTAGAGGTCCCACAATTACCTTATCTGCCCCTGCTCATCTACTGAGCGATCTCTTGGTTTATTTACCCCATCTGCTTTAGACAACTTCACCTTCATACCATAGTAATTGCCCTTATTTAAATTGAACACGCTGGTTTTGGACCTGAGGTATTCTCCCTCAAATTATATCTGGAGTTCCAGTGTATTTGTAGTCATTACTTCCTGGAGGATCTTTAAGCACAAGGTCTTTTATTAATCCTTCTTTACACATGACCAAATCTAAAGTAGCCTTTTCCCAGTGGGTTCTGTTGAATACTACTCTAAGAAGCAATCTTTAAAGCACACCACAATACCTTTCTCTGTGATACCCTTATTAGTTTGGTTCATCTAATCAATATGCAGATTAAAATCTCCCATGATAATTGCAATTCCCCTCAAGCATGCCCTCAATATTTCCCCATTCATGCTCCACCCTATGAAAGGGCCACACTTTGGGGGTCTATCTACTACTCCCACGTCTTTTTCTTCCCTACTATTCATGATATCTCTCCTTTTCCATCGGGTAGAAAATACAGGAGCCTGAGGGCATGTACCACCAGACTTAAGGACAGCTTCTACCCCACTGTGATAAGACTATTGAACGGTTCCCTTATACAATGAGATGGACTATGACCTCACGATCCACCTCGTTGTCACCTCACACCTTATTGCACTGCACTTTCTCTGTAGCTGTGACACTTTGTACTGTTATTGTTTTTACCTGTACTACGTCAATGCACTCTGTACTAATGCAATGTAACTGCACTGTGTAATGAATTGACCTGTATGATCGGTTTGTAAGGCAAGCTTTTCACTGTACCTCGGTACAAGTGACAATAATAAACCAATACCAATGCCAAAATGTGGCATTCTTCAGGTATATTATCAAACAAGATTTAATACACAAAGAAATATTAGTACAAGTGAAGTGGCTGTTAACAAACGATTGTGAGTTGACTCACAATCGTGCAGGGCAGGCACAGTAGTGCAGCAGTTAACGTAACTCTATTACAGCGCCAGCGATCCGGGTTCAATTCCAGCCGCTGTCTGTTAGGAGTTTGTACGTTCTCCCTGTGACTGTGTGGGTTCCTCCTGGGTGGTCCTGTTTCCTCCCACATTCCAAAAATGTATGGGTTAGGAAGTTGTGGGCATGCTATGTTGGTGCTGGAAGTGTGGCGGCAATTGCGGGCTGCCCCCAGAATACTCTACGCAAAAGATGCATTTTACTGTGTGTTTCAATGTACGTGTGACTAATAAAGAAATCTTATCTTAAGAAATGTCTTTAAAAAAAGCAGAAAAAGAAAAAAGCAGAAGGATGAGATTGGGGGTTGGCTGGTGTTTAGGGAAGGAATGATGTATGAGAATTTTATCTGAGTGAGGAAACTTTAGAGAGAATGCTTGTTGGGTTGGGAAATACACTGCAGGAAAAGGATTGCACAATAAATAATGGGAAGAGAGTTTCATTCATCAGTGTAACTCTGTTCTGCCCACAACACCCAGGAAAGTGGAAGCCTAGTCTGAAATTCTTCCTGCTCTAATCAGGAGTTGACTCACAATCATGCAACTTAAGACCAAGATCTCTACATTAATTTAATTCTTTGGTTCTTTACCAGTTTGACAAGACCAAATAGCAGAGCAAGAACAGAAAGCAATACAACAAAATTTCACAAAATAAGCAGTGGCTCTTCATACAGTTTGAAAGTTAAACAAAAGGTGGATTTGAACATTTTATGATCTCTGGATACCCCAAATACTTTGTACAGTGAAGTACTTTTTGGAAGTGTGGTCACTGTAATAACTTTGGAAATATGGAAGCTGCTTTCCAGCCAGCGAGACTGAACAAGTTGATGATGGCCAGGACACTGGGTTTTAATTCCCTGTTCTTCAAAACAGTGCTACAAAGTCTTTTATATCCAGCAAAGCAGCTTTTTATCTTTAAGGAACACTTCTGTGGTTAATCCATGCAGTGACAGCAAATGACCAGTGCCTTTCATATGATATCAGTTACAAATCTAAGTAAATAACATCTCAGACCTGAGGAGCTGAGTGTCTTAAGCCTTTTTCTGTGTTACCATGTATAATATTACAATGGAGGTTTCTTAATAACTTACATTTTAAAATAATTCTTAAAAGTTTCTTAAAAAAATATACCAAGTTCTAAGACTTACTCTCTTTGTTGATGGCACAGATTCCATAAACCAGAATGAGATGCTTGTGGGAAACTTGACTCATTATACTTGCTGCTTCAAAGAATGACTATAATGGTAAAGAGTTCAGATTTGAACAAAAATGTATCTCAACATGGTAGTAATAAGAGAGAGTTTGCCAACCTCCCCCAGCCACAGAACATTTCCCAAATGCTCAGATTCTCCAATATTGGTCTCATTGGAACCTCTTGTCCTATCACCCACAGCTCCTCCCTTACAATCTGGAGGTCCTTCCCACAACATGCAGCTCAATGTTTCTTTTCTTCTCAAAATGCAGCATTTTTATTCTTTAGAGAAAGGGAAATCATGTTTCATCAACTTAAAGCTCTTTGGGAAAAGTAAGATGAACTGTTGATAAAGAAAGGGAAATCATGTTTCATCATCTTAAAGCTCTTTGGGAAAAGTAAGATGAACTGTTGATAAAAGGGGATCAGTTGATGTACGATACCTAGATTTCCAGAAGGCATTTGATGGGGTGCAGCATCAAACATTATTAATAACTGCTCATGCAGTGGCTAAAGTATTGGCATGAATAACAGATTGGATGGGTCTCAGGAAATAGCAGATTGGATGGCTCTCAGGAAATGGAGAGTAGACAATAACTTGGTCTTTTACTGGTTGGCAAATGTAATGAATGGTGCGAGACAGGAATCAGTGCTGGGGCCTCAACTTGGATGAAGGTGCCCAAGATATAGTTGCTAAATTTACTGATAGGTAGAAAAGTAAGATGCAAAGAAGACATGAGGGTACAAAGTAAAAGAGATTGGTTGGGTTAATACACAGAGACAGATTTAGATGCTGTGATGGTCTCTGTGTTAATTCTTTCTTCTGCTGCTCCAGAAGTGGAAACTCCAGTAGGCAAGATTCTAAGAAAACACTGGCAGCTGCTTGGTGAAATTTTGAATCCTCTGCTTCAAACCTCTCCTTACAAATGAAAATATTAAACAACTACTTCAGTCCTGTATTTTCCTGCTATGCATTGACCTCAAAAATGAGAACACTGGATATTTCTTCTCTTTGAACTTAAGAGTCATAGTTATACAGCATGGAAACAGACCCTTTGGCTCAACTCATCCACACCGACCAAGATGCCTATCTAAGCTAGTCCCATTTGCCCATGTTTGGCCCATATCGTTCTAAACCCTTCCTATTCATGTACTTACCCAAATGTCTTTTAAATGTTATTATTGTACCTGCTTCAACCATTTCCTCCGGCATCTTGTTCCAGATATACATCACCCTCTGCATGAAAAACTTGCCCACAAGGTCGCTTTGAATCCTTCCCCTCCCAACTTATTACTATGTCCTTTAGTTTTTGGTTCCCTAACTTGTGTAACTACAGTAAGTACTGAGCTCATTAATTTCTCAAACATTTATTTCAATCATAAGGGCGACCTTATAGAGGTTTATAAAGTTATGAGGGGCATAGATGGGGTAAGTAGTCATGGGTTTAAGGAGAGAGGGGAAAGATATAAAGGACATCCAAGGGGTAAATTTTTCCAGAGGTGGTGGGTATGTGGAATGAGCTGCCAGAGGTAGAGGCAACTACAATCACAGCGTTTGAAAAACATTTGGATGGGTACATGGATATGTAAGAAACAGAGGAGATATGGGCCAAATGAGATATAATGGGATTAATGTAGATGGCGTTTTGGTCGGCATGGACGAGTTGTGCCAAATGTCCTGTTTCCACACCGTATGACTCATAAATGTTCTTACATGTAGACATGGACTGCTCTGTTGGCTGAGAATTTATATTGAATATTGTGCAATGTTAATGAACGTGCCCACTTCTTACAAATTGGTGAGGTGGTCATTGGTGACGCAGCTAAGGATAGGTGGGCCTAGGATACTACCCTGAGGTACTGCTGGAGTGATATCCTGCAGCTGGATGATTAACTTCCAACAGCCATTATTCTTTGTGTGAGGTATGACCCCGTGTGTCTTTGTTTTGGTGCCCATGATGCCTCAATCAGTCAAATGCCTTGATGTCAAGGGCAGTCACATTCACCTCATCTCTCAAATTTTTTTTTGATCCATGTTTGGACTAGGGCTTTGATGAAAAACTCAGTCTTCAGTTTGCTCATGTTTGAAAGTGTACTGATATTGATATTGGTTTATTATTGTCATTTGTACTGAGGTACAGTGAAAAACTAGTCTTGCATACCATTTGTACAGATCAATTCATGACACAGTGCATTGAGGTAGTACAGGGTAAAAACAGTAACAGAATACAGAGTAAGGTGCCACAGATACTTGGGGACATGGAAGTTAAATTTAAAAGAGTAGAATGATTATAGTAGAAGTAATGAGTGGATCTGCAGAGAGCAGCTTGCAATGAGTCACCACGCTCCGGTGCCATCTTGCTTCAGAAGGCAAGTGATAAAAACGTGGTAATCAGCTGGATTGGATCTGTCCTGCTTTTTATGAACTTTATGTAGTTGGGCAACTTTACACATGGTAGGTTAGATGCCAGTGATAAAAAAGTTTCCTGGAATATTTTAACTAGAGGCACAATGCGATATGAGATACTAATACGGGAACATTAGGCAGGAACCAGGGAGAGTTAATTGGGAACAGCTGTTTTTGGGCAAATCCACATCTGACATGTGGAGGGTGTTTAAAGACCAACTGCACAGAGCACAGGACAGGGGTGTTCCAGTAAGGATGGCAGGGTCAGGGAACCTTGGATGTCAAGAGAGGTGGTGAATTTAGTCAAGAAAAAGGAAATGTATGCAAAGCTTAGGAAACTAGGATCAAACAGAGCACTTCAGGATTATAAAGAAGCCAGAAAGGAATTAAAGAAGGGGGCCATGAAAAGTCCTTGGCAGGTAGGATTAAAGGGAATTCTAAGGCATTCTATATATACATCAAGAGCAATAACTAGGGAGTAGGTAGGACCACTCGAGGATGGAGGGAATGTGTGCTTGGAAGTGGAGGATGTGGGCGAGGTCCTGAGTGAGTACTTTGTGTCAATATTTACAAAGGAGAAGGACATGGAGGACAGGGAGATCAGTGTGGAGCGTGCTAATATGCTAGGGCACTTTGAGATAAAAGAGGTAGTGTTGGGTCTCTTAAAGAGCATTAAGGGCCTGATGAGATATACCCCAGGTTACTGAGGAGGCAAGAGATGAGATTGCTGGAGCCTTGACCAAGATCTTAGTGTCCTCTCTAGCTATAGGCGAGTTCCCGGAGGACTGGCGAGTAGCTAATGCTGTTCCATTATTCAAGAAGGGAAACCGGGATAATCTTGGTAACTATAGACCGGTGAGTCTCATGTCAGTGGTAGGGAAGTTACTGGAGAGGATTCTTTGGGATAGAATTTAAGAGCATTTGGATAACCATAGCCTAATGAGGGACAGTGATTATGGCTTCGTGCAGGGCAAATTGTGTCTTACTAACTTGAGGAGATGACAAGGGTGATTGATGAAGGTAGAGCTGTGGATGTTATCTACAAGGTCCCTCATGGGAGGCTCATCTGGAAGATTAAGATGCATGGGATCCATGGTGAATTGGCTGTTTGGATTCAGAACTAGCTGCCCATAGAAGACAGAGGGCCGTGGTCGATGGGACTTATTCTAGCTGGAGGCCTGTGACTAGTTGTGTTCTGCCTGGATCTGTACCGGGACCTCTGTTTGCGATGTACAGTATATAAATGACCTGGATGAAAATGTAGATGGGTGGGTTAGTAAGATTGGTAGTGTTGTGGATGGTGCTAAGACTTGCAAAGGAGACAGCAAGGTATAGTTGGAGAAGTGGCAGATGGAGTTTAACCTGGCCAAATGTGAAGCGTTGCACCTTGGGAGATCAAATGTAAAGAGACAGTACACTGTTAATGGCAAGACCCTTAACAGTGTTGATGAGCAGAGGGATCTTGGGGTCCAAGTTCATAGCTCCCTGAAGGTGGCTACACAGGTTGATAATGTGTCAAAGGCGGCATATGGCATGCTTGCCTTTATTAGTCGAGGCGATGAGGTCGAGAGTCAGGAAGTCATGCTGCAGCTTTATGAAACTCTGATTAGGCCACATCTGGAGTATTGCATTCAGTTCTGGTCACCCCATTAAAGGAAGGGTGTTGAGGCTTTGGAGAGGGTGCAGAAGAGGTTTACCAGGATACTGCCTGGACTAGAGGGCATGTGCTATAAGGAGAGGTTGGACAAACTTGGGTTGTTTTCTCTGGAGCGGCAGAGGCTGAAGGGAGATCTGATAAAGGTTTCTAACGTTATGAGAAGCATAGATAGATAGTCAGTATCTTTTTCCCAGGGTTGAAATGTCTAATACTGGAGGACATGCATTTAAGGTGAGGGGGGAAGTTCAAAGGAGATGTGTGGGGCAAGTTTTTTATTATTATAAACACAGAGTGGTGGGTGCCTGGGGTGGTGGTGGAGACAAATATGATAGGGGCATTCAAGAGGCTCTTAGATAGGCACATGAATGTGCAGGAAATGCAAGGATATGGATATATAGGTGGAAGGGATTAGTTTGGTTGGGCATTTGATTACTAATTCAAATAGATCAGCACAACATTGTGGGCCAAAGGTCCTGTTCTGTGCTGTACTGTTCTGCGGTCTATATGTTCTATGTAACTAGTTCTGGAATGCAAGCCTTCATTAGTACAATATCTCTCAGATTCTGGCTAATAGATATATTTGAACTCCAGTGGTAACAAAAGACTTAATTTCTCTGCTCAACAAAAATCTAGTTTTGTCATTTCCAACTAATTGATTCCCAGCTGTTCTTTGAAAGGTTCTTATTGCCCTCTGGGTGAGTCCTGACACCACCTTAGTTAAGTAAGGCCTTAAAATTTCTACCCTTTTCTGGACTTCCCAATCAAACAAAATAATTTCTCCTTTCACTCTATAATTCCTTTCTTTGTCATCCACCAATGAGAATCCTTGCAGAGCAAAAAGAAAAATTGCGGGGATTACCTCAGAGTAGTTCCTGTGTGAGGAGTCCAGCACTTTCAGTAAAACCTCCATCTGGTAGAAGTCATTGTCCGCATTTCCCTCTCTTGTTCCTTTAAAGATTTTTGTAAAGGAGCCTTGACCCAGACTTTCACCCTGTTATGAAAGAAGCAAAGTCTGAACATTAGCTGTTCTGCCTGCCATCCTCACCTTGACTTAGACAAGCTGGAGGCCACCGTATTCTCATTTCTGCAATCTTGATGCCATGGCAGCATCATGCAGTTGGACCTTGATAACGTTGATCACAGGATGAAAATGTAGGCATTTCTCATCCAGTAGAAGGCAAATTCAGCCTTTCTTTCCTGTGGTAAGTTTGGTCTTTCCCATACAGAAAGATGATCTTTCTCTCTGATGATAGAAATGGTCCTATTGGAGGTGTTTGCATCCAACTGTGGATGTTAAATGAACAAACCTCACAACACAGAAATGGGCCATTCAGCCTGATTGGTCCATACTAGTGTTTGCCTCCCATTGGTGATCCTCCACCCCTCTTCATTTCACCCTCATCACCATGGCATTATATTTATTTCCCCCACTGGGTTTATCCAGTTTCCTCCAAAATACTGTCTCAACATTTCATCTCAACCACTCTCTGTGGGAGTGAGTTCCATGTTTTCATTGCATTTTGGATGAAAATGTTTCTCCTGAATTCTTCATCAGTGACCTCCTGATAGTTGTGAACACAAATCCATGAATCTCCCTACTTCTATGTGATCTTCTTAATGCAATGCAGAATTGTCTGAGGAACTTCTTAAATCAGACTTCCCTTCCTTACTCAGAATAGGTTAATTGGTACTGTCCAATATTCTGAGTCAGCTGTTATGGTCCAACATTGCCTAGAGCATGTAGTTTATTGGAGCCAGGAGATTTTTGGTTGTGGATGAAGGTTCTGGGTATTTGGGCAATTTCCTTTATCCAACAGTAGGTAAAGCTTGATATTTAACCCTTGGCATGGCTGACAGACTGTAAAAAAGGCTTTCCTCAAAGAAATGATGTGCTGTCCCAGTAACATCACAAACTCCAGCATTGAGACAACCTGTGAGATTCCTCCAGTGGGAGAAGCAATTAAATTCCTGGCCCATCATGTCCTTTGATCAGCTGCATTGTAGAAAACATTAAACCAAACACCTATCTAACCAATAAAATCATTAACCAAGGAAGGAACTGAAAGTACCATGGTGATGACCTGCACTACAATTATCCTTCCCTGGTGCAGGAACTAATCTGGTCTCTCCCCTCTCATACTCCTCAGCTGGTTTTGTTTTACTTCCAGGAACAGAATTCATCCCCTTTTACTGTATATATTGTTTTTACAAAGTTCTTTGCACAATTATCTTTCCAGTGCTTCAAGAAGAAAGAATATCTACAGCATCTTTTGCCAACATGGCATGTCAACAGAGGCTGTACAGAGAATTCTGAAGTAAGGTTAGTGTTGTAATGCAGGAAACATGCTAATGAATTGCCAAGTGTCAGAAGCTTCGATTCAAGGATATAGTCATAGCCTCCTGGAAAAAAATGCAGCATCTGCACTGACTCTTGGGAAACCCTGGCCCTTGACAACTCAAAGTGAGGAAGGAACATTCAGAATAGTATTGAAAACCTCCAGTCTGCATATAGGGAGCACACAGCAGCTAAAGGAGCGACCACTTTATAAACTAAACATCTGCCTGTCCTGTCAGGTGGCTCCTGCTCTATGGGGGAGTCAGCAGTTCCCACATTAGTTCTCATCAGTCCCTTCAAAACTAAAGTGGAAGAAAATTAGCTTTGTACCCAAGAAAGAGAAGAGAAATATCAATTTCTACATAGCAAGCTCCCACAAACAATATGATAACTACCAGATGATCTATAGTGAGAAATTTTATTGGTTAAATGGGGTTTGGCTTAACATTTTATCTAAAAATGGAATCTGTTATAGTTCATCATTCCCTCAGTCCTGCAGTGGAGTGTTAGGAAGTGCCTTTTGTTCACCTTTTCTTAGGGGAGTTTACAGCCTGTAACTTTGATCTCTCTCCACTCCCAATAGCTGCTGTCTCGATGCACAATGGCATTGAGAGAACTGAGCACCCCATGTGCATTTGGATCAGATAGGGCAGGCAGGGAATCCCACCACATGGAGCTCAAGCTGGGCTCCACTAATTTCATTTGCAACATCAGCTCATAAATGTGCGGTGCTCTTAATGTGGTAAAATGTTCCAAGTTACTTCACAGAAGTTTTATTGGATGAAAGGTGACACTGTGCCAGACAGGGTGATGTGATGACTGGAGTCAGAGGCCAGTTTAAAACAGTTTCTTAAAGGAGAAGAGTGATATGGGAAAGTCCAGTGGGGGAATTGCTTCCTGTGCAGCTCGAGTCACTGGAGCTGGTGTCTGGGGAGCACATGGTAATTGAACTGTACTTGTTTCCCCACTCCACTCTCACAATCATGAAGCCAAAAGCTAGCATTCAGCTACACTAGGGCCTGCTTTGGTCCGAACTTTACATGAAAATATGTAATCCTATTATGTCATCCCTGTTTGAGTGAAGTCAGACACAGCACAATAGGCTCTCACATTTAGCCCACTGACTGCCAAGGAATTTCCAGCCATTAATTTTAACTGGCATTGAAACTGTTTGCTTTCTGATGTCATTTTCCCCAGTATGTGAAATGCCCGGTGACCATGTGAGCCAATCCTTATCACAACTTGCCCCACCCCAAAATTCCTGTTCACAAAATCAGACCACTGACTGTCACCTGGACTCCCCCACTGACCACCAGCTGCTTCGCCCATCCCACAACCTGATCCCGTGTGCGTTCCTTGTGAAAGAAAGGCTTTCCCTGTATGTCAGTTCCCATCTCCTCATGCCTCACACACTGATGAATTTATCTGCAATAGGCCCATGTCTACCAGCTCATTGACACACCAAGGCCACAGATAACAGTGGCCATTTAATTTCTTGGCACAGAAGGAGATCATTTGGACATGTCTGAGCTGGCACTTTGGGAGAACATCCCAGGACTGATTGCACAGTGTCTGGATCTGGCGGCTTCCACTGCTATCCAAGTCCTTTGAAATTCCAGTGAATTCTATCTCATACACTCTGGGACAACGCATTTCATGCTCCAACAAAACAACCTTCTCAGTAAAACCTTTCTAGTCCTGGATTCATTTGGTGACAATTTTTAAATTAGTGTTTAAGCATTCTGATTTTCAGCACATTCCCTCAGATTCTTCAAGAATTTTTCTTGCACTGTTTGTACACTCCTGCCAAAGCCACTGCTCTTCTGTACAACACTTCCCTATCCAAACTCTACTACATGTTCCATTCATTTAGAAGGAGAATAGGGAGTACTGCATAACGTTTGGGCCAGTAGTTGTATCTTGGTCATTATCACTATAAAGATTCAATGGACGTTATCAAACTGGTGGTTTCGGATTGTCTGCTGTGTTTCCCTTGTATCGCAGCAGTAACTACATTGAAGTGAAGTGCTATACAAATAAAAATCCATCTCTTCTTTGGCTTCACTTGACAAGCATTTCTTGGAAACTGGTGCTGATTATTTTTGGGTGGGGAACAGAACTCAATTGGCTTCCAACCTGCTGCTGCTCGAGCTGATAAATTTCCTTTCCTTTGCTGTCCCCTGTTCAAGGAATTTTGACTCTCAGTCCTCTGACTCACACTGCGTTACAGCACTAAATGTTTCTAATTCGTCACTAATTGGTAATTGTTCTCAAAGGTGGGAGAAGATAAAACCACATCACGAGAAGAATGCTGGTGTATGTTGATTGGAAAGTGTCAAGGACGTTTCCTTTATATCTGACTGTAGTCCAATTGAACCAGATCACCTGACAGCTGGAAGTTTCATTTTCCTGTAACAGTCCATACTTTGACAACAGGATTTGCAAAACTGACCACCTCATCCTTTGGGCTGCAGGAATCTACATTATGACATTGACTATATTCATTCCCAATTTAAGGATTTGGCCTAAAAGCAAAAAACTACAGATGCTGGATATCTGAAATGAACACTGAAAATGCTGCATTTGAACTCATTGTTCAGATCAGGCAGGATCTGTGGAGAGGGAAATGGAAAATCATTCACTAGACTTGGGAAGGTGTGTTGTAAATTGCAGAGAAGTGGAAGGGGTAGACAAAACAAAGGGAAAGTCTGTGATTGGGTGAAGACCAAAAAAATCCAGATGGCAACTTGGTGGTGAAGGCTTGGTAATCACACAACCTATCAGTCTGGAGGAAGTGTAAATGGCGAAGATTAATGGGAAACAGAAAAAGATAATGCTGGAACTAGGAAATGTAGAACATGGCAATTGCTGAAAAACTGAAATGAAAGAGAATGCTAGAATACTCGGCAGGTTAGGTAGCATCTGTGGAGAGAGAAACTGAGTTAACATTACATCAGAAGAGGCCAGTTCTGACAAATGGGAAAGACTGGTTATCAGAAATGTTTGAATTCACATTTTCTGTTTGGATTTCAGATCTCCAGTATCAGCACAGGTTTATTTATCTTTGAATTAAACACTTGTTTGTTTGAGGCACTTTGATAAACTCACCCAAATTAGCTCCTCCTTCTTTACTTTATGGAACATCATCTGATTGACATTCCGTCGTTGCATTACAGGTGAGACAAGGAGATCAGAGGACCAGTTACCGCGAATGATAATCAAGTTGGACTTTTCTGGAAGAGAGAGAGAAAGGAAAATAATGATCAAGACAGGAACAATGAGAGGTTGTTCAGGAGGTAAGGATATCTGGCAGATGAGCTTGTCTGCCATATGACCTGCTTGACGTTCATTCAGAATCCCTCTGCCAGTTTACTGTTCATGTTTTGATGGAAATCTCCATCATTGTTGCCAGAAATCTAGAAACCAGACAACATCTTCCAAATCTTTCACCAATCCCCAAACTTTATATAGAAGGATCTTGTGAACTGGTTGGTCAGTTTTTCATGTTATAGAATTACATGAATGAAAAGGAATTAATGAAACACATTGTGTGATTATCAATGCAATATTGAGATCACAACACTACAAGGCCCCAGATATTGAGCACTTATGTTGGAATGTTTATATTGGTGATTGTAGGCATCTGGAAATGTTGTCTAAGGTATTATGTTCAACTTAGTGTGTTCCTTTGGAAAGAAGATCCAAGCCATGGAGCAAAGATTTGGGAAGGAGGTGAAGAGATGGAGGGAGTTGTAGGGTTTGCTGTTTCTCTGAATTAAGTCATTAACCTTTCCAGAGATAACAACGTGAAAAGCTGTCAGAAAGGCAATGAGTTCAAGAATTATGATCACTGGTCCAAAGTTCTCCCCCAGCAATGCATCAATCACTTGCCTACCTCATTTACTAAGAGGAGGTCAAATGTAGAACCCTTCTCTAGTAGGTTCAACTATATATTGCATCAGAAAACCTTCCTGGACTTGCTTAACTAATCCTGCCCCATCTAATCCCTTAGCATTAATGCAGTGCCAGTCAATATTAGCGGTTAAAGTCGCCTACTATTGCAACCCTGTTATTCCTACACCTACCTGTGATATCCTTACCTACATGCTCCTCCAATTCCCATTTACTATTGGGGGATCTGGAGTAATAATCCCATCAAATTAATCCCTCCCCTTTTATATTTCCATGTTCTAACCACATGGCCTTGTTGGATGTTCCTGCAGGATATCCTCTTAAGTTCTGCTGTGTTGTTGTTCTTCAACAATAGTGCAATATTTTATAAAGCTGAACTATGACCTCCCTCCTCCCATATTCAAATTCCCAGATAATGAAGACAAGTATCTTGCATGCCTTCTTCACCACACCATCTATCTGTGCTGTCACCCTCACGGATCTTCGGATATACTCCAAGGTCCCTCTGTTCCCCAGTACTCCCTAGGGCCCACACCTATTTGTACCTCAAAAGGTGCATCACCTCACTTGTTAGGATGAAATTTCAACTGCAATTTCCCATTTTACCAATTCATCAATACAAGTTGGTAAATTGGCTAATACAGTATCTACCCATAACCTAAGACTATCCTCTTCACTATCAACACCACCACCATTTTTTGGTGTCATCTGAAACTTACTAATCATTGCTCCTAAATTCATAGAACAAAGAACATAGAAAACTACAGCACAGTAAAGGCTCTTTGGTCCACAATGTTGTGTTGACATTTTATCCTGTTCTAAGGTCTATCTAACCCTTCCCTCCCACATAGACCCCTATTTTTCTATCATTCATGTGTCCATCTAAAAGTCTCTTAAATGTCCCTAACGTATCTGCCCCCACCACATCTGCCGGCAGTGCATTCCATGCACTCACCACTCTGTGTAAAAAAAACTTACCCCTGACATCCCCTTTATACCTTCCTCCAATCAGCTTAAAATTATGTCCCCTCGTGTTAGCCACTGTCACCCTGGGAAAAAGTCTCTGACTGTCCACTTAATCTATGCCTCTTATCATCTTGTACACCTCTATCAAATCACCTCTTATCCTCCTTCTCTCCAAAGAGAATAGCCCTAGCACACTCAACCTATCCTCATAAGACATGCTCTCCAATCCAGGCAACATCCTGGTAAATCTCCTCTGCACCCTCTCTAAAGCTTCCACATCCTTTCTATAATGAGCTGACCAGAAGTGAACACAATACTCCGTGTGTGGTCTAACCAGAGTTCTATAGAGCTGCAACATCACCTCACGGCTCTTGATCTCAATCCCCTGACTAATACAGCCAACACACCATACGGCTTCTTAACAACCTTATCCACCTGCATGGAAACCTTGAGGGATCTATGGATGTGGACCCCAAGATCCCTCTGTTCCTCCACACTGCTAAGAGTCCTGCCATTATAACCTTGTATTCTGCCTTTGAATTTGATCTCCTGAAGTTTATCACCTCACATTTATCTGGGTTGAACTCCATCTGCCACTTCTCAGCCCAGCTCTGCACTCTACCAGTATCCTGTTGTAATCTACAGCAACCTTCTACACTATCCACAACACCACCAACCTTGTCCAAACTGTTAATGTATAACAAGCAGTAAGGGTCTCAGCTTCAATCCTCATTTTCACACTACTGGTCATAGCCATCCAATCACAAAACAGCCTCCACTTTCACTCTCTGCCTCCTATCACCAAGCTAATTTTGGATCAAATTTGCCTTGGATCCCATGGAATCTAAACTTTTGGACAAGTTTCCCATGTAAGACCTTGTCAAAGGTCTTACTGAAGTGCTTGTAGTCTATATTGTCTGCACTGCCCTCATCAATACGTTTAGTTTCTTCAAAAAGTTCAATCAAATTGATTGGACAAGATCTTCCACATAGAGATTTGTGCTATCTTTGATCAATTCCTGCCTTTCCAAGTGTAGTTAATCTGGTCCCTTGGCATTTTTTCCCCAATAACTTCAGTACAACTGATGTTAGATGCAGGGGTCTGTAATTACCAGGATTACCCTTGCTGCCTTTCTTGGGAAAAGTTACCACATTTGCCATCCTCCAGTCATTGGGATCCTCATTTATGGCCAGCAAAGAATTAAAGTTTCTGTCAGGGCTTCAACAGTTTTCCTTCCTCCCTTAGCAGCCAGGAATACATACTGACAAGCCCCAAGGATTGATCTACCTTTAAACCTGCTAAAAAATCAAATACATCCTTGTTTTTAATTCAAACATGTTCAAGAATATTCCCATCCCCCTCCCTGAATTCTCTAGCTATAACATCTTCCTTCTCAGGAAATACAGATGAGAAGTAATAGCCCTACTCTTTCTCTGGTTCTCCCCTTGCCCTTAACATACTTGTTCAGTGATTTTACTTCATCCTGTCTGCTAGTGATATTTCTTGCCTCCTCTTTGCCCTTCTGATTTTACTTTTAAGTACCTCCCTACATTTTCTATTCTTCTAAAGAACGTCCCTGTTATTAGTTCTCTTTATCCTGCCCTCAATGTTGTTCGTCATCCAGGGTTCCTCGATTTGCTGTCTGTGCCTTTCAAATTTAGAGGAACACATTGGACCTGAACTCTCACTATTTCACATTTATGTTTTACACATGATTATAGATCTACTTGTATACGTAGCCTCAGTGTACTTTTGACAGGTTCTGCCTTATGATACTGAAATTAGTCTTCCAAATTCAGGACCTTAATTTTCTAACCATCCTTCTCCCTTTCCATTACTTCCTTGAAACTTAGAGTTATGGTCACTATCTCTGAAATGCTTTCCCACTGACATCAACTACTTTCTCAATTGTATTCCTTAAGGTTAGCTCCAGTACTTCCCCTTCTGTAGTTGGAAAATTTACATACTGACTCAGAAACCTCCCTTGCACTTCAAACTTTCCACACTAAAATAGTTGTAGTTAATGCAGGGGCAGTTGAAATCAATGAGTACTGTAACCCTTATATTCTTACAGATCCCTGAGATTTGTCCACATTTCTGCTCCTCTATTCCTGCTCCTCTATTCCTGCTGTATGTTGGGATGTCTGGGTATATACCCCTAGCAAAGCTATTGCCTGTTTTTGTTCCAAAGATATTCCCTGTGGGAGATGTGGCGAGTCCTTATTGGAACTCAGAGTCTTAGAGTCATGACTGACACCTGGAGTTATTTCCTTTCCTGGGCAGGTGTGAACAATTACTTTTACACCTACAGCACCTTTAATGTGGTGAGACACCCCAAGGCACTTTACAGGACATGATTCACCCTTTGACACTGAACCCCCTTAAGGGGACTTTAGGTGAAGTTAGGGGTCTTAAATAATCAAATGGAGTAGAGTGAGGAAAAGGCAGAGGTCTGGAAGGGGATTTCATGGAGAAAATTAGAAATATAAAGGCCCTTTACCTTTGGCTCTGGGTATGCAGCAGGTGTTGAGCTCAATGTTGACTCCCTCGGACACAAGGCCTGTGCTCTGATAATAATTCAGCAGACACTTCAAGCTCTCAAACTGCCGTGGTACACCAGCCAGAGAGTAGTTCTCCCCCTTGATAATCAAGCAGTCCTTATAATCCTTCCCAAGTTCCGTCTGCAGAAAATGAAAATGTTGTTAAAAGTGCTGTCATTTGGTGGCAAGAGGATAGATAGAACCAGAGAACACTACAGCACAGAAAACAGGCCATTCAGCCCTTCTAATCTGTGCTGAAACTTTATTCTGCTAGTCCCATTTACCTGCACCCAGTCCATAACCCTCCAGACCTCTCCCATCTATGCATCTATCCAATTTATTCTTAAAACTGAAGAGTGAGCCTGCATTTACTACATCAGATGGCATCCCGTTCCACACTCCCACCACTCTTTGAGTGAAGAAGTTCCCCCTAAACCTTTCCCCTTTCACTCTAAAGCCATGTCCTCTCGTACTTATCTCTCCTAATCTAGATGGAAAGAGCCTACTTGCATTAACTCTGTCTATACCCCTCATAATTTTGTAAACCTCTATCAAATCTCCCCTCATTCTTCTACGTTCCAAGAAATAAAGTCCTAACCTGTTCAATCTTTCCCTGTAACTCAACTCCTGAAGACCCAGCAACATTCTAGTAATTCTTCTCTGCACTCTTTCAATCTTACTGATGCCCTTCCTATAGTTAGGTGACTAGAACTGCACACAATACTCCAAATTTGGCCTCACCAATGTCTTATACAACCTCACCATAACATCCCAACTCCTGTACTTAATACTTTGATTTATGAATGCCAGGATGCCAAAAGCCTTCTTTACAACCCTGTCTACCTGTGACACCACTTTCAGGAAATTATGTATCTGAACTCCCAGATCCCTTTGTTCCTCTGCACTCCTCAGTGCCCTACCATTTACTGTGTACGTCCTACCTTGATTTGTCCTTCCAAAATGCAACACTTCACACTTGTCTGCATTAAATTCCATCTGCCATTTTCTGGACCATTTTTCCAATTGGTCCAGATCCCTCTGTAAGCTTTGAAAGTCTTCCTCGCTGTCCACTACACCTCCAATCTTAGTGTCATCAGCAAACTTGCTGATCCAATTTACCACATTATCATCTAGATCATTGATATATACAACAAACAACAATGGACCCAGCACAGATCCCTGAGGCACACCACTAGTCACAGGCCTCCAGTCTGAGAAACAATCATCCACTACCACTCTGTCTTTTCCCACACAGCCAATTTGGAATCCAGTTTACAACCTTTCCATGGATACCTAGTGTCTGAACCTTTTGAACTAACCTCCCATGTGGGACCTTGTCAAAGGCCTTACTAAAGTCCTTGTATATGACATCTACAACCTTTCCTTTATCTACTTTCTTGATAACCTCCTCGAAAAATTCTGCAAGATTCGTTAAGCACGATCTACCACGCACGAAGCCATGCTGACTATCCTTAATCAGCCCTTGGCTGTCCACATACTTGTATACCCGATCTCTCAGAACACCTTCCAATAATTTACCTACTAGTGACGTCAGACTCACCAGCCTGTAATTACCTGGTTTACTTTTAGAGCCCTTTTTAAACAACAGAACATGAGCTACCCTCCAGTCCTCCGGCACTGCACCCATGGCTAAGGACATTTTAAATATATCTGCCAAGGCCCCTGCAATTTCTACACTAGTTTCTCTCAAGGTCCGAGGTAATATCTTGTCAGGCCCAGAGGGTTTATCTACCTTTATTTGCTGCAAGACAGCAAGCATCTCCTCCTCTTTAATCTCTATATGTTCCATGACACTACTGCTTGTTTCCCTTCCTTCCATATCCACTGTGCCAGTTTCCTGAGTAAATACTGATGCAAAAAAACCGTTTAAGATCTTCCCCCATCTCCCGAGGCTCCACACATAGACGACCACCACTATGGGAAGATGCAAGGACTCCCTCAGTCTGAGATTGGATCAGGAATCACTGGTTCTGTGAATAGAAATAACTAACCCCACAGTAAATTGCACATGATAGTTTTCAGGTCATATTGCAGCAACTGTGAACTTTGATCAGCCACTTCCTGTCGTGAATCACCCTTGCAATCCAGAACAACTTCCATATCAGGGCCACAAGGCCCTGGAAAAAAGATTCTAACTATTCTGTTTATGCTTCTCTGTAATGTCACCCCTCAGCCTCCTATATTCCAGTGAGAATAAACTCAGACTATTCAATTTCTTAGCCCTCCGTTCCAGGCAACATCCTTGTAAATCTCTTCTGCACTCTTTATTGCTACCAAATCAGAGCAAAACTTTTTCTGTGTATCTCACTCAGCTGCTGTGGCTACAATGCTGACCAAACACTGATGTCCACAGGAGTCCAAAGCTCAACCAATGTTTAGAGTAGAGCTAGTTGGAGGAGAGTGCACATTGTGCATAGGTCACAATGAATTAAACAAGGGAACTCATTAGGAAATACAGATCATTTGTCTCAACTTATCTCAGTCAACTTACTTCAACACAAACGGTCAGGAAGTACTTGTTGAAATCCTTTGGGCTACAGCGCAGGATGTAAAGACCTTTCCTGTTTCCATGTTTCCTTAGCTTGGACACGGCAAAGTCGGAGCTGTCATGGAAGAAAAGAATAATTTAGAATAATGAAAAGCCAAATAATTGCATGGACCCTTCCAAGGGCTGGGGTGCAGTACTTGGTGTGAGGAGGAGAGAAGTGATATTGTTGCTGCCACAGTTTCTGTCATTCTGAAGCTCTTCCTTTGATGTCATCCCGAGAACTAGAACATTGCCACCTGGCAAGCATCTTGTGCCCCTGTTATGATTGGAAATGGAGTGAAGATCGGATTGCCAGATTACAAACTGCTTAAACCTCGTTAATTTATCCTCTACTTCTGCTCTCTACCATTGACTGCTGTTTCTTCTGCTGCTGTCCCTAAACTCTAGCATTCCCTCCCTAACCCTCGCTACCTCCTGTGATGCACTCCTCAAATCCAATTTATTGATTGACATTTGGTGATCTACCCTATTAGAACATGGAATACTGCAGCACAGTACAGGTCCTACAGCCCACAATGTTGTGCTGACATTTTATCCTGCTCTGATATCTATCTAACCCTTCCCTTCCACATAGCCCTCCATTTCTATATCGTTCATGTGTCTACCTAAGAGTCTCTTAAATGTCCCTAATGTATCTGCCCCCACAACCTCTGCCGGCAGTGCGTTCCACGCACCCACCACTCTGTGTAAAAAAAATTACCTCTGACATCCCCCTTGTACCTTCCTCCAATCACCTTAAAATTATGCCCCCTCATTTTAGCCATTTTCGCCCTGAGAAAGAGTCCTTGACTGTCCACTCAAGCTACACCTCCTATCTTGTACACCTCTATCAAGTAACCTCTCATCCTCCTTCTCTCCAAAGAGAAAAGCCCTAGCTCACTCAACCTATCCTCACAAGATGTGCTTTCTAATCCAGGCAGCATAGTGGTAAATCTCCTCTGCACCCTCTTTAAAGCTTACACATCCTTCCTATAGTGAGGTGACCAGAAATGAACACAATACTCCAAGTGTGGTTTAACCAGAGTTCTATAGAGCTGTAACATTACCTCGCAGCTCTTGAACTCAATACCCCAACTAATGAAGGCCAACACACCATACACCTTCTTAACAACCCTATCGACCAGCACGGCAACCTTGAGGGATCTATGGATATGGGCCCCAAAATCCCTCTGTTCCTCCACACTGCTAAGAATCCTGCCATTAACCCTGTATTCTGCCTTCAAATTCGATCTTCCAAAGAGTATCACTTCACACTTATCCAGGTTGAACTCCATTTGCTACTTCTCAGCCCAGCTCTGCATCCTATCAATGTCCTGTTGTAATCTACAGCAACCTTCTACACTATCCACAACACTACCAACCTTAGATGTCACCTAGAACTCCCATATCTCACAAACTGAACACTCCACTGACCCTGGAGCCATTGTCACTACTGTGGCCTGGCACTAAATCACTATTGTCTCTTGATATAGAACATTTAACAGTACAACACAGGAACAGGCCCTTTGGCCACAATGTCTGTGCCAAACATGATACTGAATTAAATTAATTCTTTTCTGCCAGCACATCATCCGTATCCCTCCATTCCCTGCTTATCTGTGTGCCCATCTAACAGCCTCTTAAACGCTACTATCATATCTGCTTCCACTAGTCTCCCTGGAAGTTCATTTCAGGCACCCTCCAATCTGTGTAAAAGAAGTTGCCCCTTACATCCCCTTTAAACTTTCCCCTCTCAACTTAAATGCATGTCCGCCAGTATTTGACATTTCTACCCTGGGAAGCAGATTCTGACTGTGTATCCTATCTATGCCTCATGATTTTATAAACATCTTTCAGGTCACTCCTCAGTCTCTGACACTCAGAAAAAACAATCCAAGTTTGTCCAAACTCTTGTTATAGCTAAAACCCTCATATCTGGCGGCATCCTGTTAAACCTCTTCTGCACCCTCTCCAAAGCCTCCACACCCTTCCCATAATGCCAATGAGAACTGTACACAATACTCAATGTGTTGACTAACCAAAATTTTATATAGCTGCATCATGACTCACTGATTCTTATACTCAGTGCCCTAACTGATTAAGGCAAGCATGCTGTATACCTTCTTTACCACTCTTAACTACTTCTGTTTCCACTTTCAAAGAGCTAAGGACTTGGATTCCAAGATCCCTCTGTATATCAATGCTGTTAAGGGTCCTGCCATTAACTGTATAGTTTCCTCTTACATTTGACCTCCCAAAGTGCGACATCTCCATAGATTGTGTTAATTTTTGTTCCTTATTATGTGGCTGTGAAACATCCTGGGACATTGTACTAAGGTTAAAAGTACTATGTAAATGCAAGTTGATGTTTTTGTTTTCACATCATGATCTCCAAAAGGTACAGTATCCTGTGCAACTGGTATGGTTTCATAAACTGTCCCAGATCAATCTGTGCTGCATCAAATAAGTCTGGAAATCCACAGGACTTTTACAGAAAGAATTTCCCAAGATTTCTTTTCCATGGACTGGCTGAACTAATTCTATAATGATGCAATTTTGTACTTAGAGTCAGAGCACTGCAGCACAGAAACAGGCCCTTCAGCCCATCTAATCCAAGGCTGTTAGCCTTGCCTTTTATCCTAACAGGAACATACAGATTCTGTACTATCAATATTTCACTCTTGAAGGCCTCCCACTTACCAAGCACCTCTTTGCCGGAAAAACAGCCTATCCCAGTCCACGCCTGCGGATCCTTTCTGATGCCATCAAAAATCAGCCTTCCTCCAGTTTAGAATCTTAACCTAAGGACCAGTCCTTTCCTTTTCTATAATTATCTTGAAACTAATGGAATTATGATCACTAGATCAGAAGTGCTTCCCTACACTCACTTCTGTCATCTGTCCTGTCTCTTTCCTAAGAGGAGATTCCAGTATTGCATTCTCTCCAGTTGAGACCTCTACATATTGATTAAGGAAACTTTCCTAAACACATTTTTTTTAATTTAAATTTTATTTACATGTGTGGTAACAGGCCCTTATGGCCCAACAAGTCCGCACCGCCCATTTTAAAACCCAATTGACCTACCAGTACGTCTTTTTAGAATGTGGGAGGAAACCGGAGCACCCGGAGGAAACCCACGCAAACCACGGGAAAACGTACAAGCTCCTTACAGACAGTGACGGGAATCAAACACCAATTGCTGACCGCTGTAATAGCGTCGCGCTAAGCTTGATCCAACCTAGTACTTTTACAGTGTGGGAGTCCCCAGTCAATATATGGAAAGTTAAAATTACCTACAATCCACAACTTTATATTCCTGCGACTGAGTACAAATTTGCTCCTCTAAATCGCACTGATATTGGAGGTCCTATAATATTGTCCCATTAATGTGGTCGTCCCTTTTTTATTCCTCAGTTTCACCCAAATTGCTTTGGTAGTTGAGCCCTCCAGTCTGTCCTCTCTGAGCACTGCTGTGACATTTTCCCTGATGAGTAATACCACCCTTCCCCGTTTAATACCTTCCCCTCTATCATGTTTAAAACACAAGAATCCCAGTATACTGAGCTGTCAGTCCTGCCCCTCCTGCAACCAAGTCTCACTAATGGCTACAACATCATAATTCCACGTATGGATCCACGCTGTAAATTCATCTGCCTTACCTACAATACTTGCATTGAAATAGACGCAACTCAGAACATTAGTCCCACCACGCTCAACCTTTCCGTTTCCATCTTTGCTTGTAGTCTTAAGATCTACTTTCCCCACAGCAGCCTCTCCACATGCTGTCCTGTCACTCTGGTTCCCACCACCCCCCAACTCTAGTTTAAACCCCCGCCCCCCGCCCCCCCCACGAGCAGCACTAGCAAACCATAGAACGGTACAGCACAATACAGGCCATTTGGCCCATAATGTTGTGCCGACCTTTAAACCTCGCCTAAGACTATCTAACCCCTTCTTCCCATATATCCCTCTATTTTAAATTCCACCATATGCTTATCTAGCAATCTCTTGAATTTGACCAATGTACCTGCCTCACCACCACCCCAGGCAGCGCATTCCATGCCCCAACCACTCTCTGGGCAAAAAGCCTTCCTTTGATATCTCCCTTGAACTTCCCACCCATTACTTTAAACCTTCCTGCAAGGACATTGGTCCCCCTCCAATTCAGGTGCAAACTGTCCCATTTATACAGATCCCACCTGCCCTGGAAGAGAGCCCAATGATCCAAAAATCTGAAACCCTCCTGCACCACCTCCTTAGCCATGTATTAAAATGCACTATTTTCCTATTTCTTGCCTCACTAGCACGTGGCACAGATAACAATCCTGAGATCACCATTCTGGAGCTCCTGTCTTTTAACTTAGCACCTCACACCCTGAACTCGCTTTGCAAGACCTCCTCACTTTTCCTGCCTATGTTATTGGTAGCAATGTGTACTTACAACCTCTGGCTGCTCACTCTCCCCCTTAGGAATGCTGTGGGCTCAATCCAAGACATCTCTGACCCTTGCACCTGGGAGACAACATACCATCCGAGGGTCTCATTTTCATCCACAGGTCCTCCTGTCTACCCCCCTGACCAATGAATCCCCTGTCACTACTGCTTGCCTCTTCTCCCCCCTTCCCTTCTGAGCCAGACTCAGTGCCCGAGACCTGATCACTGTGGCTTTCCCCTGGTATGTCCTCTCCCCACAACAGTATCTAAAACAATATACTTGTTACTGAGGGGAACAGCCACAGGGGTACGCTGTGCTGACTGCCTATTCCCTTTCTCTCTCCTGACAGTCACCCAGCTACCTACCTCCTGCAACTTAGGTGTGACTGCCTCCCTGTAACTCCTGTCTATCAACCCCTCAGTCTCCCGAATGATCAGAAGGTCATCCAGCTCCAGCTCCAGCTCCAGTTCCCTAACATGGTCTGTAAGGAGCTGCAGCTGGATGCAATTCTCACAGATGTAGTCATCAGGGACACTGGAGGTCTCCCTGACTTCCCACATCATGCAAGAGGAGCACACCACTGCACGGGGCGTCATTCCCACTGCTCTATCTGTGCAGTAATAAAGAAAGAAAACTTAACAGAACCACACCTTAGCCTCTTGAGCCAAAGCCTCAGCTGCCCACTCTTACTCTGTGAACTCACACAATGGCCACTCTACCTTACCTGCCTTTTATTGGCTGATTTGCCATGCACTTAGCCAATCAGAAACAACTTTCTAAATAAAAGGCTGCTGGCTCCTCCCCTCTGCTGCTCTGGCTGCTGGAGCTGCAAGCAAAAACTGCTGAAAAACAACTCTACAATCTTGGTCTGGATTGCAGTTAAACCCAGGCTGCAAATGAAGATTAATATTCAAACACTAGAATCCACAATTCCTGTGTGAACGAGAGGTGGGAAGAGAAAGAGTCAGATAGAGAGGGAATTCCAGAGCTCAGGGCCAAGGGAACTGAAGTGAAAGCTGCAGTGGGAACGAATGGAAATCAGGGATGTGCAGGAGACTGGAATTGGGGGAGTGACAAAAAGTGTTGTCAAGCTTGAGGAAGCTCCAGATGAAAATGTTCAAAAACAAGAAGGATCTTTTTAACTCGAGCTGTTGTCGGACTTGGGTACATGATAGGCTGGCAAGCACATGGGTGATGGAAGAACAGGGCAGAAGTATGTTGCAAATATGGCAGGAGATTTGGATGTTCATAGATATTTATAAGGATACAAACAGATTCTGGGAGAATACAACGTGATACGGATAGTGGTAAGGTGTGTCAAATCTCTTGGGCATCCAACAAGTTGCCCACACAAAATGAGTGAAGCTGGAAAGTGCACCTTATAATTTTTGGTCTTGGTGATCTCATTGTTGAGAGATGCTAAATGGATCATGGGTGTTCCTTAGCAAGGTGAGAGAAAGACAACAAAATACTGAGACATTGGCTGGAAATTCATCTTCCAGAGGCAGCATCACATGTGCAATATGGTGGTGGTTGTAAGTTGAACTCCACTTCTGAAATTTGGTTCCATTGTCTTTATCAGAACTTAATTTCAGAAGAAGAATGCAATCACGGTCACTCTATGTTTCATATTTAGCATGGGTGACAACGACATTTTTTTCCTGTCACTTGAAGCCATTTCCCTGATCATCATAATGTGCTGCTGGTAAATAATTCCAGCAGAAACCAGCAAGGGTTTAGTTGTCTGCTTGTTCTTTCAGGGTAGGATCATGCAGTGAACCCAGCAGAAAAGAAACCGAAGAAGAATGCTGACACCATTAGGTCTAATGGCAAGTTTCCTTTTTTAAGGAACTAGACCACTCTCAATCCCAGAAACATACGTGATTGGTCCATGACAATTGTCCTCAATGTGTATCCAACAGCTTTGGGGGAGCCACTTCTTTACAGAAGTAATGGTGAGCATCAGCAGTCAGTCTGTAATAGCCATCAATCAGGGCGACGAAAGATAGAGCCTCTCTCAGACTGGGAAACTCTGCCTCCTGCAAAGTGGAAAGAGTGAGACAAACATTAGACAGATGTGCAGAGACAGGCCACCAACAGTCCACTCGAATTGAAACATGCCTCAATGGATTTCCACTGTTTATTGTTGAGTTAATTGTAGCATAAATATAGCACAGATATTGTGAAGGTAAACTCCAAATCCCTCAGAGACAAACACTACTGCATTTCCCACTTATTCTCTCAGGGTCTAACCCTCCAACATTTTCTCCACACCTGCTACTCGTGTCTTTCTCAAAGAATTTCAAAAACAAGCAGGTGACCTCTACCCAGTGATTCAAAATCAAATAAACTACAAATGCTGCAAATCTGAAACAAAGACAGGAAGTGCTATAAATATTCAACAGGCCAGGCAGCATTTGTGAAGAGAGAAACAGAATTAATATTTAGTTTAGTGCCCCCACCCCCTCCTCCCCCCACTTCTCCCCTCCCCCCACCTCCCCCTCACCCCCTTTCCCCCTCATCCTCCTCGTCCCCTCCCCTTCAGTTCTGATGGCGTCTGACCTGCTGAGTATTTCAAACACCCTCTGTTTATTTCAGACCTCACCCTGGTGTCCTGGGACCAATAATTATTCATAGAACATGACAGCACAGTACAGGCCCTTCGGCCCACGATATTGTGCCGACATTTTATCCTGCTCTAAGATCTATCTAACCCTTCCCTCCCACATAGCCCCCCATTTTTCTATCATTCATGTGTCTATCTAAGAGTCTCTTAAATGTCCCTAATGTAATCTGCCCCAACAATCTCTGCCGGCAGTGCGTTCCACGCACCCACCACTCTTTGTGTAAAAAACTTACCTCTGATGTCCCCCTTATACCTTCCTCCAGGTCACCTTAAAACTATGTCCCTTCGTGTTAGCCATTTTTGCCCTGGGAAAAAGTCTCTGACTGTCCACTTGATCTATGCCTCTTATCATCATGTACACCTCTATCAAATCACCTCTCATCCTCCTTCTCTCCAAAGAGAAAAGCCACAGCTCGCTCAACCTATCCTTAGTCAATGTTAAATAAAAACACAGGTGATATTATTAAAGCATTTTTGTTTGTGGGGTCTTGCTGTGCCTGCATTGCCAAAGGTACTTAGTTGAAAAGTAATGTCCTGAAGGGGATGTTGATAAAGTGGGAGAACAACAGGTGTTTCTGAGCTGGAAATGATAATGTACGTGCAAACACCTCTCTGTACAATGGTTTTGTCTTGTATTGTCCGGAGTACTATTCTGCAAGATTCTATTGTGTCTGATTCACAAGATATTCTGCATGACAGACCCAAAACCTTCATTGTCCCACAATCTCTTTTTTAAGCTTTTATGCATCCATCTTCATTGAATATATCACTTCCACTGTAACAAATGTTTCAATGGCCTCATAACTGGGAGACTTATTACCTTCTCTCCCCAAGCTTGATAAACTTAAGCTTTTTGACATACGTATATATACTTACATATATTACAAACAATGGAGGTCCCTTCAGGGGTAAGTGCTGGGATTTCTGCTGTTTGTGATATGTGTCAATGACTTGGACAAAAATATAGATGGGCTGATTAGTAAGTTTGCAGATGACACAAAAGTTGGCGGAGCTGTGGATGGTAAAGAAGGTTGTCAAAGGGTTCAGCAGGATATCGATCAGTTGGAGGGAAGGGTGGAGGCAGAGGAGGGGAAGTGATAGGTGGAGGCAACAGAAGGCTGCAGATAAAGGAATCTGATAGGAAGGAAGGTGAAGCATGGAACCAAATTTAGGGGAGTGGGGTGGGCAGACAGTGGGGGGAGGGCTCTCAGTGGGAGGAGTGTGTGGGCGATGGGCAGATGGACTAGGTGATGGAGGGGGGAAGAAATAGTATGATCAGGGGCTGAGGGGGTGGTGTAGGAGGAACTAGGTAGGTTGGGAGGAGGGATATAAAACGGACAGAGTGGAGCAGGTTGAACTATGCAGAGCTGACAGAGGAGAACTCCCTGTTCTTCTTCAAATAGCAAAATGGTATCTTTAACATCAGCTGGCACAACACCACCAACCTCAGTTTAAAGTCTATCTGAAAGATAACACCTTTGACAGTGTAGTTCTCTCTCAGTGCTGCTTTAGGGCAGCATTTTATGTTCTTGTGATCACGTCCCCGCAGTAAGACCTGCACCCAGGACTTTCGGATTGCCAGGAGAGCATGTCACATACTGAGTCAATACAGACATTCACTGCTTACTCCAAAAAAATTACCAGTTTGGTCCTCGTTTTAAATCTCTCAACGGTCTAGTACTCTGCACTGAGTATAGAAAAAATAAGTAGGATTTTAATTAAACTTACCAAAACTGTGTTGTCTTGTTTAGTAAGTGTGACAATTCGACTTTCTTCTAAGACGTAATCTCGGCTAGCCTGCTTGAGAGTGATGTCACAATCTCTGGGGAAGTCACAAAAGGGCTGCCATTGCTAAACAAGGAGGTAAACAAGAAAGAGAAGATCTTTACGTCCTCCATTCAGGTCAGGCATTAATTAAAACTGATGATAATGGTTATGTTGAGCAAGCCATCACATTCTTCTGTCCTCTGATTAATCCTAGATCAACTCTCAGCCAAGAACTCTTGTCCCACTTACTGAGGCAGAGTGACTGAGGTCATGTCATTGCTGTACCTATGACATTTGTATCTTTAAAATGTTGGGTTCTAAGTATCTTTCAGAGAGGCTACAGAATGTCATGGGATGGGAGTGACTGGAGTCACCCACACCCAAGACAATCAAGGAATGAAATTCGATTTCAGTCCAATGTTTAATTGTTCTCCATCAGATCTGTCTAGATTGGCATCTGATCCCAATCCTTCTGACAGACTGAGGATGGCCCCTATGCATCAGCTTAATCTACCATAAAGTGTCAACTCAATGTCCATCTAGAATTTCTGCACTCACAGGGGCTATTGAGAGTGGACCCTCATCTTCTAACTCAGAGCATGCAATGCCACTGTTGTTCTAAAGGAGGAACAGCCACTGGAAATACACTTACTAATAAGATGATCAACTTGGACAAATGAGCTAAACTTTGTTAAGCTTTGATCTGACTCAGATCCCATGTGGTGGCTGGATTCTGATATCAATTGTCAGTTCTTGTGCTCTACCTTAATAAAGGGTGTTTGGATATTGAACTACATATGGCCTTCTGCTTTTCTAGTCTCTTCCATTCTGCATGTCTCTGAACATCGTGGGCCAAAGGACCTGTTCCTGTACTGTACTGTTCTAATGCAGAGCTAACAATGTCACTCTTGTCCATTTCCCTTCTACTGAGATTTTGACTTTCCCTCTCTCACTTCAAAGCCTCTGATCTCCACCTGCAGGTTGCCCTTGCTAACAAGGCCAAAGTGGTTCTTAGTAGGTTGGATTTTACATCCTATCACTTAGACTACTGTACTACTTCCTTGACCTCATACCAAGGTTTATGAGACAATGTCTCATGGACCTTGGTATGAGGCCAATGAGACAATGTCTCATAGACCTTGTCTTATCTTCAGGCTAGGCACATTGCAACCTTCTAAACTCAAGTGCTTTTTGGAAAATGATTCTCTTGTTTTCATTTACATCTTCTCTTGACTCAGCTTTTGTTTCTTGACACAATGAGCTGCCTTTCACCTGGAACTATCATCCCAATTGTTTCAGATCTCTCCTGCCTTCCATTGTATCATAGAGGTTGCTCTATGTTCTTCCCTCCCCATCCCCTCTCTCTATACCTCAAGTCCTGTTTATCACTGACTGTTCCAGTTCAGACAAAAGGTCAGCAATCTCAGTCATTGTTTCTGATTCTCTCACCACAGATCCTGACCTGTGGAAGATTTTCAGCATTTCCTGTTTTCTTTTTCCAGATATTTAACCTCTGAAATAGCATTTTGCCTTTTAGCCAAGATATTGACTTTAGTGTGAGTAATACAGCTATTTTATCCTCCAACTTAGTTGTATTATGCTTATACTAAAGGTCTCACTAATTAGTGTTGGTACTAAAAAGGTTTACCATCAACCTCTGTTGTTTTCACGAGAATATAAGCAGCAAGAATTGGTCTGTCCTACCACTCAATAAGATCAACTCTGATCCTGTGCCAAGTTCACAGTATTGGGAAAATGACCAATCCATGGCTAACTAAAGAATGTAAGAATAATGAAATAAAAGTAGAAAATGCTGGAAACACTCAGCAGGTCAGGCAGCGTCTGTGGAGAGAGAAACAGAGTAAATGTTCTGCAGAACGGTCATTGACTTGAAATATCAACTCTGTTTCTCTCTCCACGGATATTGTCTAACCTGCTGAATATTTCAAACACTTTCTGCTTTTTATTTCAAATTATGTTTTCTTCAGTTTTGTTTTAGATTTTCAAGTAATATTGTGAAGAGTAATAACAGATTAGAGTATTGGGAGAATTTTAGAGATCAATAAGGATGAGAAAAAAAAAGATATAAAGGGATCAAATAGAATGAAAGGATAAACCAGCAAGAAATATAAAAGCAGATTGTAAAAAAAATTCTGCAGATATGTAAAATAGAAAAGCAAATTTTGGTCTTTGGAAGTTGACACAGATGTAAATATTAGTAGTAGAAAAAGAAATGACAGTCATTAAACAAACAGTTTGCATTAAGGTTAGGTTTGGGATGGAGAATTAAAGTGACAGGCACAGGAACTCAGGGTCACCCTTGCAGACTGAACAGATCTGCACTTGGCTTCTACAATGTACAAGAGATCACATCATTAGTGTGAAATGCAATACAATAAATTAGGAATGCAAGTGAATTGATACTTCACTTCAAAAAACTTTTTGGGTCTCTGGATAGTGGGAAGGGAAGAGGTGAAAGGATAGGTTTTATTAAGAAGTTCTAGATGAGCATTTGAATTGCTTGGGCATGGAGTGCTATGGACCAGGTGCTGGGAGTTTGGACTAGTATGGTGGGAGACGGGACTAGTACCGTGAGGTGCCCGCTGGTCAGCATGGATGTTGGGGTGAATGGTCATTTTTCACACTGGACGATTCTGATTCTATGATTGTTTCATCTCCTGTGGTTGCACGGGAAGGTACTGTGAGAAGGTAGTGGACCCAGGAGTCACAAATGGAACAATCCCTTTGGAATCCTGAATAGGGAGGGGAGGAAAAGATGTATCTGGTTGAGGATTTTCAGAAGTAGACCTTGCCTGTAGTATTTTGTCCATTTCTATGTAGTCCACTTTAGAGAGAACATCAGTGCCCTGATTTCTGCTACAGAGATTTACCAGAATATTATCCAAGCTGAGTATAGGGGGACCTACAGATTGTACTCCTTAGAGCAGAGAAAGTGGTTAATGAAGATGTTTAAAATTATGAAGGGTTTTCACAAAATAAACAATTCCCCGAGCAGGAGGATTAGTAGCCACAGACTAAAGATAACCGGTGAAATAAACACCAAGTAGTGGTGTGGTGTGGAGATATATTTATATACAGCAAGCTGCTATTGTCTGGAATGTATTTCCTGAAAGATCAGTGGAAGCAGATTCAAAAGAAGTTTTGAAATGGAAATTTTACTTTTCGCTTAAGAAATAACTATTTGATAGACCTTTAAGTGAACTGGCATCAGTACAATGGGTCAAATGTTCTTTCATTCACTGAGGTAGAGGCATCACCAGTAAGCCAGCACTTATTCACTAGTCACTTGCTGCAGGATACCAGTCCCTGATGTCCTCTTGTGGACGAGGTATATAGGTGACTGGTCCTTTTAAGTTTCTTGTCAACATTGTCCCTCCCTGCAGCCTCAGCCAACCCAAGGACCTGATGATTACAACTATGAATTGCCTGATTTAACTAAAGGCAGAATTCCTCTTACCAGTGATGACCACACTACACAGAAAATTAACAAACCTCATCTTCTTTTGTACTCCACTGAATTCCATGTTTTCCAGAGACACAGATGAACTTATGTGCCTGGTGCACTTGATGTTCCCACTTTGGATCTTTCACACAAAAGATCTCCTGATTGGGCATTGTTTCCAAATTTCCCATGTCCAGGAGATATTTCAGCTTCAGGCATCTGAGGTCAGTTTCACAGTGGCTGATTTTCTTCAGAAATTTGTTAAACTTCCTTCTTATTCTCTTTCTCGTCAGGAAGTTATGTTGCTGGATCTGTTGACGGAAAGATGCTGGAATGCAGGACTTGTAACTTTAAATGGAATGAGAATGATTTGGTTAGCATGAGGTTCAGCCACCGATGCTTCAGAGTTAGCCTTCTACCTCTCCTGATGGAAGACTCATAGAATTATTGAATTGTACAGCACAGAAAGGGACCTCTTCTACCCACCTCATCCACAACAACTGTGATGCCAATCTATACTAATCCCATTTGCTTGCATTAGTCCTGTATCCCTTTACACCTTTCCAATCTATGTACTCTGTACAGTTCTGTTTGCACTTCACAGGAGGGATCTGGTAGAGACTTCAAATGAGACTCAATTGGCTGTTGTCATAAGAAAAAATTGGGTAGGCTGTGTTTATTCTCACTGAAACGTGGGAGGCTGAGGGATGAACATAGAACATAGGACATTACAGCACAGTACAGGCCCTTTGGCCCATGATGTTGTGCTGACATTTTACCCTGCTCTACGACCTATCTAACCCTTCCCTCCCACATAGCCCTCCATTTCTCTATCATTCAGGTGCCTATCTAAGAGTCTTTTATATGTCCCAAATGTATCTGCCTCCACCACCTCTACCGGCAGTGCGTTCCATGCACCCCACTCTCTGTGTAAAAAAACTTACCTCCGACATCCCCCCAATATCTTCCTCCAATCACCTTAAAATTATGCCCCCTCATGTTAGCCATTTTTGCCCTGGGTAAAAGTCTCTGACTGTCCACTCAATCTATGCCTCTTATCACCTTGTACACCTCTCATCCTCCTTCACTCCAAAGAGAAAAGCCCTAGCTCGCTCAACCTATCTTCATAAGAACATGTTCTCCAATCCAGGCAGCATCCTAGTAAATTTCCCCTGCACCCTCTCTAAAGCTTCCACATCCGTGCTATAATGAGGTGACCAGAACTGAACACAATAATCCAAGTGTGGTCTAACCAGAGTTCTATAGAGCTGCAACGTGACCTCGCGGCTCTTGAACTCAATACCCCAACTAATGAAGGCTAACACTCCATATACCTTCTAAACAACCCTATCAGCTTGCATGGCAACCTTGAGGGATCTATAGACATGGATCCCCAAGATCCCTCTGTTCCTCCACACTGCTAAGAGTCCTGCCATTAACCTTGTATTCTGCCTTTGAATTTGATCTCCCGAAGTGCATCACTTCACACTTATCTGGGTTGTACCCCATCTGCCACTTCTCAGCCCAGCTTTGCATCCTATCAATGTCCTGTTGTAACCTACAGCAACCTTCTACACTACCCATAACATCACCAACCTTCGTGTCATCTGTAAACTTACTAACCCACCCTTCCACATCCTCGTCCAAGTCATTCATAAAAATCACAAAGAGCAGGGGTCCCAGAACAGATCCCTGCAGAACACCACTTGTCACCGACCTCCAGGCAGGATAAGCTTGATCAACAACCACCCTCTGTCTTCTACGAGCAAGCCTAGTCTGAATCCACACAGCCAAGTTTCCCTGGATTCCATGCCTCCTGACTTTCTGAATGAGCCTTCCATGAGGAACCTCATCAAACGCCTTGTACACCACATCCGTTGCTCTACCTTCATCAATGTGCTTTGTCACATCCTCAAAGAAATCAATCAGGCTCGTGAGGTATGACCTGCCCCTCACAAAGCCATGCTGACTGTCCCTAATCAGTCTATGCTTCTCCAAATGCCCATAAATCCTGTCTCTAAGAATCTTCTTCAGTAATTTATCCACCACTGATGTAAGACTCACTGGTCTGTAATTCCCAGGGTTATCCCTACTCCCTTTCTTGAACAAAGGAAAACATTTGCCACCCTCCAATCATCTGGCACTACTCCTGTGGCCAGTGAGGACACAAAGATCATCACCAAAGGCATAACAATCTCTTCCCTCGCTTCCCATAATAACCTTGGATATATCCCGTCCGGCCCCGGTGACTTCTCTATCCTAATGTTTTTCAAAAACTCCAGCACATCCTCTTTCTTCATGTTGACATGCCCTAGCATATCAGCCTGTCATACGCAATCCTCAAAAATATCAAAGTCTCTCTCACTGGCGAATACTGAAGCAAATTATTCATTAAGGACCTATACTACCTCTTCCAAATCCAGGCACGTTTCCTCTTTTATCCCTGATCAGTCCTACCCTCACACTGGTCATCCTCCTGTTCTTCACATACATAGAACGGTACAGCACAATACAGGCCCTTTGGCCCACAATGTTGTGCCGACCTTTATACCTCACCTAAGACTATCTAATCCCTTCCTCCCACATATCCCTCTATTTTAAATTCCTCCATACGCTTATCTAGCAATCTCTTGAATTTGACCAATGTACCTGCCTCCACCACCACCCCAGGCAGCGCATTCCATGCCCCAACCACTCTGAGTAAAAAACCTTCCTTTGATATCTCCCTTGAACTTCCCACCCATTACTTTAAAGCCATGTCCCCTTGTATTGAGCATTGGTGCCCTGGAAAGGAGGCACTGGCTGTTCACTCTATCTATTCCTCTTAATATTTTGCACACCTCTATCATGTCTCCTCTCATCCTCCTTCTCTCCAAAGAGTAAAGCCCTAGCTCCCTTAGTCTCTCCTCATAATGCATACTCTCTAAAACCATAGAACCATAGAGCACAAAACAGGCCCTTCGGCCCACCATGTTGTGCCGTCCATCAAACCACCCTCACACTACCTAACCCCTTCCTCCCGCATATCTCCCCTCCATCCCACACTCCTCCATATGCCTATCCAACAAGCTCTTGAACCTGTTCAATGTATCTGCCTCCACCACATCCCCAGGCAGTGCATTCCATGCACCAACTACTCTCTGGGTGAAAAACCTCCCCCTGACATCTCCCCTGAACCTCCCACCCATAACCTTAAAGACATGCCCTCTCGTCTTGAGTATTGGTGCCCTGGGAAGGAGGTGCTGACTGTCTACTCTATCTATTCCTCTCAGTATTTTATATACTTCTATCATGTCTCCTCTCATCCTCCTCCTTCCCAGTGAATAAAGCCCTAGCACCTTAAGCCTCTCCTCATATTCAATACTCTCTAATCCAGGCAGCATCCTGGTAAATCTCCTCTGCACCCTCTCCAACGCCTCCACATCCTTCCTATAATGAGGCGACCAGAACTGAACACAGTACTCGAAGTGTGGCCTAACTAGAGTTTTGTAAAGCTGCATCATCACCTCGCGGCTCTTAAACTCAATCCCGCGATATATGAAAGCCAACATCCCATTCGCCTTCTTAACTGCTCTTTCCACCTGTGAGACAACTTTCAATGAACTGTGAATATGAACCCCCAGATCCCTCTGCTCCTCCACACTGCCAAGTACCTTGCCATTTACCCAGTACTCTGCCCTGGAGTTTGTCCTTCCAAAGTGTACCACCTCACACTTCTCCGGATTGAACTCCATCTGCCAATTGTCAGCCCAGCTCTGCATCCTATCAATATCACTCTGTAAGCTCCGACAGCCCTCCACACTATCCACAACACCGCCTATCTTAGTGTCGTCCGCAAACTTACTAACCCAGCCCTCCACCCCCTCATCTAAGTCATCTATAAATATCACAAAAAGTAGAGGTCCCAGAACCGATCCCTGCGGGACACCACTAGTCACTGCCTTCCAATCCAAGGGCACTCCTTCCACCACAACACTCTGCTTTCTACATGCAAGCCAATTCCTAATCCACACAGCCAAGCTTCCTTGGATCCCTTGGCCTCTGACCTTCTGAAGAAGCCTACCATGAAGAACCTTATCAAATGCCTTACTAAAATCCATGTAAACCACATCCACCGCACTGCCCTCATCAATCTTGCTGGTCACCTCCTCAAAGAACTCTATCAGGCTTGTGAGGCAAGATCTTCCCTTCACAAAGCCATGCTGGCTGTGCCTAATCAGTCCATGATTCTCTAGGTGTTCATAAATCCTATCCCTTTGAATCCTTTCTAACAGCTTACCCACCACAGACGTGAGACTCACCGGTCTATAATTCCCTGGCCTATCCCTATTACCTTTTTTGAACAAGGGGACAACATTCGCAACCCTTCAATCCTCTGGCACCATCCCCGTGGACAACGAGGACTCAAAGATCCTTACCAGCGGTTCAACAATCTCCTCCCTAACCTCTCGAAGCAGCCTGGGGAAAATCCCGTCAGGGCCCGGAGATTTATCTGTCTTACTATTATTTAACAACTACAACACATCCTCTCTCTTGATATCTACAACCTCGAGAACATTACCCCTACCAGCACTCCCTTCCGCATCATCAAGACCTTTACCCTAGCCATCCTCCTACCCTTCACGTACTTGAAAAAGGCCTTGGGATTTTCCTTAACCCTACTAGCCAAAGCCTTTTCATGTCCCCTTCTAGCTCTCCTCAGCCCTTTCTTAAGTTCCTTCCTCGCTACCCTATATTCCTCACGGGCCCTGTCTGAACCTTGCTGCTTATACCTCACGTATGCTACCTTCTTCTCCCTAACAAGTCGTTCCACCTCTCTCGTCACCCACGGTTCCTTCACCCTGCCATTCCTTCTCTGCCTCACCGGGACATATTTATCCCTAACATCCTGCATAAGATCCCTGAACATCGACCACATCTCCATGGTACATTTTCCTTCAAAAAGGACATCCCAATTTACACTCCCAAGTTCTCTCCTTATAGCCTCGTAGTTCGCCCTTCCCCAATTGAAAAACCTCTTGTCCTCTCTGCACCTGTCCCTGTCCATGATAATTTTAAAGGTTATGGAGCAATGGTCACTGTCCCCCAAATGCTCACCCACTAATAGATCCTTCACCTGTCCCGGTTCATTTCCAGGCAGCATCCTGGTAAATCTCCTCTGCAGCCTTTCCAACACTTCCACATCCTTCCTATAATGAGGTGACCAGAACTGTACACAGTACTCTAAGTGTGGTCTAACCAGAGGTTTATAGAGCTGCATCATTACCTCGTGGCTCTTAAACTCAATCCCACGATTTATGAATGCTAACATCCCATAACCTTTCTTAATCACCCTATTCACCTGTGGAAAAGCCTTGGGGTTTTCCTTGATCCTACTCACCAAGACCTTCTCATGCCCCCTTCTAGCTCTCCTAAGTCCATTCTTAAGCTCCCTCCTGGCTACCTTGTAACTCTCCAGAGCTCTGTCTGATTCTTGCTTTCTAAATCTTAGGTAAGCTTCTTTCTTCCTCTTTACAAGATACTCTACATCTCTTGTCAACCACGGTTCCTTCACTCTACCATCCTTACCCTACCTTAACATGACAAACATATCCAGAACCCCATGCAACTACTCCCTAAACAACCTCTACATTTCTGTTGTGCATTTCCCCAAGACTATCTGTTCCCAATTTGCGATCCCAAGTTCCTGCCTAATAGCATTATAATTCCCCCTCCCCCAGTTAAGTACTTTCCCATATTGTCTGCTCCTATCTCTCTCAAGGCTATGGTAAAGGTCAAGGAGTTATGGTCACTATCTCCAAAATGCTCTCCCACCAAGAGATCTGAAACCTGATCAGGCTAATTGCCTAGTACCAGGTCCACTATGGCCTCTCCTCTAGTCGGCCTGTTCACATACCGTGTCAGGAATCCTTCCTGGACACTCCTAACAAACTGTGCCCCATCTATCCCCTTTACACTAAGGAGGTGCCAATCAATATTAGGGAAGTTGAAATCACCCATGACAACAACCCTGTTATTTTTGCACCTTTCCAAAATCTGCATCCTGATCTCACAGAGGTTTATAAAATTATGAGGGGCACAGATAGGAAAGGGAGTCAGACCTTTTTCCGAGGGCAGGGGTATCTAGAACTGGAGGCCACAGGTTTAAGCTGAGAAGAGAGAAATTTAAAGGAGATTGAGGGGTAAGTTTTTCATACAGAGGGTGGTGAATATCTGGAATAAACTGGCTGAGGAGATGGTGGAGGCAGATAAATTTACAATGTTGCTGTTACAACAGAATTTGGAGAGATACTCAGATTGGAAAGGTATAGAGGGATATAGCTTAATGAATGCAAATGAGTTTAACGTAGATAGGCATCACAATCAACATGGACAAGGTGGGTTGAAGGGTCCATCTCAGTGCTGTATGATTCCATGATTCTATTTGTCCAAATGCCTTTTAAACTATCCTACCCTACTGCATCCACCTGCATCGCCACTTTCAGTGAGCTATGGACTTGCATCCCTAAGTCCCTCTGTATATCAACGCCCCTAAAGTCCCTGCCATTTACTCAGCATGTCCTCCAAGAATCTGATTTCCCAAAGTGTATTACCTCACTTTGAGAAATTCCACCTGCCACTGCTCTGCCCAACTTCTCAGCTGGTCAATGTGCCGCTGTATCCTAAGACAAACTTCTTCACTAGCTACAACTCCACCAATGTTCATGTCATTAACAGACTTACGGATCTGACCACTTACATTCTCATCCAAGTCAATTACATATATTACAGGCAACAAAGGTCCTAGCACTGATCCCTGTGATACGCCACTTGTTACAGACATCCAGACGCACAGAGCATCTCCGTACAGAGATACAGAGGCACTTGATTGAACAAAAAAGTAGTCTGGTCTTACCTACATACATTGCAAGACTTTCAATGTGGTTCAAACTCACAAAGCAACAGCAATAGTTTCCACTTATGTAAGACCTTGACATTGCAATTGCGATTAACAGGGAAGGGAGACACTAATGAACTTTGTAGGGGCTTGAGGAGAAAATTCAAAAACACCATTTAGCAAAGGATGGTCAAAGCTGTCGGCAGGGCTCAGGACACGGAATTTTCACCACATCGGGTGGCTATGGATTCCAGTTTCACACCAGAGCACAAAGATCTAGACTGGCACTTCTGTGCCATACAAAGTGAGGGCTGCACTGTCTAAGTCATCATGTTTCAGGTGAGGTGTTAGTCCTTTCAAGTGGATGCCACTGCACTCTTTCAGAACAATGCCGAAGGGTCTTGGAATCCTGGTGCAGGCATGGTAGCATAGCAGTTAGCACGACCCAATACAGCACCAGCGATCGGGGTTCAATTCCCGTCACTGTCTGTAAGGAGTTTGTACATTCTCCTGTGTCTGCGTGGGTTTCCTCTGGGTGCTCCAGTTTCCTCCCACATTGCAAAAGACGTACGGGCAAGTTAATGTGGGTTTAAAATGGGCAGTGCGGACTCGTTGAGCCGGCAGGGCCTGTTACCACACTGTAAATAAAATTTAAAATTTAAAAAATTTAAAATGTGATGAATAAAGATATCTTATCTTATTTATCCAGATGTTCTCTCGTTGTTCATCGGAGTTTGCTGGGCTGCTGAAATAGACAACACTTTGCCAAATACTAACCTTTAGCCCAATGTTTGACACATTCCTCTCTGGGGCAATGGCACTGGGGACTGACCCCTGTGTAAGAATAATGAGTTCAAGATACCAGGCTACTGAACCTGTGAGGTGCAGGAGGGTGGTGGCTGGGGTGCTTGTGAAGGGTGCAGAGTGCAGCACTGATGAGGGCAGTTGGGATTAGTTCAAAGACAGGTGATGCTTGTGAGAAAATGAATCAAACACCTGCTTAATTCAACCATAATTGCATTTGAAACTGTTCTTGCTGACAATATTGAGCCAGCACTCTGGGCAGTCACTGACCTGTAAATGCCAACCTGCCATTGGTGGACTATCAGACACCAAGTGGTTGGAAAAGGATTGAATCCAATGTGGGGAGAGAAGGCAAGGAGTTAGAATGGATGGAACAGCAAGAGGCCCAACCAATGCATGCCGATGCAGAAGCTTTGTAAGCTTCTTCCCGCCCTTCCAGCTCACTCTGACAGCATCACCTGCAAGTTCTTTCTTGCTCAAGTGCTTATCCATGTCCTGCTCACTGTCTAAATCTGTCCATACTGTTCATGGCAGGGAGGCAGAAGCTCATACAATCACGTCTCACCTGATCTGCTCACAGATTTGTTGCAGACTCCACTTCCCCTCCTTTGATAACCGCATTATGTCCAGAACAGCCATTCCCAAACATTCTTCCTGCATCTGTAGGTCCAATGGGACCTTAATGAGCCCAGTGACAAAGTCAGAGCGTGACTGAGGAGGAAACAAAGAAAGCAGTGATGAACAGAGGCCGTGGTTCCCCAGTCCCTGTGTGATCTGCTGCTCTCGGTAATGTTGAGTCTTCTGTGAAAATATCATTTCTTCAACATCACATTAATAATATCTGACTATGGAATGTTAAGTGCAGGATATAAGGTGCACCCATTATTATATTTTGCATGTAGCTCAAAAATTTCTATCTTCAAATGTTCATGCTGCCACAGTTGTTAAGATGTTATAATTACCTGAGCGAAGAGGTAGTCTATGACAGAGTAATCCAAAACGGTGCTAGCACTCTCCTTTGTAAGACCATAGCGGTAAGATTTCTTGCTGCCTTGGCCAAACCAATTGGGAAAGAAAAATCTAGGCAAGCAGAAAAAGAGACTGCCTGTCATTACAACTGTGATAGCAGAGGCAGGTTTCAGTACCAGTGGCAATGTTGTCTTGTGATCCTATTGGTATCCATTAAAGGGCAAGCACTAATAGAATATTTCCTTACACAGAATGGCATGCTTTCAATACTAAATTGTGAGTGATGCACTTTACTTGATGTTTGATCACCTGGCACAACACTATTATGATAAATGGAATGAAGATGAAAGAATAACCTGGATGTTTCTGGAGCAATGCTGACTGTCAAAATGAGATTTTGGGGTCCATTCTCTGGACAGAGAAGTAGCCTGGTTTACTGAAAACAAGTCCCTAACAGGTAGGGGCTCAGTATTTAAAAATCTTGTTTAGCACGGGCTTTTTCCTTTTCCGGATCAGCCTGGGAGTGGTTGGAGGAGCAGGTCCCTAACAGGTAGGGGCTAAGTATTTAAAAGTCGTGCTTATTGGTTAATTAGCGAGAGTGAGTACTTGAGGTAATTGAAAGGGACAAATATCAGGAGGGGTAACGAAGAGGAGCGGCCAGTGTGTCAGTGGCTCAGGGTAGGAGTGGAGCCTTGAGGCTTTGGCTCTAGAGGCTTCAGCGAGCAGAGGCTGAGGAAGAGCTAGCACCCTGAGAGGTAAGGCCGGTAAACTCCTTTAAGTTTAATTAAAGTCGGATTGGGTAATGAAGGCAGCAGCAGCTCGGGCAGTTGTGTGCTCCGAATGCAGTATGTGGGAAGTTAGGGACAGCCCGCCTGATGACCACACCTGTAAAAGGTGCATCCAGCTGCAGCTCCTGGCAAACCGTGTTAGGGAGCTGGATCTGGATGAACTTCGGATCATTCGGGAGGTAGAGGCAGACATAGATAGGAGTTTCAGGGAGATAGTTACACCTAAAAGTCAGCAGGCAGGTAGCTGGCTGACTGTTAGGAAAGGGAAGGGGATTAGACAGAAGGACCAGAGCACCCCTGTGACCATTCCCATCAACAATAAGTATACCGTTCTGGATACTGCTGGTGGGGATGACCTACCAGGGACAAGTTGTAGTGGTCGAGTCTCTGGCACCGAGGCGGGACCCTCATCTCAGATAGGAGGGAGGGTAAAGAGGAGAGCAGTAGTGATAGGGGATTCAATAGTTAGGGGGACAGATAGGAGGTTCAGTGGGAGAGATCGAGAATCCCGGATGGTCTGTTGCCTCCCTGGTGCCAGGGTCCGTGATATCTCAGATCGAGTTCTTGATATTCTCAGGAGGGAGGGTGAGCAGTCAGATGTCGTGGTCCATGTAGGGACCAATGACATGGATAGGAAGAAGAAGGAAGTCCTGCAAAGGGAGTTTAGAGAATTAGGTGCAACGTTGAAGGACAGGACATCCAAGGTTGCAATCTCAGAATTGCTACCAGTACCACGTGCTAGTAAGGCTAGAAATAGGAGGATCATGCAGCTAAATACATGGTTAAGGAGTTGGTGCAGGAGGGAGGGCTTCAGGTTTCTGGATAATTGGGATTTGGTCCAAGTACACCTGAACTGGAAGGGGACTAACATACTTGTGGGTAGGTTTGCTAGTGCTGCTCCGGTGGGTTTAAACTAGATTTGCAGGGGGAGGGGAACCAGAGTGTTAGAGAAGAAAGTGAGGAGGAAAATGATCGTGCGAGGTCTGCAGGTATGGACAGAAATCAAAGGTTTGTACATGATAGTAATGTTCTCAGGTGCATCTATTTCAATGCAAGGAGTATTGTAGGTCAGGCGGATGAGTTTAGGGTGTGGATTGGCACGTGGGATTACGATATTATTGCTATTAGTGAGACATAGTTGCTGGAGGGGCAGGACTGGCAGCTTAATGTTCCGGGCTTCTGTTGTTTCAGACGTGATAGAGGGGGAGGGATGAAAGAGGGAGGAGTGGCATTACTAGTCAGGGAAAATATCACAGCTGTGTGTAGACAGGACAGCCCGGAGAGCTCGTCTACAGAGGCCATATGGGTGGAGCTGAGGAACAGGAAAGATGTTGCCACACTAATAGGGTTGTATTATGACCGCCCAATAGTTAGAGAGAATTGGAGGAACAAATCTGTAGGGAGATAGCAGACTGATGTAAGAAACAGAAAGTTGTGATAGTAGGGGATTTTAATTTTCCACGTATTGACTGGGACTCCCACACTGTGAAAGGGCTGGATGGCTTGGAATTTGTCAAATGTGTTCAGGAAAGTTTTCTAAATAAATATATAGAGGTACCAATGAGAGAGAATGCAATACTTGATCTCCTATTAGGGAACCAGGCAGGTCGGGTGACAGAAGTATGTGTAGGTGAGCATTTTGGGTCCAGTGACCATGCTGCAATTAGTTTCAAGATAATTATGGATAAGGATAGGTCTGGTCCTCGAGTAGAGGTTCTAAATTGGAGAAAGGCCAATTTTATGGAAATGAGAAAGGATCTAGGTACGGTGGATTGGGATAAGTTATTTTCTGGCAAGGATGTGTTCAGTAAATGGAAAGCATTCAAAGACAAAATTTGGAGAGTGCAGAGCTTGTATGTTCCTGTCAGGATTAAAGGCAAGGGTAACAAGTATAGGGAACCTTGGTTTTCAAGGGATATTGGTGCTGTGGTTAAGAAAAAGAGAGAGGTGTATAGCAGGTATAGGCAACTAGGAATGGATGAGGTACTTGAAGAGTATAGGAAATGTAAGAAAATACTAAAAAAGGAAATCAGGAAGGCAAAAAGAAGACATGAGGCTGCTTTGGCAGATAATGTGAAGGTAAACCCAAAGGGTTTCTACAGGTATATTAAGAGCAAAAGGATAGTAAGAGACAGAATTGGTCCCCTAAAAGATCAGAGTGGTCGTATATGTGTGGAGCCTCAGGAGATGGGGGAGGTCTTAAACAGTTTTTTTGCATCAGTATTTACTCAGGAAACTGGCATCGTGGATATGGAAGAAAGGGAAACAAGCAGTAGTGTCATGGAACATATAGAGATTAAAAAGGAGGAGGTACTTGATGCTTTACAGTAAATAAAGGTAGATAAATCCCCAGTGCCTGACAAGGTATTTCCTCGGACCTTGAGAGAGGCCAGTGTAGAAATTTCAGGGGCCCTGGCAGATATATTTAAAATGTCCTTAGCCATGGGTGCGGTGCCAGAGGACTGGAGGATAGGTCATGTTGTTCCATTGTTTAAGAAAGGCTCGAAGAGTAAACCAGGTAATTACAGGCCAGTGAGCCTGACATCAGTAGTGGGTAAATTATTGGAAGGTGTTCTGAGAGATAGGACATATAAGTATTTGGACAGCCAAGGGGTGATTAAGGATAGTCAGCATGGCTTTGTGCGTGGTAGATCGTGTTTAACGAATATTGTGGAGTTCTTTGAGGAGGTCACTAAGAAAGTAGATGAAGGTAAGGCTGTGGATGTTGTCTACATGGACTTTAGTAAGGCCTTTGACAAGGTCCCACATGGGAGCTTAGTTCAGAAGGTTCAGTCAATGGGTATCCATGGAAAGGTTGTAAACTGGATTCGAAATTGGCTGAGTGGGAGAAGACAGAGAGTGGTTGTGGATGGTTGTTTCTGAGATTGGAGGCCTGTGACTAGCGGTGTGCCTCAGGGATCTGTGTTGGGGCCATTGTTGTTTGTTGTATATATCAATGATCTAGACAATAATGTGGAAAATTGGATTAGTAAGTTTGCGGATGACACTAAGATTGGAGGTGTAGTGGACAGCGAGGAAGGCTTTCAAAGCTTGCAGACGGATCTGAACCAACTGGAAGAATGGGCCAGAAAATGGCAGATGGAATTTAATGCAGACAAGTGTGAGGTGTTGCATTTTGGAAGGACAAATCAAGGGAGGACATACACAGTAAATGGTAGGGCTCTGAGGAGTGCAGAGAAACAAAGGGATCGAGGAGTTCAGATACATAATTTCCTGAAAGTAGAGTCACAGGTAGACAGGGTTGTAAAAAAGGCTTTTGGCATCCTGGCATTTATAAATCAAAGTATTGATTATAGGAGTTAGAATGTTTTGGTGAGGTTGTATAAGTCATTGGTGAGACCAAATTTGGAATATTGTGTGTAGTTCTAGTCGTCGAACCACAGGAAGGATGTCAGTAAGATTGAAAGAGTGCAGAGGAGATTTACTAGAATGTTGCCGGGTCTTCAGGAGTTGAGTTACAGGGAAAGATTGAGCATGTTAGGACTTTATTCCTTGGAGCGGAGAAGAATGAGGGGAGATATGATAGAGGTTTACAAAATGATGAGGGGCATAGACAGAGTTAATGCATGTAGGCTCTTTCCACCTAGATTAGGAGAGATAAGTACGAGAGGACATGGCTTTAGGGTGAAAGGGGAAAGGTTTAGGGGGAACATTAGAGGGAACTTCTTCACTCAAAGAGTGGTGGGAGTGTGGAATGGGCTGCCATCTGATGTGGTAAATGCGGGCTCGCTCTTAACTTTTAAGAGTAAATTGGATAGATACATGGACGAGAGAGGTCTGGAGGGGTATGGGCTTGGTGCAGGTAAATGGGACTAGCAGAATAATGTTTCGGCACAGACTAGAAGGGCCAAATGGCCTGTTTTCTGTGCTGTAGTTTTCTATGGTTCTAAGTTGAAGACACAAGAGACTGCAGATTCTGGAATCTGGAGCAATATACAAAGCGCTGGAGGAACTCAGTGGAACTCAGCATCTGTGGAGGGAAATCGACAGTCAACATTACGGGTTGACACCCTTCATCTGGATTGAAAGATAGAGGGGAGGTAGCCGGTATAAAGAGGTGGAGGGAAGGGGTAGAGCAAGAGCTGGCGGGTAGATGGATCCAGGTGAGGTGGGTGATATTCAGATGAGGGGGGGGAGAGTGGGAATGATGTCAGAAGCTGGGAAGTGATTGGTAGAAGTGACAAAAGGCTGAAGATGATGGAATCGGATAGGATAGGATGGTCGAGCATGAAATAAAGGGAGGATGGTGGGAAGGGGATCCAGTGAGAGGAGTGTGTGGGTGATGGGCAGGTGAAGAGGGTGGGGGAGGAGAACGAGGTAGGGTGATGAGGGCCAGTTGGATCAGGAGGAGAGAAAAAAGAAAAATGAGGGTGTGGGGAGAAAAGGACAGAGGGGGAGCCGTTACCAGAAGTTTGAGAATTTGATGTTCATGCCGTCAGGTTGGAGATTGCCCAGGCCGAATATGAGGTTCTTTTCCTCTAATTTGCGTTTAGCCTCGACCTGGCAATGGAGGAGGCCGTGGGCAGGCATGTCGGTGTAGGAATAGGAAGTAGAATTAAAATGGTTGGCCACTGGGAGATCCAGGCCAGCACGGCAGATGGAGCAAAGGTGCTCGACAAAATGGTCACACAATCTGCGTCTGGTCTCATCGATGTAGATAAGCCGCACTGGGAGCACTAGGTGCAATAAAAACACTGCAGGACTCACATGTGAAGTGCTGCCTCACCTGGAGAGCTGTTTTGGGCCCTGGATGGTGGTGAGGAAGGAGGTGTAGGGATAGGTGTAACACTCTGTGAGACTACAGGGACAAGTACCTGGGGAGGGAGGGGGATAGGTGGGGAAGGACAAGCAGACTCCCTCCTAAATACATGTCTTTGTGGTTCTTGACGACTGGGCTAAAGGAAATAAGTCCTTCCTATGTAATCTACAGTATCTCAGCCCCTGATTATTATATATACTTCAATTAAATATTTCAGCACCCTCTGTCCCAAAGAAAATAAATTCTACCTTATCCCATCTTTCCACATCGTTAACATTTCCAGTCCCAGCATCATCCTGATCGTCGTACACCAATCACATTGTTCCCTTAATGGGGAGACATGAATTGTGCACAGGAAACAATCTGAAGCCTAATTTGTATTGTCTACGGTTCTATAACTTTCCTGATTTAATACCCTTTGTCTCAGCAAATAAAGGAAAGCATTCCATTTGCTTTTCAGAAAAAAACACCTCATTTATTGTAAAGCAACAAACAATCTGCTGGAGGAACTCAGCGGGTTGAGTAGCATCTGTGGAAGGAGAGAAGTTGTCGATATTTCAGGTCTAAACCCTGCATCAGACCTGTTGGTTCCTCCAGCAGATTACTTGTTGTTCCAGGTTCCAGCATCTACAGACTCTTATGTCTCCACCTCATTGACTTTAAAGTACAACGCTGCCAAGTCCCTCTGTTCCTCCACACTTCTCACCAGCTTCTTACTTATTGTTTATTCCTTTGTTTTTATTTTGTTCAATTGTGATAGAATCTCGAGTGACTAACTGCTAGACTTTTGTTCTGGTGATTCTAATATTTGAAGTGTTGAGGCTTTGGTTTAATTTTTTTCAGAGTTCCTAGACCTGAGGAAGGTTCAGTTAGATTGGAGAATAACAGATGTGACTCCTTTATTCAGAAAGTGAAGATGACAAAAAGAAGGAAACTGCAACTCAGTTGGCTAATGATTAGTGATAGAAAAAATGTTAGAAGCTGTTATTAAATATGAGAAAGCAGGGCACATTTCAAAGTAATCAGGCCAAATCAACATAGTTTTATAAAAGGGAAATTATGTTCACTGGAGTTCTTTGAAGAAGTAACATGTGCTGTGGATAAAGGGAACTGGTGGGTGTACTGTATTATAGATTTCCAGAAAGCATTTGATAAGGTACCACATCAAAGGCTGCTGCGCAAAATAGAAGCTCATATTGTAGGAAGTAAGGTACTGGTGGAGCCAGAAGATTGGCCCACAGGAAACAGAGAGTGGGCATAAATGGATCCTGCTCTGGTTGGTGCAATGTAATGTGTAGTGTGCGCCAGGGCAGTGCTGGTGCCTAAACTTTTTACAATTAATAGAAATGACATGAAAGAGGGCGCAGAAGGTGTGGTTGTTAAATTTACAAAGATAAGTTGGAAAGTAGGTTGTGAAGAGAACATAAGAAGACTACAAATGGATATGATTGGTTAAATGAATGGCCAAAGATCTGGCAAATGGAGTATAATATGGGTATGTGAACTTTTCCATTTTGACAGGAAAAATTTTAAAAGCACATAATGTAATCCCAGGGATCTATTCTGGGACCCCTGCTCTTTGTGATTTTTATAAATGACTTGGATGAGGATGTGGAAGGGTGGGTTAGTAAGTTTACTGATGACACGAAGGTTGGTGGTGTTGTGGATAGTGTAGAAGGTTGCTGTAGATTACAACAGGATATTGATAGGATGCAGAACTGGGCTAAGAAGTGGCAGATGGAGTTCAACCCGGAAATGTGTGAAGTGATACACTTTGGAAGATCGCATTTGAAAGCAGAATACAAGGTTAATGGCAGGATTCTTAGCAGTGTGGAGGAACAGAGGAATCTTGGGGCCCACGTCTATAAATCCCTCAAGGTTGCCGTGCAGGTCCATAGGGTTGTCAAGAAGGTGTATGGTGTATTGGCCTTCATTAGTCAGGGGATTGAGATCAAGAGCTGTGAGGTGATGTTGCAGCTCCATAGAACTCTGGTTGGATCACACTTGGAGTATTGTGTTCAGTTCTGGTCACCTCATTATAGGAAGGATGTGGAAACTTTAGAGAGGGTGCAGAGGAGATTTACCAGGATTCTGCCTGGATTGGAGAGCATGTCTTATGAGGAGAGGTTGAGTGTGTTAGGGCTTTTCTCCTTGGAGAGGAGGAGGATGAAAGGTGACTTGACAGAGGTGCACAAAATGATAAGAGGCATAAATCGAGTGGACGGTCAGAGACTTTTTCCCAGGCCGAAAATGGTTAACACGAGGGGGCATAATTTTAAGGTGATTGGAGGAAGGCATAAGGGGGATGTCAGGGGTAAGTTTTTTTTACACAGAGATTGGTGGGTGCGTGGAATGCACTGCTGGCAGAGGTGGTGGAGGCAGATACATTAGGGACATTTAAGAGACCCTTAGATAGCCACATGAATGATGGAAAAATGGAGGGCTATGTGGGAGGGAAGGGTTAGATAGATATTAGAGCAAGTTAAAATATTGGCACAACATCGTGGGTTGAAGGGCCTGTACTGTTCTATAATGTTCTATGTAAATAGAGTCATAGAGCAATACAGCACGGATACAGGCCCTTCAGCCCAACAAGTCCATGCCAACCACGGTGTCCACCCAGATAGTCCCAAATTCCTGCATTTGGCCCATATGCCTCCAAGCCCCGCCCCTCCATGAATCTATCCAAGTGCTTCTTAAATGATACTATTGTAGCTGCTTCATTCACTTCCTCTGTTGCCCCTCAGGTCCCTTTTAAATCTTTCCCCTCTCACCTTAAACCTATGACCTCTGATTTTGGACTCCCTTCCCTGGGAAAAGACAGTGGCTGTTCACCTTATCGATGCTGCTTATGATTTTATAAACCTCTATAAGGTCAGCCGTCAGCCTCCTATGCTCCAGGGAAGAAAGTCCTAGCCTATCCAGCCTCCCCTTATAACTCAAACCCTCCAGTCCCAGTGGCAGGTGCGGTAGTGTAGCGGTTAGCGTAACACTATTACAACGCCAGCTGCCCGGATTCAATTCAAGCTGCTGTCTGTAAGGAGTTTGTACGTTCTCCCTGTGTCTGTGTGGCTTTCCTCCGGGTGCTCCAGTTTCCTCCCACATTCCAAAGATGTGTGGGTTAAGAAGTTGTAGGCATGCTATGTTGGTGCCGGAAGCATGGTGACACTTGCGGGCTGCCCCAGAACACTCCACGCAAAAGATGCATTTCACTGTGTTTTGATGTACCTGTGACTAATAAAGATATATTATCTTATCTTATTTTATAAATCTTTTTTGCACTCTTTCCAGGTTAATGACATCCTTCCTATTAGCAGGGCAATGGGACTGTATGCAGTACTCCACATGTGGTCTTACCAAAGTCTTGTAGAGCTGTAATATGACATCCCAACTCCTTCTTCACCTCCCTGTCTACCTGTGTACTTGCACCCCTAGATCTCTCTGTTCCACAACACTCTCCAGGAACTTACCATTTACTGTGTAAGTCAGGCCCTGGTTCGTCTTACCAAAATGCAGCACCTCACAGTTATCTGAATTAAACTCCATCTGTCGCACCATGGCCCACTAACCCAGTTGATCAAGCCCGTTGTAATCTGAGACGACTTACTTCACTGTCCATTATACCACTAATTTTAGTGTCATCTGCAAATTGACTAATAGTTCTACATACATTCTCATTGAAACTGTTCATATAAATGATGAACAACAGTGGACACGGCACCAATCCCTGCAGCTCACTGCTGGTAACAAGGCTCCAGATCGAAAATCAACCCTCTACCACCACCCCCTACCATCATCCTTTGTATCCAATTGGCTAGCTTGCTCTAGATCCCATGTGATCTTCAGACCAGCCTACCATGTGGGACCTAGTCAAAGGCCTTGTCAAAGTCCGTGTAGACAATGTCTACCGTGCTGCCCTCATCTATCTTCTTGATCATTTCTTCAAAAAAACTCAAATTCATGAGACATGATTTTCCATGCACATAGCCATTAAAATAAAAGAAAATCTCTGGTTTAATATTTAACTCAGCACAGGTAGTAACTCACTCCTGATACACAGATGGGGTGAGGGGAAATTTCCTTTTTAGAATTTAGTATAAACACCAAACCGGATAAATCTTCGCTCCATTCCTGAAACTTCAGAACCCAACTGAGGGGTCTCATTCTTTCATCTAAATGTTTTATCAAGGGGCAAGAGTTTAGTTGTGGACTGGGCACTTTGGGTTCAACACAGAAGCAAAAACTTTCACTTCAAGTATGAAATATTAAATAGTTATTTGACAGCAGCACTTCATGGACTTGTAAAGAATTATGGCAAGCAAGGCTAATCAGCTCATCGTGTCCACACCAGCCATAAGTGAGTTATAGATACAGTATGTCGACCATGGCCATTCAAGTGCTCGCCTGGAGAAATCTTGAGATGTTTAAATCAAGTAGAGGACTGTAACATGGCAGATACATTTGAGCAACATGCCAGGTAAATGACAGCATTAGTTAAGGAGAAACATGGAAAGGGCATGAGGGTGACATGTCAAATACTTGATGGTAACGTGTCAGATTTATGATTGTGTGTATGATGCAGGAGTGAAACATGGCAGGTACATGAGCAATATTCCAGGGACAGGAGTTAATATGCCAGGTACATGGAGTATCATGCCAGGGATAGGGTCGAAACATGTCACGTGCAATCATGGTAAATGAGAGTAGCAGGCTAGCAAAAATGCTGTAACATGTTGAGTACATGAGAGCAACATGCCAGGTACAACAGAGAAACAGGAGCTACATGTGAGTAATATGACAGGTATAAGACAGAAACATATCAGTAATAAACATGTAACATCCCAGGCAAATGAGAACACACCTGATGCAGGATGATAGAAAGCCAGGTACAGGAGAGGACATGCCATTTACATGGTCAAACGTTCCAGCTGCGTGAGAATAGCATACTAGGTACAGGAGGGTAACATGTCATGTACAAGACAAACATGCCATGTACAGGCATGATGCATGTAAGATATTCAGAACCAGAAGAGTAAGGTGACTGTGGAGAACTGTGATTGTGACATTGTGGGACACCATCACTTTGTGACAGTTGTTGTATGCTGGGGAGGGTCATTCCCACTGTGAAGTTGCTATGATGACCATGGTGCTGATCAACAACCATTGTTACATCATTGATCAACCCTGATGGAATCCAGACAGAGCTCTAGATGGGAATTATAATGTGGTTATTGAATACAGCAGGACAGAACCTAGAACTGGAGGCAGTACTGCTGCTTATATCCCACAAATCTCCCAAACATTTGGTAAGTTTGGGGCTGATCCAATGCCTCATTCCCACCGGACATCATCCAATTCCCCCACAGTCCAAAAATCCATCCATCTTTGTCTCCATCTCCCAGAGAAGAAATATCTTGTCACTGTAGTTTCTATTCCTGTCCCTTTGTTCTGAGTCAATTCTGTACACCTTCTATGTATGTGTTTGATAACCTTCTTGTGAATTAATAGAAACAAAAACTGCTGGAAACACTCAGCAGGGCAGGCAGCATTGGGGGGGGGGGAAGAGGGAGAGGGAGAGGGAGAGGGAGAGGGAGAGGGAGAGGGAGAGAACATCTTTACCTACAGAGACATGGAAGAAAATTCTTCATTTAGTTAATACATCTTCAATGTGTGCCAGACACTCTTTGATACAGTTTAAGGGAGTTCCCAGGACCCATATGTCAAAAGATAAGCTAGCCCATTTTTATCACCATATAGATCCTATATGTGACGGATGTAAATCGAATGTGGCTTCTTTGACACATATGTTTTGGTCCTGTCCTCTTTTGGAAAAATATTGGAAAGACATTTTTAACATTATTTCAAATGTATTGAATATTGATTTACAACTTCACCCTTCACTGCAATTTTTGGATTACCAAGGATAGAGTCTGGCCATTTATCTGCTTCCGCTAACCGTATGATTGCCTTTGTTACATTAATGGCCAAACAATCCATTTTGCTTAAATGGAAGGATCCAATTCCCCTACTACTTTTCAATGGTTCTCTCAAACTATATCATGTTTAAACTTGGAAAAAACTAGGAGTGGTACTGTTGATCCTTCACTTAAATTTGAAGACATTTGGAGTCCATTTATTCAATTTTTTCCCATGACATAGATCCCCTTTCAATAACTTTCCATTTTAGAGGAACGGAGTTGATGACATAATATTGCTCTGTTTCTACTGAGAAATTTCAGTCCAGTCTCTTTTTTTCTTTTTTTGTTTTTTTTTTGAAATTTTTCTGTTTAGTTTCATTTGGTTTGATATATTGTTTATAATTTTTCTTATTGATTTGGGGATTTTTTTCTTTCTTTTATATATATAATAAATATTTTTCTTTCCTTTCTTTTGTATTATATTCATTTACTAAGAGATTGTGGGATCTACAGATTTCTTTTTATATTTTATTGTACTTTATGATTATCTATGCCATGATTGTTCTCCTGATCTTTGTATTACATGTACAAACATTGATGTTATATATTAATCTGTATTAATTTGAAAACTAATAAAGAGAGAGAGAGAGAGAGATATCCAAGGTCCTTCAGCATTGACAACAACTCCTGGACCTGAAAAATTAACTCTGTTCCTCTCTCCACAGATGCTGATTACACTGCTGAAGGATTCCAGCATTTTCTTTAATGTTTTTTAACATTTGCAGTTTTTTAACGTTTTTATTTATTCTTTCCTCTGTTGCATTGGAAGCACCATGTAAATGCCAGTAGTAGTTGCTGGTATTGACCATATACAAACCTTTCCCTTACAGTGACTTCACCTAAGGATTCAGGCAGCATACTGAGGTTGGCCATTTGCCCCATTACCCTGATCTTCAGTGCCCTCACTGCGAATGCCACAACTTACCTGAGGCGATATAGAAGGACCTGGCGTGTGCACCCATCAACCTGGAAGATGTGGCTTGGAGGGAACCAGACTTTCATATCTTCAGTTGCAAGGGCAAAGAGACTGTTGTAGACCGGCAGGATTCCTGGGAACAGACACATTCAACTATCAGTGACAGACAGAGAACTAGGGGTTGACACCTTGCTCTCAGGAGTAAGGGAAGGTTCAAAGTTGAAAGTTTATATGTGAGCACAAGAATACAAGAAAGTAGGAGCATGAGTAGGCCACTTGGCCCCTCATGCCTGCCCCACCATTCAATATGATCATGGCTGATCTATTCCACAGCCCTCAATCCCCTGAACTTTCAAAAATGTATCTACTTCTTCTTTAAGTACCTCTCATGAGTTCGCCTTGACGACTTTCTAGGGAAGAGAATGACAGAGATACATTACCCTTTTTAAGAAGAAATTCGAATGTACCTCGGTTTTAAATGACTGACCTCTTACTTGAAGCTATGTCCCCTTGTTTGAGATTCTCCCACTAGTGAAAACATCTGAACATCTACGCTCTTTAGGATCTTACACATTTCAATAAGGTCAATCCCTTATCTAAATTCCAATGAGTACAGGCCCAAACTGTCCAGCCCCTCTCTATAGCCCAAGGAATTAGCCTGATGAATCTCCTTTGGATTGTTTCCAATTCTACTACATCCTTTCTCAGGTAAGGGGACCAAAACTCATGAATACCCTGCACAATTATAACAATCCCTTTGCAAATGAGACCAATGTCCCATTTATCTTCTTTTTACTGCATCTGTCTGCCAATGCTTTGTGCTTCATGCACCAGAACATCCAGATCTCTCTGTACTTCACTCACTTGCAGTCTCTCTTCTTGATTCCTTTTGCTGAAGTGCATGGCCTCACATATTAAAGAGAAAGAATATAACTACCTTCTGGAGAGTATGGAAATAAAATAGATTTGCCAAAAGCCATCAAAGGAAGAGGGGTGTTAAAAATGAGCTGCTGGAGGAACTCAGTGGGTCAGGCAGCATCATCAGAGGGAAATAGACAGTTGACATTTTGGGTTGAGACCTTCATTTGGACTGAAAGAGTAGAGGGAGGGGTGGATGGGGCAAGAGTTGGCTAGTGATAGATGGATCCAAGCGAGGAGGGGTTGATTGGCAGATGGGGTCAGGTGGGGGAGGGAAGGGTGGAGATAGTGACAGAGGCTGGGAGGTGATGGGCGGAGGCAATGCAGGGCTGCAGATGATGGAATCTGATGGGAAAGGAAGGTGGAGAATGGAGCCAAATAAGTGAAGGAGTTGAGCAGATGGGAACGGTGGAAGCAAGGGATCCAGTGTGTAGGTGTTGGGCAGATGCAGTAGGTGGGGGAGGGAAAAGAAACTGGGTGATAAGGGGCTCGGATGCAGTTGGAAAGAAGGATCTGTGTAGGAGGTTGAGGATGGACAGGTCGGTGTGGGAATGGGGAGGGGAATTAAAATGGCTGGTAACTGGGAGCTCCAGATAGCTATTGTACAGGTGCTCAGAAATATGGTCGCATATTCTGCACCTGGATTCACCGATGAAAAGGAGGTCACAGCAGGAGCACTGGATGCAATAGACCAGGTTGGATGAGGTGCATGTGAATACTTGCCTCACCTGGCAAGGCCATTTAGATCCCTGGATGGTGATGAGGGAGGAGGTGTAGGGACAGACGTTACACCTCCCATGGTTGCAGGGGAAAGTGCCTGGGGAGGGGGAGGGATGGGTGGGGAAGGATGAGCAAACCAGGGAGTCATGGAGGGAGTTATCCCTGTGGAATTTAGAAGGGGATGGGGAGGGGAAGGTATGACTGGGGGTGTTGCAATGATTTAAGAAATATTCAGCCAATTTCTGGATGGATGCCTCTCTTTGGATGACAGTGAAAAATCTTTCTGCACAGATATGATGAGTAGGCCACACATTAAGGCTGCATCAAAGGAGACAGAAGAGTTATATCCAAAGTAGTGAAACAGAACAGAGGTGCTTCACTTGTTCAATACAAGCAACAGCTTGTAGCTCTGGCTTCAGGCCCCACAGAGACACAGATTTGGAAGGGCTGACCCACAAGGACATAGCCACGTTAAGGGCACCATTCCAAGTATGGGAGTGACTCAGAATTCATTCCAGTGAGTCCACAAACTGCAAGAAATGAGTGTGTTAGTTTCAACCATTCAGAATGGATTGAGGTAAAGCACAGGAGGTTATGAACCACCACTGAACACATGATGGAAAAACTCATCCATTTTCATGACACATGGTCCTCCCTAGGAGATTAGATCCGTTGATGGTTCACAATTTCAGTCATTTCCATTTGAGCAGCTTGTGAAATGAAAAGAGATCCAACCTTGCTTCATATTTTCCTGTCATCCAGCCTCAAATGAAGAGGCCAACACCTACCGTGAAAGAGGCACCAAAAAATAAATCATACAAGGAACGAAGCACTAACTTATAGATTTTCTGCAGACATACCACAGACGTCACACGTTCCACAAGACATGTTCCTCCAGAAATGCTGATGCAGAGAAGATTGAGGACACATCTGAGTCTGCTTCAATGTAAAAGGGGAGATGCTCAGATTTCATGATAAGTTCATGTGCTGACATCACCAAGCAGGCCATAGATGAGAAAATGGGATATCAATGAGATTGTGGAGAGACCTGGTACCAAGAGTGAACTCATAAGAAATTCAGAAAGGTTCACGTAGACCACTTAATCTTTGTGCAAGATACCGAAGAGACAAGACCAACATGAGTTTGAATATGTTCTGAAGTGAGTGTTGAAGAGTTGACATAGAACATGACTGAGGAAAATCAGGAAGAGTTTCTTTTGTGACTTCAGAGATGGATGATACATCTCAGGATCAACACAACTGTTGGATTAGGGTCCAGATTGTTGTTTTTATTATGTTTTTCTTTGTAGTTTTAGCTTTCTTTATGCTTGTTTATATGTTTGGATATTAACCTGTACATTTGTTGACTTTTAGTAATTTGCAGTATATTTGGTTCTATGTTTCTGTCATTTCCTTGTCTGCAAAACTGAAGTGTGAATCAGGTTCTTATCTGGGACTGGTCCAACCAGTTTTGCGGTATAAAAGGGGAGCACGTGCTCACATTCCTTAGTTACAGTTACAGTCCAGTTACTTCTCATTACTGTTACATTGCTGGCTGGTGCAGGCTGACCCTGTCTGATCTGCACTATGATGAACATCTAATAAAACGACTGTAAGTATAAGATTTGCGCCTCATTCTTGACTTCGAAGAACCTTCTGGACAACATCATCTCCAGATCTAATACAGTAACATCAGTAGAGTTACAAAGACCAGTGAATTAGTTAAACTTGTTATTAAACTAGTTTGACTCTGTCTTTTCTTTTAGAAGGGAAAGCAGTATGATGTATAAATAGGTGTGGCACCACCTGTATTTGATTGTGTGTTTTTCTCTCTCTCTGAGAGTAAGCGTACAGTCTAAGAAAAGCTTCAAATAATCTAGCCCACCTCTGGAGACCTCTGTATTTCCTGTGTGTTATTCTACACAGTCAGCCTGTTGCCTCGCTAGATACTAGCAACTCACAGGGCAAATATATAGATTTAAAAATTCATGCAAAAAGACACGGGGAAGGAAAGCAGAGACCAGAGCAAAAGTTAGAAAAGAGAAAAGTAAGAGTGGAGAACAGAATAGTCAAACACAAAGGACACAAAGGTTACTAGATCCTAAAAGGACAATGAGTGTGAGGGCGTTTTATCTGAATGCCCGTGGTATTCGAAACAAGGTCAGTGAACTTGTGGCACAAATCAGTACAAAGGGGTACGATTTAGTGCCCATTACAGAAAAGTGGTTGCAGGGTGGAGATCAGTGGGAATTAGATATCCAAGGGTATCAGGTATTATGGAAGGATAGGCAGGAAGGTAAGGGAGGTGGAGAAGCGCTCTTAATTAAGAATGAGATCAGGGCAATAGTGAGAGACGATATAAGATCTAAGGAGCAGAATGTTGAGTCCATCTGGGTAGAGATTAGGAATAGTAAAAGGAAAAAAAATAACTGGTGGGAGTAACATTACAGTGGCACAGGCAATAAACCAAGAAATATCTGATGCTGTAAGAATGGATTGGGAGTTGCCATGGGGGACTTCAACTTGCACATAGATTAGGAGAATCAAGTTGGTGGAGGCAGTCTTGAGGAGGACTTCATAGAATGCAACCATGATAGTTTTCTTGAACATCATGTAACTGAACATACAAGGGAACATATTATCTTAGGTCTGGTCCCGTGCAATGAAATGGGTAAGATTAACGATCTTGTAGTTAGGGATCCTCTTGGAAAGAGTGCTCATAGTATGATTGAATTTCTCATACAAATGAAAAGTGCAATAGTTTAATCTAAAACCAGTGTATTATGCCTAAACAAGGGATACTACAACGGGATAAGGGAGGAGTTGGCTAGCGTAGACTGGAAACACAGGCTACATGGTGGGACAGTTGAGGAACAGTGGAAGACTTTCAAAGATATTTTTCACGGTGTTCAACAAAAGTATATTCCAGTTAAAAGCAAGGACAGCAAGGGTGGGGAGAGCCAGCCTTGGATAACTAAGGAAATAAAAGAAGGTATCAAACTAAAAGCTCATGCATATGAAGTTGCCAAGAGTAGTGGGAAACTGGAAGATTGGGAAAACTTTAAAAAGCAACAAAGAACCACTAAGCAAGCAATAAGGAAAGAGAAGGTAAATTATGAAAGTAAACTAGCACAAGATATAAAAGAAAAGTAACTATATAAAGCAGAAAAGGGTGGCTAAAGTGAACGTAGGTCCTTTGGAAGATGAGAAGGGGCAATTAATATTGGGTAATGTGAAAATGGCCAAGACTTTCAATGACTATTTTGTGTCGGTCTTCACAGTGGAGGACACATCTAACATGCCAGAGAGAGATGTTATGGATACAATGGGAGGTGAGGACCTCGATACAATCGCTGTCACTAAAGAGGTAGTGATGAGCAAACTAGTGGGCCTAAAGGTAGACAAGTCCCCTGATGGGTTGCATCCCAGGGTACTGAAAGAAATGGCAGAAGTTATAGTAGAGGCTTTTGTGATAATTTAACAAAATTCTCTGGATTCTGGGCATGTCCCGGTGGATTGGAAGACACTGAGTGTCACGCCACTGTTTAAAAAAGGATGTAGGCAAAAGACAGGTAATTATAGGCCAGTCAGCTTAATGTCTGTAGTCGGGGAAAAGCTTGAAGCGATCATTAAGGAAGAAATAGCGAGACATCTGGATAGATGTGGTTCCATCAGGCAGACACAACATAGATTCAGGAAGGGCAGGTCCTGTTTGACAAACTTACTGAAGTTCTTTGAGGATATAATGAGCGCAGAGGATAGAGGGGAACAGGTGGATGTTGTATACTTGGATTTTCAGAAGGCATTTGATAAGGTGCCGCATTATAGATTTATCCATGAGATAAGGATGCATGGAGTTGGGGGGTAATGTATTAGCATGGATAGAGGATTGGTTAACCAATAGAAGGCAGAGAGTTGGGATAAATGGGTTTTTTCTCTCATTGGCAATCAATGGTGAGCGGGGTGCCACAGGGGTCGGTGCTGGGCCCACAAGTGTTCACAATATACATTAACGATTTGGAAGAGGGGACTGAGTGTAGTGTATCTAAGTTTGCTGAGGACGCTAAATTGAGTGAAAAAGCAAATTGGGCAGAGGATGCGGAGAGTCTGCAGAGAGATATAGATAGCTTAAGTGAGTGAACAAGGGTCTGGCAGATGGAGTACAATGTTGGTAAACGCAAGGTCATCCACTTTGGAAGGAAAAATAGAAGATCAGATTATTTCAACGGTGAACGATTGCAGCATGCTGTTGTGCAGAGGGACTTGGGAGTGCTTGTGCATGAATTGCAAAAGGTTGGTTTGCAGGTGCAACAGGTTATCAAGAAGGCAAATGGAATGTTGGCCTGCATTGCTGGAGGGATTGAGTTTAGGAGCAGGGAGGTTATGCTGCAACTGTACAGGGTACTGGTGAGGTTGCACCTGGAGTACCGCATGCAGTTCTGGTCTCCTTACTTGAGGAAAGATATACTGGCTTTGGAGGCGGTGCAGAGGAGGTTCACCAGGTTGATTCCTGCTATGAGGGGGTTAGCCTATGAGGAGAGATTGAGTCACCTGGGATTATACTCACTGGAATTTAGAAGAATGAGATGGGATCTTATAGAAATATATAAAATTATGAAAGGGATAGATAATATAGAGGCAGTAAGGTTGTTTCCACTGGTAGGTGAGACTAGAACTAGGGGACATAGCCTCAAGATTTGGGGGAATAGATTTAAGATGGACATGAGGAGAAATTGCTTTTCCCAGAGAGTATTGAATCTGTGGAATACTCTGCCCAAGGAAGCAGTGGAGGCTACCTCATTAAATATATTTAAGACACAGCTGGACTTTTGCATATTAGGGGAATTAAGGGCTATGGGGAAAAGGCAGGTAGGTGGATCTGAGTCCACAGCCAGATCAGCCATGATCTTATTGAATGGCAGAGCAGTCTCGACGGGCCAGATGGCCTCCTACGGCTCCTGTTTCTTATGTTCTTATAATAGTGGCAGAGTTATAAGGGTTGAAAGAGTAGAAATAGTTTTGTCGGATGTTTTCATTTACTCATTCATGAGATATGGGCACGGCCGGCAACATTTACTGTCCACTGATCATTACCTCTGAACTAAGTGGGTCATTGGACTATTTTCAACTGGCAGGTAAGAGCCATGTATAGACGGACCACAGAAGGACAGCAGAATTCTTCCCTGAAGTTCATCAATGATTCAGATGGGTTTTTACAACAAACCAATAGCTTTGTAAACATCATTGAAAATCAGGTTCTGAACTAGTTGATAGGAGGAGCTTGTTACGTTGAATTATTAAGTTGTGATAATTGTGGTGACTATTATTTCCTTATCAATGAATAAAATCACTCTGTTCCTTGATTCATCAGATAACCTGTGATCAATGGAAAATGTTAAGATCTTAGTTTTTAGGTCACCATTACTGAGAGGATCGTTTTACTTCAGACTTATTTAATTACTTGAAAATAAATTCCCCAGCTGCCACAGTGATATTTGACAGGTCTCCAGTTCAATAACCCTGTCCAGTAATTTAACCATTAAGCTATCACATCTCTCTCTGTCTTATCTGAAAGATATTGTGCTGCAAAGACATAACATGGACTTGCAAGGCAGGTGACACTGTGGAAGAGTGGATCAGGGTAGGTAGATTTGGGTCACCAGATTTGTGGTCGGGGTAGGGGATAGATAGGGTCATCAGTTGTTGGAAGGTGGTCAAGAGTAGGTGAAAGTTCCAGCCAGTACATGTGTGCTGGGGCAAGGAGTTTGGGCAAGGTGTTTGTGATTGGGTTGGAGCCTATTACTAGTTGGATGGGAATAAAGGGGGGGGGGGGCAATAAATATATCCCTTAAAGAGGACTTGCTTGACAAAGGTTCCCGGTGTTAGACTCAGGATAAGGCAAGTTCCCTTGTCACCTGAAGAAGGGTCTTGGACCGAAGTCGTTTTTACATGAGATGTACAATCATACAGCAAGGAAACAGATCCTTCAGCCCATTACGCCTTTGCCAAGTACTCATTTATGTTGACCCTTTTTTATTCTCCCTGCCCTCCACTGAACACTCCCAGATTCTATCACTCACCCACACACTTGGGGCAATTTACAGCAACCAATTAACCTACCAACCCGCAAATTTTTGGGATGTAGGAGGAAACCCGAGCACCCAGGGGAAACGCATGCAGTCACATGGAGAATGTGTAAACTCCACACAGACAGCACCGGAGCTTGGGATTGAACCTGGGTCTCTGAAGCAGTGAAGCAGCAGCTCTACTAACTGAGCTGCTGTGCCTGTGTCCTGTGCTACTGGTGAGAGAAAGTTACAGTGGCCTCTATAACTGGAGACAGCATGTGCATGTCTTGGTTGTGTGCATTAGTGGATCAGGTGCCAGGGGGTTTAGAACAAGAACTGCAGTTTCACATAGTTTGCTGTTGGCTTCCGATAGCCCATTAAGTTTTATTTTTCATTGAAAATGAATGATACATTGCAGAAAAACATGCTGCTGCACAGTCCAAGTTCTAGATAACTGTAAACGTGAGTGTGAACCTGGTTGATTCTATCAAAATCCATTTGCTTCCCCAGAGATGGAAAGTGCCTCTGCTGAACTGATCCAACCTACCTGTGACTTCAGCTGCTCCCAGAGAGTCCAGCTAGCCACTCAGTTACATCAAACTGCTACAGATTGTTCAAGATGGCCCTGGTCACTTTTATCAAATCCTGGCCATGCCAGGGATGTCCACATCCAAAGGTTGAATGAGAAAATCAGCAGAAAAGGCACAAGAAAGGAAGGCTTGAGATTGGATCTTCTGTGGAGTCATAGCTGGCAAAGCTCTGGCAGTGATCTGATAGCTAAGAACGAGCTCAGAGAAGGCCATGAATTGAAATGAATGAAAGAGGGTATAGTCACAAGAAGATGAACCAGGGAGCTTCATTGAAGGATGATACTGGGGCCTGATGCTGTGGAAAGCACACTTTGAGTATAAGAGGCATGAGGTCTATTTCCAAATGGCATCCATTAACTTTAAGCCCAAGCGAGATATCTGGAGGTAAAGTCCATCAACATAATACCAAAGGTATTCCCATTCAGACCTTAAACTATGTTCTCTTCTCAAGGTGATAATTTTTACTTTCATTGGTATTGGTTTATTATTGTCACTTGTACCAAGGTACAGTGAAACACTTGTCTTGCATACCGATCGTACAGGTCAATTCATTACGCAGTGCAGTTACATTGGGTTAGTACAGAATGCATAAGTCAAAGATAAAAATTAATATGTGGAATTGTTGGTTTATCACAGCAGAAAACCCTGATTATTATCATGAAGTATCAAGTTAAAAGGAACATAGGTGCAGCATAAACATTGTTATATCCCCATAAAACAGCCACCGAGCCGCACTCTCCTCATAAAGAAAAGCATTCAAGGACAAGGAGGTCATTGATAAAACTTTAAGTAGTACTGGTTATTCCAGAATTGGAATATTGTGTCTAGTTCTGAGTTTCACACTTCTGGAAAGATGTGAAAACCCCAGAGAGAGTGTAGAAGAGATTTACTAAATGGATCCAGGGATGAGAGACTTTAGTTCTGTGGGTAGATTGGAGAAGTAGGATTGTTCTCCTTGTAACTGATCTAATGAAGGGATTTAAGCTCAAGAAAGGTATAGACATATTAGAAGGGCAGAATGTGTTCCCAGCATTGGGGGATCAGGAACAAGAGGACAGAGAATGAAGGTGATTGGCAAAACCAACAAGAGGAGAGTTTCCTTTCGGGGTTGGGTCTCGATGACTGGGGAGCAGTAGAGGCAGATTCAGTTGCGGTATTTGAAAAGAAGTATCTAAAAGGAAACAATACGAGAACACTAGAAAAAAGGAGCAGGAGCAGGCCACTCAGCCCGTCTAGCCTGCTCAGCTGTTCCATATGACTATGGTTGATCTGCCCCAGATTGCTACTACTCTTCAGTGCCAATTTCTCCACAGTCCTTAATTCTCTGGTCTTTCAAAAATGTATCTACCTCCTCTTTAAGCAGCTCCAATGATCTAGCCATCTGGCCTCTACACCCTCTGGGTTAGAGAATTACAGAGATTTGTCCCCTCCCCATGAGAAGAATTTGCAGGGCTGTAGGGAGGAGCAGGACAGCAGGACAAGCTGGATTGCCGTCACGTAGGGATAGGGTGGGTTGACTAGTCTCCTTCTGTGCCATAACATTGTGTGATCCTGAACTTTCATTCAAAAACGTTAAAAACTGCAGATCTGTGAGGAAAGACCTGCTAAATCGAATCCTTACCACTAGCCTGTGCAGCAAAAATGCAAAGTTCTTCTGCTGTGTAAAGTCCAGGACGGAACTCCAGGGTGGTTCTGCCTTGCTCGGTGATAGCATGATAGAGATAGACGTTCAGGCTGGAGCCTTCTGATACCTGGTGGTCACACACTGTATCCTCAGCAGCAGGCATTTTCCCAAGCTTGTGTAATGCTGGTATCCAGAAATAAAATGTTTCGTTCCAGCTGAAGAAAGACAATAAAAATGTCTGACTTTAATTTTGTATTAATTTACTATTTTTACCATTATCAACATAAACATCCCCATACTCACTAATTCCTAGATCAGTTATTTCAGGAATATTGGATATTGGAAGAAGTCTTGTCCTTGAGTCCTTCATCTTGACTAAAACTGATCAATATCTCAGTCCTGGTTACCCATTGGGGTGGAGCTGGAGAACAGGAGAATTGGAGCTCAGGACGAAAATCAACACATTTTTCTTGGGCACTGTCTATATCTTATGGGGAGGAATCCCAAATTTTGCTATCCTTAGTGTGATGGCAGGTTCTAATTTTAAGACCATGTCCCCTCCACTTTCCACTTCCATGTTCTGCATTGCCCCAGCAGAGTATAAATGCATAATCTATATCTGCCACATTGAACCAATATGCCATCAATTCCCAGTGGTGTTGAGGGTAGCATTGCTGCCTCACAGTTCCAGCAACCTGGCTTCAATTCTGACTTCCGTTCCTGTCTGTGTGAAGTTTGCATGTTTTCCCTGTGACTGCATGGGTTTCTCTGGGTGCTCCAGTTTCTTCACACATCCCAAAGACACACTGGTTTGTAGGTTAATTGGTCAGTGTAAATTAACTTCTCCACACATCCTTTTCACCAATGAATTTGGTCTTTGGGCATTTCATGAGTGCAATAGAGGACATCACTGATGCAGGATCAAACACCCTGTGAATGTTAACATTGCTGACTCAGTACAATGTTATTAGAGAGAATTAAATGAGAAACTGTTGTGTTCAGAATCATTAATTTGAAAAACAGAATGAACAAAAGATTGAATTTTGTGAAAAATCTGTTTATCAAGAAGAAAACCAGACTAGAGTTCTGCATATGAAATGATGGAGTCCCACACCGACCTGTCTACCCTCAGACTCCTCCACTGCCAGGGTGAAGCCAATCGCCAACTAGAGGAACAGCCCCTCATATTCTGCCTGGGTAGTCTACAGCCTAATGACATGAAGATTGAATTTTCCAATTTCAGGTAACCTGTCCCCACCCTCTGTACCTTTCTCTCTCCTTCTAATCCACCCAGTTCTTCCTACAGATATCCAGCCCCCTCCTCCAGCCCCTCATCACCCATATTTTTCCCTTCCTCCACTGACTCCCTCTACCCACCCCCCACACACTGCACTCACTGGGTCCCTCCGCCCACTGTTCCCTTCTGCCCACCCTACCTCTCTGATTTGGTTCCATGCTGCACTTTCCTTTCCTATGAGATTCCATCATCTGCAACCTTTTGTTGCCTCCACCAATCACCTCCCAGCCTCTGTCATTATTTCCACTCTTCCCTCCTCCATCTACCTATCACCCCTCTTCACCTGGATCTATCTAACCATTGCTTGCAGTTTTTGCCCTACCCCTCCTCCTCAGCTCTTTACATTGGCTAATCTCTCCTCTACACTTTCAGTCTGGATGAAGGGTCTCAACCCAAAACACTAACTCCACAGATGCTGCCTGACCCACTGGGTTCCTCCAGCAGTTGTTTTTTTGCTTCAGATTCCAGCATATGCAATCTCTTGTATCTGAATGATCCTTGTATTGTATCCTAGCTTTCCCTTTTCATACTTTCAGAACACTAGATTGTTGCTAGTAAGGCCAATATTTATTGCCCATCCTTATTTAGCACCATTTTCTTGAACTGCTGTGGTCATTCTGGTGAAGGCACTCCTACTATGCTTCCAAGAGTTAGACTCAGTAATGATAAAGGATCAGCAATATATATCCATGTTGGGACAATGTGAACCTATAGAGGGTGGTGTTCCTTTGTACCTACTTTCCTGTTCCTCCTTTATATTAGAGGTCATGGAGTTTTTGGAGCTGCTGGCCGAGGCAAGTAACTACAGAACAATTTGTAGATGATGCACACTATAGTCACCATGTTCTGATGATAGAGGAATGCATGTTTAGGGCCATGGATAGGTTGCCATTAAAGTGGGCTGTTTTGTCTTGGATGATGCTGAGCTCTTTGAGTATTGTTGAAACTGCACAAATCCAGACAAGTGGAGAGTGTTTCATTACACTCCAAAGTTGTACTTTGTTGGCTTTGGGGAGTCACTTGCCTCATGATACCCAGCCTTAGATCTGATCTTGAAGTTGATCAGATAAGTTTCTTGCCTCTCATCAATCTCACTGAAAAACTGCAATAAAAACAGAAATTGCTGAAAACACTTAACAGTTTAGCAAACATCTGTGGAAAGAGAGGCAGTTAACTTAACGTCTAAACCCTTCAACAGTGCTGGCTGACTTTCACTCAGCTGAAGGATTGCTCACACTCCTGCCCATTCTATAAACTCGGTGAGAAATTGTTGTTTCATGCTTTGTAATGTTTGGACTTTACATTTCTTGTTCTTACTGTAGGACCACTTTTGATGTGGGTGTGGTGAGTTACCATTTGAATCTTCTGGCTTGTGCGTGTTGTGGCTTCTATGTAATGATGTCAGAGCCAGCAACTGAGACATTGCAGGAAATAGAACACCTTGTTTACCAGAAGTGAACACTGGCTTTGCTGCGGTGCTCAGCCACTTAAACATTTTGAAATAGACTTTCATCATCACTCACACTTGTGGAAAAACAACCAGAGCAAATTGCTGTCACACGAAACAATCAGTGACCAAGCCTCAGCCAAGAAATGTAAATACTCCACAAATATTCCTGGGCTTTGCAAGAAAACAAGATGTTACCCTGCACAATAGAGTGGAGAAACTTCCAGGATTGTCACTCCCAAAATGAAGGATCTTGCTTATGCTGTTTATAGTTATTCACAGGAGCCACTGGCAAGGCCAGCATTTATTATCCCTCCCTAATTGCCCTTCAGAAGGTGGTGATGAGCAGCCTACTTGAGCTGCTGCAGTCCCTCTGGTGAAGTGTCTCCCATGGTGCATTCAAGTTCCAGGATTCAAAGCCAGACATGATGAAGGACCTGGTCAGGATGGTGCCTGCTCTTGTCCTTTTCGGTGAGAGAAGATGTGAGTTTGGCAGCTGCTGCCGAAGGAACCTGGGTGAATAACCTCAGTGCATCTCACATCTCAGTGCACAATGCAGCCTCTGTGCAACGAAGGTAAAAGGAGGGAATGTTTAGGGTAATAGATTGGCTGTCAATCAAGTGGCTGTTTTGTCCTGCATGTTTAAGTTTCTCACATATTGTTGGTGCTGCACTCATCCAGGCAAGTGGAGAGTATTCCATCATGCCCCTGACTTGTGCCTTGTAGATAGTGGAAAGGCATTATAGTATCAGGAGGTGAGTCACTCACCACAGGATACTCAGCTTCCTTACTTCACTACTCTGATGGAGGGCACAGCCACGAAATGTCACAACCTGTCGTTACTCTTCACAGTTCCTGGCTGTAGAGAATTATCATTACCTCCTGCAGCTCTTCCACTGCCCATCACACCACCACTTTCCACCATCCGCAACATCAACTTCAGGAGATGATGGATACCAGATTGAAACACACCATAAAACACTGGTAACAAAATTACTGTCAAAATCTAATCTCAGTTGTTTAGGCTGTTAATTTGATGACTGTTGGATTTGTGTGTTTTCTTTTGTTTTCACACGGAATCTGACGCCATCTGTTTTTGCTCAGAGTCAGTGATCACCAGGCATCTGCTCTCTGCAGTAACTTCCTCAATACTTCCTGAACCTGTACATATTTACAACAATCAAACAATAACTGCCATACTCTGGGCCTTTCTGATATTCCTTCCTGATCCTCCCTGTTCCTGGTCCTTATATCCCTGGTTCTTACTTCTCAGATCAGGCTCTAATCTTCACAGATCAAAGACTTACCTGAAAACTTTCCCTGCCTTTTATTTTCACAGATGTTGTCTATTCAACTGAACTACAGAACTAGGTAACAAGATGTCACATGGAAGTGTTTATGCTCTACATAAGCCTCTTGTAGTCCCTCTCCACCTCCCCCACGCTATATCTCTTCCTCCTTCCTCACATACACCCCAAATTCCACAAAACTCCACATTCTCACCCTACTTGGGGGAACTTTTCTGCTGGATTTTCAGTGACTATAACTGAAGAGTCCCATTTCCACAAGACCTTTCACAGTTCAGAGTCTCTCACAACCATTGAAGGAAGCTTACAGTGCAATCAGTGTAGGAATAGCATGCAAGCTGCCATTGGCCAATGGTACACAGCAAGCTCCCACAGCACTCACAAGGTCATGGTTTCTGCTTTAAGCTGAGTGATACAAATTGCCTCCAGAAACAGCAGGTAGAACTCTTTGCTTCAATATATTGCCATGGGACATTTTCATCCATGGAATGATTGACACCTCACTTAACCTCTCACCCAAAAGACTGCCTCTGCACCATCCAGGCCCAGGTCGCTGTGCTGGGGTAATTCTGTAACTATGAGAAATTAATTACAAAAGTAATTTTGTATTTGTCACTGAGAAGCGTAAAAACCTGTGGGCTGGAATATTGATGAGCCAGCTCACAGCTGAGCCATGATGCAGGTTGAACACAGTGAACCATTAAGGACATAGGAGTGCAAGTGTACCTTGAAAGCATGTTGTTAGTCTCCAAACACTCTGGAACCAACAAACAGCAGTGTGTATTTACATAACATATTCAATGTAGTGAAGCATCCTGAGCACAACACAGACAAAATCTAACACAATTTGCATTGAGACAGGTGACCAATAACTTAAAGAGGGAAGTTTTAAGGATGAAGGTGAGGGAGAAAGATTTGTTGACCTCAGGCCTAGACTGACTCTGGTGGAGTAATGGAAATATGAGATGACAACAAGGCTGGGATTGGAGGAGTACAGAAATACTGAGGGTGGTAGGGCTGGATACATCTGAAAAACAGGCATGAGAATTTTCAAATTGACATGATGCTGGAGTTGTAAGTCAGCCATGGGCTATTGGTGGACAGAACTATCTGTGCAATTGTATCACCAATGTGTAGAAGACGATAGACTAAGGACTAGTAACTGGGAGAAATGTTGAAGGGTCCTTGAGTCATATAGTCATAGAGTCATACTGCATGGAAACAGGTCAGTTGGCCCAACACATCCAGGCTGATCATTGGGCACCCATCCATATTAATCCCATCTTCCAGCACTTGACCCATAGAACAGAGAACACAGAACAGGACAGAAAAGTATAGACCCTTCAGCCCACCATGTTGTGTCAACCTATATAAACCTCATCCACATTCAATCTATTCCCCCCTCTCTACTGCACCACCCATAACCCTCTATCTTTCTTTCATCCATGTGCCTATCTAAGAATCTCTTAAATGATTCTATCATATTGGCCCCTACCACCACCCCCGGCAGGGCATTCCAGACACCCAACACTCTGTGTAAAATACCTACCTCTGACATCTTCCCCGAACTTTCCTCCACGCACCTTAAACAAGTGAACTCTAGTATTGGCCATTGCTGCCCTGGGGAAAAGGTGCTGGCTGTCCACTTATCTATCCCTCTCATAATCTTATACACCTCTATCAAGTTGCCTCTCATCCTCCATCACTCCAAAGAGAAAAGCCCTAGCTCGATCAACCTTTCCACATAGGACATGTTCTCTAATCCAGGCAGCATCCTGGTAAATCTCCTCTGCACCATCTCTGAAGCTTCCACATTCTTAATGAGGTGACCAGAAATGTTGACTATACCTAATAAGACTATGCTTCTCCAAATGCTTGTAAATCCTGTCCCTAAGAATCCTCTCCAATAGTTTATCCACCACTGACGTAAAACTCACTGGTCTATAATTCCCAGGATTATCCCTATTACCTTTCTTGAACAACGGAACAACATTTGCCACCCTCCAGTCTTCTGGTACCACTCCTGTGGTGAAGGAGGATGCAAAGATCACCATCAATGTCCCAACAATCTCTTCCCTAGATTCCTGTAGTAACCAGGGGTATATTCTGTCTGGCCCTGGGGACTTATCTATCCTAATGTTTTTCCAGAGCTCCAACACTGCCTCTTTCTTAACCTCGATATGCTCCAGCACATTAGCTTGTTCTACACTGATCTCATATTTGTCAAATTTCCTCTCCTTGGTGAACACTGAAGCAAAGTATTCATTAAGGACCTCCCCTACCTTCTCTACTTCCATGGACATGTTTCCCCCTTCATCGCTGAGCAGTCCTACCCTCACTCTAGTCATCCTCCTGTTCCACTCATACATGTGTAGAATTCCTTAATCCTACTTGCCAAGGCCTTCTCATGTCCCCTTCTAGCTCTCTTAAGTCCATTCTTAAGCTCCTTCCTGGCTACCTTGTAACTCTCAAGAGCCCCATCTAGTTTTTGCTTCCTAAATCTTAAATATGATTCCTTCTTCCTCTCAACTAAATCTTCCACCTCTCTTGTTAATCATGGATGCTTCACCCTACCATCCTTTCCCTGTCTCAGTAGGACAAACCTACCCAGAACCCTATGCAAGTGGTCCTTAAACAACCTCCACATTTCTGCTGTGCATGGAGCTGAGAAAAATAGAGGGCTATGGGTAAGCCTAATAATTTCTAGGGTAGGGACATGTTCAGCACAGCTTTGTGGGCTGAAGGGCCTGAATTGTGCTGTAGTTTTTCTATGTTCTAAGAACATCTGTTCCAATTTACGCTCCCAAGATTCTGCCTAATGCCATCGTAATTAGCTCTCCTCAATTAAAAGCTTTCCTATATCGTCTGCTCCTATCCCTGTACATGGCTCTGCTAAAGGTCAAGGAGTTGTGGTCACTATCTCTGAAGTGCTCGCCCACCAAGAGGTCTGTCACCTGACCAGGATCATGGCCTGGTACTAGATCCAGTATGGCCTCCATACTGGATCTAGTCAGCCTGTCCACCTATTGTGTCAGGAATCCTTCCTGGACACACATAACAAATTCTGCCCCATCTAAACCTTTTGATCTGAGGAGGTGCCAAACAATATTAGGGAAGATAAAAGTCACCCATTACTACAACCCTGTTATTTTTGCACCTTTCCAAAATCTGCCTGCTTATCTGCTCCTCAATGTCATGGTTGCTATTCAGGGGCTGGGGGGGGGGGGGGGGTTGCGGGGGTGGTGTCTATAGAATACTCCCAATAGAGTGATCATTCTTTTCCTGTTTCTGACTTCCACCCACACTAACTCAGTGGATGATCCCTCCACGATGTCCTCCCTTTCTGCAGCTGTGATACTTTCCCTGATTAGTAATACCACCCCCTCCCTTCTACCTTCCTTCCTGTCCCAGCATATCACGGAAACCAGCCTCCCCTCCATGGACTCTGTCTATACCTCTCGCTGCCTTAATGAAGCAGCCAGCATAAGCAAAGACCCCACTCACCTGGGTCATTCTGTCTTCTCCCCTCTCCTATCAGGCAGAAAATATAGGAGCCTGAGGGCACATTCCACCAGGCTCAAGGACAGCTTCTACCCCACTGTGATAAGACTATTGAACGGTTCCCTTATATGATGAGATGGACTCTTGACCTCACCAACTACCTTGTTATGACCTTGCACCTTATTGTCTCCCTGTAATGCACTTCCTGTAGCTGTGACACTTTACTCTGTATTCTGTTATTGTTTTTACCCTGTACTACCTCAATGCACCGTGTAATGAATTGAACTGTATGAATGGTGTGTAAGACAAGTTTTTCACTATACTTCAGTACAAGTGACAATAATAAACCAGTACCAATACCAATTTAAAAACCTAAATGCTGGAATATCAATCACCAATCCTGCCCTTGCGACAGCCAAGTCTCTGTAGTGGCCACAGCATCATAACTCCCTGCACTGATTCATGTTCTAAGTTCATCACCTTTATTCTTAATACTTCTTGCACTAAAGTAAACACATTTGACCCGACCCAACTGACTGCATTTATGCCCTGTCCACTACCTATCCTTCCTCACAGTCTCTCTGCACATTGCATCTACCTTTACTCCAACTGCTCCATCATCTGACCTGACATTCTGGTTCCCATCCCCCTGCAACCTAGTTTAAACCTGTCCCAACTGCTCTAGCAGAATGGACAGTAAAGAAGGCTGTCTACAGTTACAATGGGATCTTGATAAACTGGGCTGAGGAGTGGCAGATGGAGTTTAATTCAGATAAATGCAAGGTGTTGTACTTTTGTCAGACAAACCAGGGCAGGACGTGCACAGTAAATGGTCAGACCCTGGGAAGTGTTGAAGAAAAGAGAGACCTAGGGGTTCAGATACATAGTTCGTTGAAATTAGTGACACAAGTAGACAGGGTGGTGAAGAAGGTGCTTAGTACATTTGCCTTTATCAGTCAGAACATTGAGTACAGGAGTTGGGACGTCATATTACAGCTGTACCAGATGGTGGTGAGGCCAAACGCAGGCAAATGGGACTAGCTCAGTTCAGCAACTTGGTCATCATGGACGGGTTGGGCCAAAGAGGCTGTTTCCATGTTGTATTACTTAGAACTGATACAGTACAGTAACAAGCCCTTCAGTCCACGATGTCTGTGCTGAACATAATGCCAAGTCTCTTCTGCCTTCACATGATCCATATCCCTCCAGAGGTAGATACATTAGGGTCATTTAAGAGACTCTTAGTTGGGCACATGAATGATAGAAAAATGGAGGGCTATGGGGGAGGGAAGGGTTAGATAGATCTTAGGGCAGGATAAAATGTCGGCACAACATTGTGGGCCAAAGGGCCTGTACTGTGCTGTAATGTTCTATACCCTGCATGTTTATGTGTCTATCTAAATGGCTTTTAAATGCCACTATTGTGTCTGCTTCCACCACCTCACCTGGCAGCCCTTTCCAGGCACCCACCACTCTCTGTGTAAAAATTTTGCCCCGCATATCTCCTTTAATTTCCCCCTCTCACTTTAAATGCATGCCCTCTAGTGTTTGACATTTCTACCCTGGGACAAAGATTCTGACAGCCTACCATATCTATGCCTCTCTCAGTCTCCAACGCTACAGAGAAAACAACCCAAGTTTGTCCAATCGCTCCTTATACCCTCTAATTCAGGCAGCATCCTGGTAAACCTCTTCCGTACCCTTTCCAAAACCTCCACATCCTTCTTGTAATGGGGCAACCAGAAATGCACACAATAATCCAAGTTTGGCTTAACCAAAGTTTTATATACTGTATCTGCAACACCACTTCCTTACTCTTATACTCTATGCCCCAACCATTGAAGGTGAGTATGCCATACACCTTCTTTACCACCCTTTCTACTTGCGTTGCTACTTTCAGGGAGCAATGGACTTGGACCCCAAGATCCCTCTGTACATCAGTGCTGTTAATGGTCCTGGCATTTACTGTATACTTTCCCCTTACATTCAACCACCCAAAGTGTAGCACCTCACACTTGCATAGATTAAACTCTATTTGTCAATTGTCTGTCCATACCTGTAACTGATCTATATCCTGTTATATTGTTTGATAACTCTCTGCACTCTCCACAACTCCACAAATCTGTGTGTCATCTGCAAACTTACTACCCCACCCATCTACATTTTCACCTAAGTTATTTAGATATATCACAAAGAACAGAGATCTCAGCATTGATCCCTGCTGAACACCACTGGTCAAGGACCTCCAGCCAAAATGACACCCTGCCACCACTACCCTCTGTCTCCTATGGGCAAGCTAATTCTGAATTCAAACTACCCAGTCACCATGGATCCATGCATCTTAGTCTTCTGGATCATTCTACCATGAGGGACCTTGTCAAATGCTGTACTAAAGTCAATCTAGAAAACATCTACTGCCCTACCCTCTTCAATCACCTTTGTCACCTCCTCAAAAAAACTCAATCAAGTTTGTAAGAAATGACCTGCCCCACACGAAGCTATGCTGATTGTCCCGAATCAGGTCATGCTTTTCCAAATGCATGTAAATCCTGTCCCTAACAATGCTCCCCAGTAGCTTCCCTACCACTGATGTGAGGCTCACCAGAATATAATTTTCTGGATATTCCCAATTTCCCTTCTTGAACAAAGGAACAACATTGGCTACTCTCCAGTCCTCTGGGACATAGTCTGTGGCTAGAAAGAATACAAATATCTTCTTCAAGGCTCCAGCAATCTCCTCTCTTGCCTCTTTCAATAACTTGAGGTAGATTTCATTGGTCCCTGGGGATTTATCCACCTTGATGCCCTTCAAAGGACCTAACACCATCTCCTTCTTGTTCTCAATCATGTTAGCATGCCCCACACTGCTCTCACTGTCCTCCATGTCCTTCTCCTTGGTGAATGATGATGCAAAGTACTCATATAGTGCCTCTTCCACATCCTCTGACTCCAAACACAAATTTCTTCCTTTACCTTTAATTTTATGTACCTTAATCATGTCCTCTCTTAACCTCTGTCACTTCAGAACAAAACAGACTCAGTCTCTCAGTCCTTCTTCTGAACACTCCATTCCAGTAACATCCTGGTGAATATCCTCTGCACCCTCTCCAGCACTATCACATATTTCCTATAATGTGGTGACCAGAACTGCACACAGCACTCAGCTGAGGTCTGACAACGTTTTATAAAGTTGAAGCACAACCTCCCTGCCCTGACTAATGAAGGTCTGCTTCCCATTTCTTTCTCAACCATGGTATCTACCTGTGTTGCCTCCCTCAAGGATCTTTTACCATGTACATCAAGGTCCCTCTGTTCCTCAGTAATCCCAAGGGCCCTACCATTTATGACGTACTTCCCAGCCTCATTAGTGCTCCTAAAATGCATCACCTCATGTTTATCTGGATTAAACTTCGGTTAGGACACATTTGAAGCATTGTCTGCATTTCTGGTCATGACACTATAAGAATGATGTGGAGGCTTTGGAGAGGGTACAGAAGATGTTTACCAGGATGTTGCCTGGACTGGAGTGCATCAGTTATAAGAGGTTGGACAAACTTGGGTTGTTTTCTCAGAGTGTTGGAGGCTGAGGGGAGACCTGATGGAAGTTTATAAAATTATGAGAGGCAGAGACAGGGAGATTGTTTGAGTCTTTTTCCCAGGTGAACATGTCGATTAGCAGAGAGCATAGGTTTAAGGTGAAAGGGGGACAGTGTAGAAGAACATGGAAGTAGATAGAGCAGCACAGCACAGGAACAGGCCCTTCAACCCACCATCTTTGATAAATCTACCACAACAAAGTCCATTTCCTTTGTGAACACCTATGAAAAGTATTCATTTAGGACACCACCTACACCTGTCTCCACACACAGATTGTCCCTGATGTCCCTAATGGTCTTACTCTTTCCCTGGTTATTCTTTAGCTCTTAATATGTTTAGAAAATGCCTTCAGATTTACTTTAATCCTGCCTTCCAATGAAATTCCATGACCCCACTTTGCCTTACTCATTTCCTTATTGACCGCCTCCTCACACGTTTTACACTCTTCACAGGCCTCCCCGTCATTAGTTTCCTGCACCTCAGATGTGCTTCTTTTTTTCTCTTCATCCAACCCTCGATATCCCTCAACATCCAGGGTTCCCTGTACTTGTTACCCTTGGCTTTCATCCTGACGGGAACATGCTGACCTTGAACTCTCTGTAGTTTACCTTTGAATACTTCCCACTGTGCAGATATAGACTTGCCTATAAGTAGATGCACCCAATCTGCCTTTGTCAGGTTCTCCTGTATGTTAATGAAATTGGCCTTTCCCCAGTTTAAGACCTTTATTCCTGGTCTGCCCTTGTCTTTTTCCATAACCACTTTAAAATATGCAGAGTTATGGTCACTATCTCCAAAATGCCCCCCCCCCCACTGACAGTCCCTCCACCTGACCAGCAACATTCCCCAAGACAAGGTCCAGTGCTGCTCCTTCCATCGTTGCATCATATTGCCTCGTACTTTTGCTCTATTTTTATTCAATCTCCCTGATATCTGCCTTCGTATCTGTTCCTCTATCTACTGTTGAATGATTGGTGGCCTGTAATACACACCCAGCAAAGTAACAACACCCTCTTTGTTCCTTCTCTCTACCCATATGTCCTTGTTTGAGGAGCCTTCCAGGATATCCTCCCTCGATACTGAAGTAATGCAGTCATTGACTAACAGTGCAATGCCACCTCTTACATCCCCTGTCCCACCCAAGAATTCTAAACCTTGGGATACTGAGTTCCAGTCCTGCCTGTCTTTCAATCATGTCTCAGTGATGGCAACAATATTGTGGTCCTGAATATTAATTCAAGCTTTGAGTTCATGGACCTTACTAGTTAGATTCCTTGCATTACGATAGATACAATTTAGCTTTGTAGTCCCCTCGTCTGCATTTACCTGCCTGTTCTACCTACTGGACTTACTTTCTTCTCCTCTAGGTAACTGTACCTCTCCATCTGAACATCTGCTCTGAAACCCATTCCCCAGCAATTCGATTTAAACCTTTCCCAATAGCACCAGCAAACCACCCAGCAAGGATGTTTGTCCCATTCCAGTTTAGGTGCAACTGGTCCAACTTGTACAGGTCCCATCTTCTCCAGAGACAGTCCCAGCGATCCAGGAACCTAAATCCCATTCTCCCTGCACCGCCTTTCAGCCACACAATCGTCTGACCCATCCTTCTATTCCTATACTTACAGCTCATGCCACTGGATCAGTCCAGAGACTATAACCTTTGAGGTCCTGCTCTTTAAATGGCTATCTAACTTCCTTTATGTCTTGCACTGTACTGCTGCCACAAAACAACAAATTTCACAACATATGTCAGTGATAATGAACCTGATTCTGATTCTAAACCCATGTTGAAGGACCTCATCTCTTCCACCTATGTCATCGGTACCTACATATACCACAACCTCTGGCTGTTCACCTTCCCTCTTCAGAATGTCCTGCAGCCACTCTGAGATGTCCTTGACCCTATAACCAGAGAGGCGACATATCATCCTCGAGTCTCTTTTGTGGCCACAGAAATGTCGATCTGACCCCCCATCCCCTCCCCCATAATAGTTACTAAATCTATCGCTTTCCCAGCATGGTGGTCAGCAAGGACAAGGTGGGCTGAAGGGCCTGTTTCTGTGCTATATGGCTCTATGACTCCGACTCTGTGACAAATGGGAATGGCCCTGATGACTCCTCTGAAAATGGATGAAACCAAAATTCCTGATTCATCACTCAAGCAAGAACTTTGAGGAGCTTGCAGCTGGAGCACAATGATGGAAGTGGGAAGGGATAATTTGGGCAACACTTTGCAGGTGTTGGGAGATTTCCACTCCATGAGAGGCAGCCAATAGGAAGAGCACTCATCATGGACTGTGACTCTGAAATTCCATTCGGGCAGCTACAGGGAAGTGAAAAAGACAGACTCCGGATGTCCAGACATTTCACATTTCAGAGTGTTTCATAGACAGTGAGGGACCTTTGGAACTGTGGTCACTATTGTAACATGAGAAATACAGCAGGCAAAATGAGCACAGCAAGATCCCACATATGGTGATGTGACCCTAGCTGGGCCATTTATTGTGCTGACAGTGTAAAGAATTGGATCCTGGCACAGGGGAGAGTTCCTGAAGCTGTCTGCTGCCTCCAGTAAATGTAAAATGTCCCAAAGAAAATCTTCCAGCAGGAGCTTTCACTGTTGGGCTGGACATCATTTAACTCTTCCATCAATGTTGCAAGAAAAAGTGATCATCGGGTTATTATCACATTGCATTTTGTGGAATCTTTCTGTTCATGATGGACCAAGAGGCCTCCTGTGGCAACTGTTCTATAATTTTAAGATTCTATTAATTAGCTGATGCATCTCCCACCATTCAACAGGAGCTCCCAACTGGCTGCCAGGCAGTCTCCTTCTGTGTTTTAATGCTCTTCACACTCTGGGGAACAGCACAACCCATGAAGCACAGCTGGTTCTGGCTACAGGTAAATCCTCCATGGGACCATCCCTTATGTGTGACCTTAGACAGTAACTGGGTCTTGGCAGTGGTTAGGAACATGGTTGATTCAGTTGATTCCTTTTGCATCATTCCCACACAAACAGAAGCTAAAGAATAGGAGCAGAACCCTAGGATAATTTTCATTCAGACTTCCCTTCTCCACTCTCAGTCCTGATGCAGGGTTTCGACCTGAGACGTCAACAATTCCTTTCCCTCCACAGCCGCTGCTCGACCCACTGAGTTCCTCCAGCAGATTGTTGCCAAGGATAATTCCTCCCTCAACAAAGCCCAACAACAACCTCTCAAATTAACCCACTGCAGTCAGGCCCAGTGGTCTTTTCCCTGAAGTACAAGCAGCCACTGGGAAGTTATTGAGGAAAATAAGCTGATTCCTGTTTGTCCAGCAAATGTTTCAGTGGTTATCACTCCATATCTTGATAAACATCTTGTGAAAGTCTGGGTTAATGCAGGAAGCACCATCCTCACCATGACGCTGCCTTATCAGAACACGTACACCATCTCTGGAAACTACCTTATGCAATAAATAGGAACTTGCCTCATTTTGGATTTCTCTGAAATATTAAGTTACAGTTCTGGCTAAAAATACCCATGCACAAGTTTAGCAACAGCTGTGAAAATGAATCATTTGCAGTTGCTCGGGCCATTATATGGATGCCTGATCTGTTTATCCCAAATTCAACATCACTAGAAGTTATGCCACTACTGTCAGTGGAATCTTGCAGTGTAAAGGCTGGACACTCCACAGCTGTTATGATAAATAGTGGCCACAATTTAATGGAAGATTCCTTGGCCCGATGGCCGGATGGTTGAGTCCGAAACATCAACTGTTTATTTCCCTCCATATATGCTTCCTGACCTGAATTTCTCCAGCATTTTGTGTGTGTTGCTCCAGATTCCAGCATCTGCAGAATCCCTCATGTCTCTGGTAGCACTTGGGATGTGTTGCAACTATACAATGTGCTTCAGGGATGGAACATCTGTCTGAGGCACAGCATGGTGATGATAGGGGTGCAGTTCAATTAGCCAATGGAGTTACAGCAAAAGCAACGTGAAGCAGCCATGCTCCCACTCTGAGCTGCATCTGGACTTTCAGAGCTCCAGTGCTGGAATACCAACCAGATAGGATCCCCTGGAGAGTCTGGGATACAGGACAGGATCCCCTGGAGAAGTTGGGCATTCAGGATAGGATCCCAGGAAAGTCTGGGATACAGGACAGAATCCACAGGAGAGACCAAGCTTGGATGATAAGGATATTCTCAAGGAATTTTTGGGCTGAAATTTTGACACAAAGGATGTCTGACGTGCCTCTGTAGTTCCTGTATGATGAACAGTTTTCTGTTTCCTCGCAGCAATCTCAAGGTTCCACTTACTGCTCCTCTCCAGCTGTCTGAAGAATGTGTAATTCTAAATTCCAGGGCTAATTGAAGAAGAACAGGACAGATACTCATCCACAGGCCTCTCCTTCCTTCAGACCAATAAAGGCAACACCTACTGTGGATGGAGGATCCTGTGTAGGCCCGCAGTACAGGAGCTGCAGATTCCCTCACTGAAGGGTTGTTGTGAAACATTGACTTTTATTGTCAGTCTCTGCCAACTTCAGCTCACAGATGGGATTAACCTTGATAGTTTGACACATTGGGATTGGTCCTTCTAAACTCTTGGTTTCCAACTCAGTACGTTGATCAGCACCCTGCCATTTCCATTAGTGTTAGTAATAGTGAGATCATCAGGGGATATTCTGTTGCAGGAGTTACTGAATCTGACCCTAATTTAGCTGAAATAATATGAGTAAAGATATGGTCATCACCTCCCGTAGTGTGTGTGTTAATGCAACTCTGACAGTACTTGTCCAACCTGCAACCTCTACCACCAAGGGCAGCAGGTACATGGAAACACCTCCATCTGCAGATCTCTCTCCAATTCAGAAGACAGACTGGGTCCACACAGGGAGAGTCTGGGCTGAAGACTGGGATTTTACCCATGGAGAGACAGTAATAAGATAGGATCAGAGGGAGAGTTTAGAATGGAAATCTGTCCTTGATCTTGCTATGTCTCTCTTCTTTAGTCTCAAGGAAAAGGAAGAGTTAACGTGTTGGAATTGGATGTGTGGATGTGATTGGAACAACTTCTTGACGTGGATGGTAAACATTGATATGGACTTTGGGGCCTATGGCTGGTTGGGCTGCTTCCTTGTAAGGACAATGATGTTTCACACATGTCCCTTCATTCTACCAGCAGAAGTACCTCTCCCACCTTGTCATTACCCAAGTTCTTAGGATGAGGTCATCACACCAGGAAGAGGTGCAGTTCTCTTAATGCCTATTGACTAGGAAATAGATCAATACTTTGCAAAACTCCAGAAACACTTGAGGTGAGTCGTGCAGACAGCCTGTGTAAATTTGGCTTGATCTGGAATTCAGCCAAGTCTTGCACAAGGCTCAATCCAACAGCCACAGCCAAACGTAAGAACTGCAGGTGTTTCTGGTTGCCTTTGGTTGGCATCCTTCCATCTGCATGAGATGATGGATGTGCAGCTTTCAAACTCTGGCCAAGCCTCTCATGTACTGCATCGCTTCAATGGCTAAATGACCCACTTCTTGTTTCTGTCACGTGTGCCAAATCTGGAAGTGCCTTTGGTTGATGGTGTAGGATGATCTACAGCTCTCTCACAGCGTTGGCTTCTACTATGAAGCTGCTGAAACCACTGACAGCCACAGTGGCATGTCCTCCCATGGCCAATATTGCCATTCACTCTGCCTTCAGTCACAGTTGTTCTCATCATTATCAGTGTTGAAGATCATCATATTCCCTCTACTAACACCTGAAAATGGGGTTGTGTATGCCCTACTCACTAAACTCCCTGTACTGCATTTCTGGGCATGTGCCCTGCAGTTATATTTCATGTCTGAGATAGCAAGGTCTCTGCCAGATGGATGCCAGCTTCCCTGGCACATATGTTACTGAGAGTGTGTTGTAAATGTCTTCTTTTCATGAGGTCAAGAACATTCCATGGACTTTGAAGATGGAAGTTATTGAGCCTTTCTACTTGACAGCGGATAGTCACTGTTGGATGACAAAGTCCATGGTGCCCTTTCCTATATGCATATTGAGTGTCTGTAACAATGGACCCACAATGGCAAAATATGCCCAGTCGTTGACTCTGATCACATATGGAAAACACACCTTTACCATAACCCTGGTTTTCTTGACACCACAATGAGGGAGAATGTGGTCCAGGTATGGGAAAGGTGTTCAATAAGCAGCTGAACCTGACCCAAGGGACTTACTCCTCAGTTATTGATCCATACTGATTGGAAAGCTTTGTGTGTCATTGCATGTGGTAAATCTTCACTGCCTTTAACACAGTAAAACGTTGCAAGGAACAAGTCTATCATGGATTAGACTGATCAGCTAAAGAATCCTTTCTTTGCCAGTGATGCTTACATCTCAAGAATGAATTACCTGTATCTATGCAGTAGAACATCTCAAGAAATAAAATTTTAAAAAATGGCAGTGAGCCACATTAGGAGGGTTCTCGCAGAGAACTAGTACGGGCACAATGGGCCATAAAGCCTCCCATTAACATGGCTGTAGTTTTAACCGGAAAATAAACAAAAGCTCTTACTATTTAATTCTCTCTCCCAAATCTTCACATTCCAGTGAATGACCTTGTCTACCATGATTCAAGTGGCTCATTACAGTGTTGATGCATATTGACATTGGAAGGGAGCTCAGTTACACTGGGTCTTATTTCTTTGGCAGTACCTTAGGATTTCAAAGGTCTTGCTTTCACTCTGGTTCTGTGGGTCCTGAGGAGACTGTTGAAGCTACCTTGGGACCCATAGTCTCTGCCATGAATGGAGCAGAAGATGCCTGATGTGTGGGTGAGTTGGTAGTTTGCAAGGTGCTGTTCTCCTGCTGCTGCTGCTGCAGGGCCCAAGTGTTCTCCCAACACATGGGTTCAAGCTTCTCACTGCCATGCCAGATGCTTCTTTTTTCTACCGAGTGGTCGGGGGCCAGGGATTCCCAGGAGTGTGTGGGGATATTGCAATTTTCAAGGATGTTTTAAGAAGATCCTCAAATCTTTTCCACTGTCCTCCTACTCTCTTCCTATGTCAGAGTTTGGAACAAAGTGCTAGGAATGTTACCAGGAGAGAATGCAAACATTGGTTTCTTTTTCATTCCAGTGACTTGGAGGACTTTGCAGGAATAGTAATGGTGGTGGCTCTCCAGTGCTTTGAGGTCCTGCTCTAGGTAGCCTGATTCACATATTGTTTCATGCAGGAAGGCAGGGATCATTGTAGCCCAATACATGATACTATGTCAAGTTTGGGATCTTGATTCCTCAGTTGACCAAGGGCAGTGTGAGTGATGGTCAATCCCATCAATGTCCACCTTCTCTGAGAGGTGAGTTCCAAGCTATGGGAGGTAGTCCACATTTTCTTGGTCCCGCCATGAACCTGTATTTTGGAGGGAGGTGTTATACAGCAGGGGCAGGTTGGTAGAGGTCTTTTACTTTGCAAGTGTTAAGTGTAAGGCCCAATGTCTTGTATAACTTGATGTCGTCCAGACTCTGGACATGCACAAACATAATGTTGTCATCATATGGAAGAACAATTACTGAGGGTGAGTGAGCTTGGTTCTGGAGTTATGGCTGCACAGGTTGAACAGTTCCCCATTAGCTCTGTAGAATCTAGCAGGAAGATTATCAGAGGTGCGATGTGGTGCACCGAGAAAAATGGAAGAAGATGTGGCAACGTCACAACATTGAGATTGGTTTTGTTGTTGATCTGTAGCTTCAGGTCATGGCTTTCAAGTCATTGTGAAGCAAATGTAAAAGGAGAGGAATTTTTGGAGCAGCTGAATTTGAGGAGAGTGCTCCACAGTCCTTGCTGCATGATGGTCACAGGCTTTCGTGAGGTCAAAGCTGCCATCTGCAGTGGCTCAAGCCCTTCCCCTTCACCTCTCCTGCAGTTGGTGCGGGGTTAAACACATGTCCACTGTGCCCTGGGTGGATGGAATCCACATAGTGATTCAAGGAGCTGCTCTTCAGCCTCTGGGAGAGGTGGTTGAGGAGAACCATGGAGATGGTTTTCACTGTGTCAGACAACCCAACGAGACTCCTCTGTAGTTAGGGGTGTGGTTTCATGGTAATGAAGAGAGCTGCTTGAGGCTTGGAACTAAAGTAATTATTTCACTGAATTAATAACCTTGTTAAAATAAAGTTTTTATTGATACTTTTTTGAAGAGGTGACCAGGAAGGTAGGTGAGTGCAGCTCAGTAGATGTTGTCTACATGGACTTTAATAAGGCCTTTGACAAGGTAGCGCATGGTAGGTTGGTCTGGAAGGTTAGATCATATGGGATCCAGGATGAGCTAGGCAATTAGATAAAGTTGGCTTGACGGTAGGAGACAGAGTTTGGTGATGGAGGGTTGTTTTTCAGACTGCAGGCCTGTGACCAGCAGTGTGCTGCAGGGATTAGTGCTGAGTCCACTGTTGTTCATCATTTATTTGAACAATTTGGATAAGAATGCAGGTGGCATGGTTAGTAAGTTTGTGGATAACACTAAAATTAGTGCACACTGCTCAGGGAAGAAGGTTGTATAAGATTATAACAGGATCTTGATCAACTAGACCAGTAAACCAAGGAATTGCAGAGTTTAATTCAGATAAATGCAAGGTGTTGCATTTTGATAAGACAAGTCAGAGTAGGACATTCACAGTGAACTGTCAGGCCCTGGGGCATGTGGTGGAACAGAGAGACCTGGGGTACAAGTACATATTTCCATGAAAATGACGACACAGGTAGACAGAGTGGTGAAGAAGGCTTTTAGCATGTTTGCCTTCATCGGTAAGGATATTGAGTACAGGGGTTGGAATGTCATGTTCCAGCTGTACAACATGCTGGCAAAGACATCTGGAGTACTGCGTACAGTTCTGGTCATCCTATCGGAAGGGTGTCATTAAGCTGGAAAGGGTGCAGAAGAGATGAGGATGGTACTGGGACTGGAGGGTTTGAGTTATAAGGAGAGGCTGAGATAGGCTGGGACTGTTTTCCCTGGAGTGTAGGAGGCTGAGGGGTGACCTTGAAGAGGTTATAGAATCATGAGAGGCATAGGTAAGGAGTCTAAACTAGAGGACAGTGGTTGGAAAGATTTAAAGGGGACCTGAGGGACAACTTTTTCCACACAGATGGTGGTGAGTGTATGGAACAAGCTGCCACAGTAAGTGGTTGAAGCAGGTACAATAGTATCATTTAAGAAACACTTGGACAAGTACATGGTTCAGAGGGATATGGGCCGAATGCAGGCAAATGGGACTGGCTCAGTTGGGCAACATGGTCAGCATGGATGACTTGAGCAGAAAGGCCTGTTTCAGTGCTGTATTACTCTATGACTTTATGACACTGATATACTATGTATTAGCTCCTAAGATGTATTGTAACATACACAAGACTCAGACAAAACAGCATAATATACAGGACTTACTTAGCAAGCAATGTCTATTTAAATGGCACCCTACAATGAAGGTTACAGTGCATATTAAAAAGACTTTCTATCAGCCACAGCAAATAGAATTTATGACCATAACGATGGCAAAGTCTGCCAATAACAGCAGGGTAATTTTTCCAACAGAAGCATTGATTGAAGAATTGCTACAGAGGGCAAATTCTGTGTGTAAGATGAGCCTTAGTTATTCCAGGTACGATCATAGAGGAATTACCTTCCCCGGCATGCATCTACCCAAGAGGTGTGTAAACAATTTAACTTTCTCACTGGTACAGCCACAACACAAACACAGCGTCAACCACTTTCTTACCAGAACACTGCCCCAGCACATACAAGCAAACAGTCACCCATGTCCACTAAGGAATTTCCAATTTAATTGGGAACTTGCTGCTGGAGATGAAATAGAGGGGTGGATCTGAGGAGGAGTGCGGAAGCCTCAGCTCTGCACATAGTTCACCCTGTACCTGCAATGACTGAACTCTAGGGGATCTGGGCTAGTTCTCCACCTTCACAAGTGGTAGGGTGGTGTTGATAATATGGCAGAGTAAGGTGATCACAGAACCTGCCAGATATTTGACCTACCACATTCGTTGGAATGGGAATGAGTTGGGCCCCGTTGGAGTGAAGTGACCATCTCAGCAGTTCATGACCTGGGCTGATGCTGTTGCATTTTCCAACTCTCCCTCCCACCATCCCTCCGTACCTCCTGGTAACACAAATATAACGTGATTTACGTTGCTTTCTGTAGAACATTGCTTTCAAAAGTGTCAATGTGATTCAGATGTGGGTTCAAGCCAACTGATGCTCTAGTGCATAGCTGAGTGAAGACAGAGAGACAATTCTTGGGAGGAAACTCTGAATTTGAACTTCTGTCTTCCCATCAGGTGGGGAACGGATCTCAGGGACTGTGTTTTGAAGAATGTTCCCTCTGATAACCTGCACAAGGTGTATCCCCACTGATGTTTGCTAAAACCAGGGCATTACAGAGGCTGACAAACTCCGTTTGGTCAGTTGCAAACTCTGGGTGCACCTGAGACTAGAGACCATGGTGCAGGGCACATCTCGGTAATGCTGGGGTTCTTTGGTGCCCTGGTCAGGGGTTGGGAGGATAGGGGTCATAAATCTAAATGGGCTTAGTGAGGGGGAGTAATGGGGCCCTTGTTAGGTTGGGGAGGTGAAGGAGTGAGTGTCTATGTATGTGTATGTATGTGTGTTTGCATGTGCTATTTCAGGTTTACTATTACAGCTTGGAGGTTCTCCTGTTGGGGGAAAGGCTTCATGGGTAGGAAATGGCAATGATAAAGGTCTGCCACACACGTACACACACATATAAACACACAAATATATACACACACACACACACCAGCTGAACATAATGGAGGTCTCAGCTCCCATTTTAACCTTGTGCTGTTTATTCAATTGAACACAGCAGCAGGTGGAGCTTTCAAAACCAGTCCATGCCCCTAGAATATGGAGATCAGGCACAAAATAACATTCCTGCACTGTACCGTTAGCTCATAGCATACTCCACAAAACAAGTCAATATCAAAGAAACAGTGCAAGTTTCTGTCTTTGTGCGTGCGAGAACGCGTGTGTGTATGAAGCTGTGTGTCTGCAAAGCTGTGTCTGCATGAACCTCGTGAGTGTGTGCGCGCACGCGCATACACGTGTGTCTGTGTGTGCATACATCCACGCAAAGAAGACTATTCGTTCTACAAAAATATCATAAATTGTAAACCTGGTCAGTAAAGTTTCTCTTCACTAAAACGCTGTTTCTTCTACTGGTCGAGCTGCTTCCACATCGCAGGCTCGAGGCAGTGAGCAGCTGGAACCTTCTCCATGCTGTCTGGCCGCTGTACTCTCTCATTAGCTGTGTCTACAGCACACATCCTCCACTTCCTGCTATGCTTGATGAGAAATAGATTGCTGAGCAGTTTCCTGCTTTGTACTGCCTCTCCACCCCCCCCCCCCCCGCAACTCAGATAACTTAGACAACACAACAGCAACACTACATGCCACCACGAATTCACACAATGGATGTGCAACAGTTTCAAGGTATACGTGATTGTTGATGCCGTCCTTCAGCACTGAGTTATGCCAATCTATTCCTTTCTTTCAGAAATTTGACAGTTCTTATATTCCAAATATTTAATTGAAATCCTCAGGCCTTAGACCTGCTGGGACATATCAGAGAAAGACTCACATTATTAAGGCTATGATAAATCTAGTCAAAAGGAAAAGAAAAGCTTACAAAAGGTACAGAGAGCTAGGTAATGTTAGAGATCTGGAAGAGTATAAGGCTGATAGGAAGGAGCTTAAGAAGGAGATTAGGAGAGCCAGAAGGGGCCATGAGAAGGCCTTAGCGGGCAGGATTAAGGAAAACCCCAAGGCATTCTACAGGTATGTGAAGAGCAAGAGGATAAGATACGAAAGAATAGGGCCTATCGAGTGCAGTAGTGGGAAAGTGTGTATGGATCCAGAAGAAATGGCAGAGGTACTTAATGAATACTTTACGTCAGTATTCACTACGGAAAAAGATCTGGGGGATTGTAGTGGGGACTTGCAGGGGGCTGAAAAGCTTGATCATGTAGATATTAGGAAAGAGGAGGTGCGGAAACTTTTGGAAAACATCAAGTTGGATAAGTCACCAGGACCGGATGAGATGTACTCCAGGCTGCCATGGGAGGCGAGGGAAGAGATTGCGGAGCCTCTGACGACGATTTTTGCGTCGTCGATGAGGATGGGAGAGGTTCCAGAAGATTGGAGGGTTGCGAATGTTGTTCCCTTATTCAAGAAAGGGAGTAGGGATAGCCCAGGAAATTATAGACTGGTGAGTCTCACCTCAGTGTTGGTAAGCTAATGGAAAAGATCCTGAGAGGCAGGATTTATGAACATTTGGAAAGGTATAATATAAATAGGAATAGTCAGCATGGTTTTGTCAAGGGCAGGTCCTGTCTTACGAGCCTGATTGAATTTTTTTTTTGTTTGTTTTTTTTGAGGATGTGACTAAACAAATCAGTGAAGGGAGGGCAGTAGATGTAGTGTATATGGATTTCAGCAAAGCGTTTGATAAGGTACCCCATGCAAGGCTTATTGAGAAAGTAAGGAGGCATGGGATCCAAGGGGGCATTGCAGTGTGGATTCAGAACTGGTTGGCCCACAGAAGGCAAAGAGTGGTTGTTGAAGGGTCGTATTCTGCGTGGAGGTCGGTGACCAGCGGTGTGCCTCAGGGATCTGTTCTGGGACCCTTACTCTGTGATTTTTATAAATGACCTGGATGAGGAAATGGAGGGGTGGGTTAGTAAGTTTGCAGATGACACAAAGGTTGTGGGTGTTGTGGATAGTTTGGAGGGCTGTCAGAGGTTACAGAGGGACATAGATAGGATGCAGAGTTGGGCTGAGAAGTGGCAGATGCAGTTCAACCCAGATAAGTGTGAAGTGGTTCATTTTGGTAGGTCAAATATGATAGCAGAATATAGTATTAATAGTAAGACTCTTGGCAGTGTGGAAGATCAGAGAGATCTTGGGATCCGAGTCCATAAGACACTCAAAGCTGCTGCGCAGGTTGACTCTGTGGTTAAGGCGGCGTATGGTGTATTGTCCTTCATCAATCAGGGAATTGAATTTAGGAGCCGAGAGGTATTGTTGCCGCTATATAGGTCCCTGGTCAGACCCTACTTGGAGTACAGTGCTCGGTTCTGGTCACCTCACTACAGGAAAGATGTGGAAGCCATAGAAAGGGTGCAGAGGAGATTTATTAGGATGCTGCCTGGAATGCGGAGCATACCTTATGAAAGTAGGTTGAGGGAACTTGGCCTTTTCTCCTTGGAGTGACAGAGGATGAGGGGAGACCTGATTGAGTTGTATAAGATGATGAGAGGCATTGATCAGGTAGATAGTCAGAGGCTTTTCGCCAGGGCTGAAATGGTGGCCACAAGAGGACATAGATTTAAGGTGCTGGGGAGTAGGTATAGGGGAGATGTCAGGGGTAAGTTTGGCACAGCTTTGTGGGCCAAAGGGCATGAATTGTGCTGTCGTTTTTCTACGTTCTATGTTTCTATTCCCAAAGCCTGCCTCATAACCTCAGAGCATCCTAAAGTGTATTCAAGACAATGAAATACTTTGTGAAGAGTATTGGTGTGGGAGCTACGATGAAACAACAAGATGCTGGAGAAACTCAGGTCAGGCAGCGTCCGTGGAGAAAAAACAGATGATCAATGTTTCAGGTCAGGACCCTTCCTCAGGACATTTTCAGGTTCTGACCCAAAACATCGACTGTCTGTTTTTCTCCACAGATGCTGCCTGACTTGCTGAGTTCCTCCAGATTCTTCTTGTTTTTTCATCCAGATTTGAGCATCTGCAGTCCTTTGTTTATCTGGGAACTATGAGAGACAATCGTGCAGAGCAAGTCTGCACAAGCAGCACAGAAGCAGGCCCTTCAGCCGGTGCTATCCAAAGCAACATCACTGACAGAAGGTAATGTGGGCCTCAGTAGGGGGATGTTGGTCTGGGAAAAGACACTGACATAGGCTAGAGAAGCACCACCAGTGAAGACGGAAGATTTGGTGGAGACAGCAATGGTGGTGTTTCACCAGTGCCTTTAGGCCCTGATGTAGGTGGTCCAGGTGTCAGGAGGACATTGTCTGGTAGACCATGGATCTTTTGCCATCTGAGGCCCTGATTTTCAAATATCCTTTACCTCAGATGCCTAAAGTCTATGCTAGTGCAATGAGGATGATGGTGAATTTCATCATTGATGTTTGTCTTCGCTGAGAGGTGGCTCCCAATATTTGGGAAGCAGTTCACATCTTCCAAGACCTCACCCTGGGGAACCATGTTATTAGAGGACCTTTGTCTTGTCGTTTTTTGAGCAAAAGGCCGATCCTCTCGTATGCTCCAATGAAATCATTGATGATGATTTGGAGGTGATATCTGCACTCAACACCAGAATCATGAAATGGTCTCTTTATCCTGAGATGTGTTATGATAAGAAATTAGTAGGCAGACAGAGGAAAAGGGGATGTCCTCAAAACCACCTTGAAAAGATGCAACATCCCCATGACCACATAAAGGGAGAAGGGGCAGTCAGGATGGTCACAGAAACCTGAGTACATGGCAGCCTGCATAAACATCTGTGCAAGAGTCTACCCTTCCCACAAAGGCCTCAGCAGTCACCAATAACAAGGGGCTGCCTAAGAAGGAAGGAAAACAATGGCCTGGTGAATTTGGCTGGAGGCTGAAGATTTCAGAAGACGAGGAAGCACACGGATCTCAGCAAGACAAACAGAAACACTTCTTGTAGTGCTGGCTGCAGAACTGAAATGCCTATGCACTGACCACTCTAACAGCAACTAATTCCCTGGATATTGATGTGCAGGCAGTGGGAGGGGAGTAGGCAAATGGACTGACTGACAAGCTCTTTCAAAGAGTTAGCCTGATGTGCTGGCTGTGAAGTTCTGTAATATCAAACTCCTTGGAATATTTCTAAGAGTAATATGACACTACATAAATACAGCTTCCTGGGTGCACTTCTGGCTACAGCATCTGTACAAACTGTTAACATGGGTCAACCACCCAGATATTTCACTCCTGTGAAATGTACTCAGGTATTTTTCATTTGTTTCACTTTAAGAATTAAACTGTGCCTCAAATTCAGCCAAGGGTTTCCTGTCATTGTTTGGTAAGAAACTGCTGTTGTCCACATGTGTACATGCAGGCAATTCCTGTCCATGAGCCTGCAATTTAATGGCATACAGACATCTCCTAACCCTGCTCCCCCAGAGAACTGCTAACTCCTGCCCCTACCCATGCTTCCTGCCAATGTTGTGCTGGTGCAAGGGAGCATTAGTCTGTGGTTATAGGCAGCAAGCTTGCTAAACAAGTAAGTCACGCATAACATTCATGCACTAAACAAACTGAGAGCCGGAAATCTATGAGCTGCTGTGGCTTGTGTTATTGTCAGAGAATTACCTGCCTGCAGATGCTGTCACGCATCATAGTTCAACGCCTCGACCTGTTCCATTGACACTCATCTTGCCTGTGCTTCTCTTGTGGACACAGACAAGGTATTAATTCAAATGGCCCCTGAAACCTATGTTTGTTTGTGATGTGAACAAGATGTTACTATGCATGTACATTAGGGCTGGTTAGTTCCTTTCTAGTATTCAATTTGGTTACATAGAGCCACAGAGAGAGACAGCATGGAAGCAGGCCCTTCAGCCCAGAGTACACACCAACCACCCACCCTATTCCTATATAAAATCCCATTTTTTAATTCTCCCCACATTCCCATCAACTGCTCCCAGATTCTACCACTCATCTACATACAAAAGGCAATTGAGAGTGGCAGATTAACCTCCCAGTCAACAAGTCCTTGAGATGTGGGAGGAAACTAGAGCACTCAAAACCCATGTGGTCACAGGGAGAGCATGCAAACTCCACACAGACAGCCCTCCAGCTTTAGACTCCCTTACCCTGGGAAAAAGACTGACCATTTACCTTACCTATCCCCTCATGATTTTATGTACCTCTAAAAGGTCACCGCTCAACCTCCTATGCTCCAGGGGAAGACAATCCCAGCCTATCCAGTCTTTCCTTATAACTCAAGACCGAGCTCCAGTAACATCCCCATGAATCTCTTCTGCACTCTTTCCAGATTCATTACGTCCTTCCTATAGCTGGGCCACCAGAACTGCACACAATACTCCTAGTGTGGTCTCACCAACGACTTGTTTCGGTGTTTTAAGAGGGATGGGGGGGGGGAGGGAGGGGGGAAGAGAAGAGGGGTGGCGATACTGGTCAGGGACACTGTTATGGCTGTGGAAAAAAGGGATGTTGTAAAAGGATCATCTCTCGAGTCCGTATGGGTGGAATTAAGGAACAAGAAAGGAGCAGTTATTCTACTAGGAGTATTCTATAGGCCCCCCGGTAGCAGTAGAGATAGAGGAGCAGATTGGCAGGCAGTGTTTGGAGAGAAGCTAAATAACAACAGGGTTGTTATAATGGGAGACTTCAACTTCCCAAATATACTCTGGAACCTGCTTAGTGCCAAAGGTTTAGATGGGATGGAATTTGTTAAATGTGTCCAGGAGGGATTCCTGATGCAGTATGTTGACAGGCCGACTAGAGGGAATGCCATGTTAGATCTAGTTTTAGGAAATGAACTGGGACAGGTGAAGGATCTATTGGTGGGTGAGCATTTGGGGGACAGTGACCATTGCTCCATAACCTTTAAAATTGTCATGGACAGGGACAGGTGCAGAGAGGACAAGAGGAATTTCAATTGGGGAAGGGCGAACTACGAGGCTATAAGGAGAGAACTTGGGAGTGTAAATTGGGATGTCCTTTTTGAAGGAAAATGTACCATGGAGATGTGGTCGATGTTCAGGGATCTTATGCAGGATGTTAGGGATAAATATGTCCCGGTGAGGCAGAGAAGGAATGGCAGGGTGAAGGAACCGTGGGTGACGAGAGAGGTGGAACGACTTGTTAGGGAGAAGAAGGTAGCATACGTGAGGTATAAGCAGCAAGGTTCAGACAGGGCCCGTGAGGAATATAGGGTAGCGAGGAAGGAACTTAAGAAAGGGCTGAGGAGAGCTAGAAGGGGACATGAAAAGGCTTTGGCTAGTAGGGTTAAGGAAAATCCCAAGGCCTTTTTCAAGTACGTGAAGGGTAGGAAGATGGCTAGGGTAAAGGTAGGTCTGATTAAGGACAAAGGTGGGAGAATTTGCCTGGAGGCAGCAGAAGTGGGAGAAGTTCTCAATGAGTACTTCTCTTCGGTATTCACCAAAAGAGGGGTCTTGATGACGCAGAAGGGAGTGCTGGTAGGGGTAATGTTCTCGAGGTTGTAGATATCGAGAGGATGTGTTGAAGTTGTTAAATAATATTAAGACAGATAAATCTCCGGGGCCTGACAGGATTTTCCCCAGGCTGCTTTGAGAGGCGAGGGAGGAGATTGTTGAACCGCTGGTAAGGATCTTTTGAGTCCTTGTTGTCCAGGGGGATGGTGCCAGAGGATTGGAGGGTTGCGAATGTTGTCCCCTTGTTCAAAAAAGGTAATAGGGATAGGCCAGGGAATTATAAACCGGTGAGTCTCACGTCTGTGGTGGGTAAGCTGTTAGAAAGGATTCTAAGGGATACGATCTATGAACACCCGGAGAATTATGGACTGATTAGGGACAGCCAGCATGGCTTTGTGAAGGGAAGATCTTGCCTCACAAGCCTGATAGAGTTCTTTGAGGAGGTGACCAGGAAGATTGATGAGGGCAGTGCAGTGGATGTGGTTTACATGGATTTTAGTAAGGCGTTTGATAAGGTTCCTCATGGTAGGCTTCTTCAGAAGGTCAGAGGCCAAGGGATCCAAGGAAGCTTGGCTGTGTGGATTAGGAATTGGCTTGCCTGTAGAAAGCAGAGGGTTGTGGTGGAAGGAGTGCCCTCGGATTGGAAGGCAGTGACTAGTGGTGTCCCGCAGGGATCAGTTCTGGGACCTCTACTTTTTGTGATATTTATAGATGACTTAGATGAGGGAGTGGAGGTCTGGGTTAGTAAGTTTGCGGACGACACTAAGATAGGCGGTGTTGTGGATAGCGTGGAGGGCCATCGGAGCTTACAGAGGGATATTGATAGGATGCAGAGCTGGGCTGACAAGTGGCAGATGGAGTTCAATCCGGAGAAGTGTGAGGTGGTACACTTTGGAAGGACAAACTCCAGGGCAGAGTACTGGGTAAATGGTACTTGGCAGTGTGGAGGAGCAGAGAGATCTGGGGGTTCATATTCACAGTTCATTGAAAGTTGCCTCACAGGTGGAAAGAGCAGTTAAGGCGGCGAATGGGATGTTGGCTTTCATAAATCGCGGGATCGAATTTAAGAGCCACGAGGTGATGATGCAGCTTTAAAAAAACTCTGGTTAGGCCACACTTCGAGTACTGTGTTCAGTTCTGGTTGCCTCATTATAGGAAGGATGTGGAGGCATTGGAGAGAGTGCAGAGATTTACCAGGATGCTGCCTGGATTAGAGTATTGAATATGAGGAGAGGCTTAAGGTGCTAGGGCTTTATTCACTGGAAAGGAGGAGGATGAGAGGAGACATGATAGAGGTATATAAAATACTGAGAGGAATAGAGTAGACAGTCAGCATCTCCTTTCCAGGGCACCAATGCTCAAGACGAGAGGGCATGGCTTTAAGGTTATGGGTGGGAGGTTCAGGGGAGATGTCAGGGGGAGGTTTTTTCACCAAGAGAGTGGTTGGTGCATGGAATGCACTGCCTGGGGTGGTGGTAGAGGCAGATACATTGGACAGGTTCAAGAGCTTGTTGGATAGGCATATGGAGGAGTGTGAGATGGGGGGGATATGCAGGAGGAAGGGGTTAGGTAGTGTGAGGGTGGTTTGATGGACGGCACAACATGGTGAGCCGAAGGGCCTATTTTGTGCTGTATGGTTCTATGGTTGCACAGTCATAACATGACCCCTCCCAACTCCTGTATTTCAGTGTCCTGACTGAAGGACAGTGTGCCAAATGCCTTCTTCACCACATTGTCTACCTATGTCTCTGCTTTTGGGGAATTATGTACCTGTACTCCTCAGTCTTACAGTTCTACAACACTGTCCAGAGCCTTGTCATTTACTGTGCAAATCCTTCCCTGGTTTAACTTCCCAAAGTGCAACACTTCACATTTGTCCGAGTTAAATTCCATCTTCTATTCTTTGGTCCAATTGCCTATGTCTCAGTGAAAACAATATCATCGACCCCTGTGTTATTTAAAGCTTTGAGTTCATCTACTTTACTAGTGATGTTCTTTGCATTAATATAGATGCAATTTAGCTTTGAATTCACTTTCTCGCTGTTCTGCCTAGAGGGCTTAGTAACTCTCCTCTAGGTCGTTGTACCTGTCCATCTGAACTACTGAGTGCCCTTCCCCTGCCATCTGTTTAAGCCTTCCCCAACAGTATTATCAAACCTCCCAGCAAGAATACTGGCCCCACTCTGGTTACTGTGATCCACCCACTTGTACAGGTCACATCTTCACCAGAAATGGTCCCAGTGATCCAGGAACCTAGAGTCCATCATGCACCATCCCTTCAGCCACACTATCATCAACCTATCCTTTATTCCTATCCTCACTAGCCTGTGGCACCAGAAGCAATCCAGAGGTTACACTGAAGTCCTGCCCTTTAAATGGCTACTTCACTCCCTAAGCTAATGTTGCAGGACCTCATCACAACAGATCTGAACAAACAAATCTGCATTCCCTTCTATCTACAGTAACCTTTCACTCTGCTTAAGTCTACCTCTGCCTAAAAATATACAAAGACTGCTTTCACTAACCCTTGAGGAAGGGAGTTACAAGATAAACTTTCACCTCATCTCCCTCTTACATGGGTAGCCCCTTGCTCTAGAAAATAAAGCTTGCAGAAACAAAATCTGATATGAAGACATAATGCTAAATACTCAACACCTCAGGAACTGCCTTACCTGCAGAATATTTCCAGCAATTTCTGTTTTTGCCATTTTTTCCAGATTTTTCTACACCAAGAAACATCCTCTCCACATCCACCCTGTCCTGACCCCCACTGAATAGTTCATGTTTCAATAAAGTCTCCTCTTGGCCCTCTAAACACAAGCAAATGCAATGCCTATTCTGTCTAACTTTTTCACAGAAGGCAACCCATCAATTCCTGGTTTTCTGGAGTGTTTGAGTAAACAAGTCTCTATGTTCTAGAATTTAGAACAATGAAACGATCTCATTCAAAATTCTTAGAGGGCTTGACAGGCTGGAAGCAGAATTAGTCAGAGTCAGAATAAGGGATAGGCTGATGAACCTTTAGAATTCTCTGTCCCAGAGAGATGTGGAGGGTCAGTTGTGTTCATTTAACACAGATCAATGGGTTTCTTGATGTCAAGGGACTTGAGGGACATGGGGACATTGCAAGAAAATGGCACTGAGGCTGAGGATTGACCATGATCTTGATGAACAGTGGAGCAGGTTCCAAGTGTCAGATGGCCATCTCCTGCTCTTATTCTTATACCCCAACTCTTATGTTAAATTTTTATAGCCTCTTCAAAAATTGATTTCCAACCTGAGTCAGCAGCAAATTTAGCAACCAGTATCTGCATCCAAGTCACTTAAACTGTGAAAGTTGAAGCCTCGGCATTGATCCCAGTACCACAATTGTTACATCTGGCTAACCAGAAGACACATTTATGCCCACTCTCTGCTTCCTGTGAGCCAGTCAATCTTCTGTCCATGTTAATGTTACCTCCTACACCATGAGTTTTTAATTTAAACAATAAGCTTTGACATGGCACCTGATCAAATCTCTTCTGGAGATCTGTACAGCACACCCACCATTTCCCCTTTATCCACCTTCCTTCATAGAACTAATTGGTCAAACAAATTTCTGCCTGATTAACTTGAATTTTTCGAAGTTCCCTGATATAACATCTTAGAAAACTAATTAGCTAACTGGCCAGCAATTTCCTGCTTTCTGCCCCCTACTTTTCAGACCCTGGGATGAAATCTACCAGGTCCCAGAACTCAGCCACAGCTCAGCACAACTGTCCTGGTGACTTTAATATTCCCGAGTTCCTCCTTCCCTTCCAATTCCTGATTAACAGCTATTTCTGGGATACTACTGGTGAAGATTTGCCGTTTCCTCATTCTGTCCAATCTTCTAGCCTGCTAGTCTGTGCAATTCTATGCATTTTCTTTAAGTTTGATACTGTCCTTAACTTAAGCTGTCCACTTTGTGCCTTCTCAAAGATATGCTGAAATAGTTGCCACTGCATTTTGATTGACAGATCCTCATCTCAGTTTCCTTTGCCTAATCTCCATTCTTTATTAGGTTAGAGATACAATGACCATGTTTCAAAGGTGTTTGGGCAGGTATTTGGATAGGAAAGGCAGAGCAGGATATGGGCCTAATGCAGGGAAATAGGACAAGTGTAAATTGGCATCACATTTGACATGGATGAGGTAGGCAGAAAGGCCCAGTTTGTGCTGTATGATTCTATGAATTTAAAATCTCACATCATTATCAATGTACCTTTGTGACAAGCTGCCAATGGTTCTTCCTTTATACTTTGTCTGTGTGATTCCTGTTCGGTGGTCCATACACATTCCCACAAATAACTTCTTGCCTTTATTCTAGTCATGGGTAACAGCACAGAACAGGCACAGTAGTGGAGCAGTTAGTGTCATGCTTTACAGTGCCAGTGACCCAGGTTCAAATCCAGCCACTGTCTGTAAGGAGTTTGTACATTCTCCCCGTGCCTGTGTGGGTTTCTTCTGGGTGCTCCGGTTTCCTCCCACATTCCGAAGACATACAGGTTAGGAAGCTGTGGGCATGCTGTGTTGATGCCAGAAGTGTGGTGACACTTGTGGGCTGCCCCAGAACACTACACCAAAAGATGCATTTCAGTGTGTTTTGATGTATATGTGACTAATAAAGGTGTCTATAAAGGCCCCTTTTTCCCCCCACAAAGTCTTTGCTGCACATTAAACACCCATTTGCATTGGTCCAAGTCTACCTACATTTTATTTGCCTATCAACTTCCCCCCAAGATCCTCCCACTCACTTCGACTAGGGAATATTTACAGTGGCTAATTAACTCACCAACCCACATCTTTGGAATGTGGGAGGAAACCAGAACACCCAGGGGAAACCCACGTGCTAACTTCATGTAGACCGCAGAGGTCGAGATCAAACCCGGATCCCTGGTCCTGTGGGACAGCTCTACAAGCTGCACCACTGTGCTACCCCAGCCAAACTTCTTCTCATGTCCACCCATCCTGAGTTCAGGTCATCCTTCTCGCTTGTGTTAAGACCATCATTGTAGTGTAGCAGTTAGTGTAACACTATTACAGCTCCAGTGACCCAGGTTCAATACTAGCTGTCTGTCTGTAAGGAGTTTGTATGTTCTGTGTCTGCATGGGTTTCCTCTGGGTGCTCTGGTTTCCTCCCACATTCCAAAGACATACAGGTTAGGAAGTTGTGGGCATGCTATGTTGGTGCCAGAAGTGTGGCAACACTTGCAGGCTGCCCCAGAACACTATGCAAAAGATGCATTTTACTGTGTTTCAATGTACATGTGACTAATAAAGATCTTACCTAATTAACAGAGTCAAATCCATTTGGGTACAGAGTACCTAGTTTTGCCTTTACCTTTGCAGCTTTATCTACTGGGTTACTCTTAGATTTGCATTCACCATCCCTTCCTATCACAGCCTGTTTATCATTTGCTGTATTAATACCTTTCTTTCTAGCCTCGTGTCTGCTCTTTGATTTACCAAATCATTAGCCCCACTATCCTCTCCTCCCCTCATGATCAAGCTCACTGGGACACTAGTCTCAGTGGTCCAGGTGCACACTGTCCCAGTGGTACTGCCCTGGTGTCAGTATCCCCTGGACCAGACAACTTTTAACACACCAGACTGAGCCATGCATTCACATCTCTGGACTTATTTATCCTTTTCCAAATAGCAAATTGGTTAAATAACAATACAGTGATTATTAGCTTCAAAGCTCAGCTTGTTAACTTAGTACCAAGTTTCATACTGACTATGCAGAACTTTTGTCTTGCTTATGTTGTTGGTACCTACATGTACCATGACAACTAGATCCTCCTCATCATAACTGCAAGTTCCTCTCCAGCTGTGCAGGCAATGCAATCTCTGGACTTTGTGGAGAACAGTGTCATCTCCCTTCCCTACACTGTCCCCTACTCCCACAATGTTTTTGTTGCTTCACCAAATTGAATAGTTTCCTGTGCCAGAGTGTTATGGCCAGTTACTCCACACCCTCATCCAAACACTGAAATAACCAGTCCCATTGGGGTGAGAAAGGCTGACCCTCCTGCTTCCCTTACCTACCTCAGATGCCCCTGCCTCTGACCACCAACAGGTGCCTCATTATGGGGTGTAACCAATTCTGGATGGAACATCCAAGTAATTTTCCCTCATGAGACAGATGGAAAGAGCTGCCTGCATCCAAGCTCTCACCTGGCCCCAGTCACCCAGTGCCCTTGAACATGCGGACAGTCAACAGATGTTAAATTTCTCAAGCAACAGTCTGCTGGAGGAACTCAGTGGGTCGAGCAGCATCCACGGGGGGGGGGGGGGGGGGGGGGAAGAATGAATTGTCAACATTTTAGGCGTTTACACCCATCCTAATCTCTGTAACCTTTCTTTGCCCTGATTTCCCTGCATTTCTCCAATTCCAGTTTCTGAATCCTCCCCACAAGGACTAGTGACAGTGCTTTGCTCTATAATTCCCTCTAATCCACTGTCCTGCTCTTCCACTCCATCTCCACTTCCCGTCCTATTCCCCTCCCTTTTAGTTTCCCTCCCTCACTGATTATCTCACCAAGATATTCACTTGCTGTCAGCTCCCTCCCCCTCAGCAAACTGCCCCTTGACACATCTTCTTACTCCTTCCCATCATTCACTCTATCCATCCCCTGAACTCTGCTGTCCTCCAACAATCTCTGCAGCCAGCCATTCCTTGAGGGTGAGGCCACTCCCCCAACTGTCTCTGCTTGCCCCTTCTGAGCAGATAGTCATTGAGTTATATAGAGTAATACAGCATGGAAACAGGCCCTTTGACCCAACTCTTCCATGCCAACCATGGTGCCCACCTAGCTAATGTCCTTTGCCTGTATTTGGCCCATATCCCACTTAACCCTTCCTATCCATGTACTAATCTAAATGCCTTTTAAATGTTATTATTGCACCTGCCTCAACCACTTCCTCTGGCAGGTCATTGCATATGTGTGCTATCCTCTGGGTGAAGGAGTTGCCCTGCAGGTTCTGCTTAAATCTTCCCCTCACCCAAAACCTGTGCCCTCTAGTTTATAGTTCCTCTTCCCTGGGAAAACTATGTGCATTCACCTTATCTGTACCACTCGAGTTTATACACCTCTAAGATCACCCATCTCTTACGAGGAATAAATACTAGCCTACCCAACCTTTCCCTATAACTCAGGCCCTTGAGTCCTGGCAACATTCTCATGAATCTTCCCTACACTCTTTCCAGTTTAATGATGTCTTTCCTGTAATAAGGTGAACAAAGCTATACACAATACTTCAAGTGCTGTCTCACCAACATCCTAGAATCAGAGTCAGAGTCATAGAGCATGGTAATCAGCCCCTTGGCCCAACTGGTCCATGCCAACCAAGATGCCCCATCCAAGCAAGTCAAATTTGCCAGCATTTGGCCCATAAACTTCTGAACCTTTCCTATGTACTTATCAAACTGTCTTTTAAAAGTTATTGTACCTGCCTCAACAACTTCCTCTGGCAGCCGATTCCACATGGATACCACCCTTTGTGTAAAAGAAGTTTCCCCTCAGGTCCCTATTAAATCTTTCCCTTCAACTTAAATCTATGCACTCCAGCTCGATTCCTCAAACCTGGAAAAAAGACAGTACATTCACCCTATCTATGCCCCTCATGATTTTATACACCTCTAAGATCACCTCTCAGTCTCCTATGCTCCAAGGAATAAAGTCCCAGCCTGTCCAACCTCTCCCTGTAACTCAGTCCCTCAAGTCCTGGCAACATCCTTGTAAATCTTTTCTGCACTCTTTCCAGTTTAAGATCTTTCCTATAGCAGGGCAACCAAAACTGAACAATACTTTAAGTGTGGCTTCACCAGTATCCTGTACAACTGCACAACTATTATCCTCAATGTCCAGACTGATGAAGGCCAGTGTGCCAACAGCCTTCTTCACCCATCTGCCTGTGACTCCACTTTCAGTGAACCATGTACTTGTACCCCAGGTCCCTGTTTTACAACACTCCCCAGGGCCCTACTGTTCACTGAAAATCCTACCTGGATTTGACTTTCCAAAATGCAACACCTTGCACTTATTCAAATTAAACTCCATTTGCCATTTCTCACCCACTTACCCAGCTGATCAAGATCCCAAGATCCCCCTGTAATTTTTGATGTCTTCATTGTGCAGATGACACTAAAGTAGTCTAGTCTAAAATGGTAACTCCCACCTTGTACAATTAGATACCTGCTTACTGTCTGAGTAGCCGCCCTGCATGTGACCTGTGGCTGAGGCCAAGTCCACCAAACCTCCCCAGATATCATTACTTGGGAGGTAGCAGGTATCTCCTTTGATAATTAGGGTGATCTGTCACTCATTTGAGCTGGCCATATGCATTACGTGTCCATCTTCCACCATTCACTACCTGAGAGCAACCTAAACAACTGAGATCACCTGCCCAGAGGCATCATGCTTTTGTGTAAGCACAGGCAGAGGGCAGGAGGAATCACTTACCAGGTGTTCAAATGCACAGATAAGATGAACCAAGTGCTGTTATTGAAGCAAGCTGTAAAATGGACAAGGGAGAAAAGTGCAGTAGTCTGAGAGTTCCTGGATTAGGAGCAGACCTTCCTGGGAGATGGAAGCTAGGCGAGAGGAAGTTAGAGCAGGAAGAGGTGACATAGGCAGAGAGGTTAGAGTAAGACAGCAGGAAGGACATGTGGCAGGGAAAAATAAGATACTGAGACCCACAACATGACTTCTTAGATATAGTACAGCTTTACAGAGGAAAGCTGTCTACTTTGCCTAGTCAAACTTTCCCAGAAACTGCAAAGCAAGAGTTAAATGTACAATGCAGCTCCTGTCCATCAAACAGCCACAACAGACCCATAAAGTTTTAAAAACAAACTAGGCTTTTTTACATTTGCTTTCAAATCTCTGTGGGGTTTATGCAAAGTATTGTTATTGCAAAACCAGCTGAACTATCCTTAAAGCTGCACAGGCATCTGAAAATGTTCTGTGCTTTCAGAGATTCTTTGCCTCTTCTTGGCTTCTTATTTCTATGGGGTCACATCTTCTCCCAGCATCATTTCACCCCTCTGGTTCCCAACCTCCTTTGTTTTATTCCATGGTCTGCTGTGCCCCCCCCCATCAAATTCCTTGTGTCAGCCCTTTTCCTCGTCCACCTATCACCTCCCAGTTTATCATTCCCTTTCACCCCCTCCCCCTTCTCACCTATCATCTGCCAGCTCATGCTCCTACCCCTCCCTTTTTATTCTGGCTTCTGCCCTCTTCCTTTCCGGTCCTGATGAAGGGTCTCAGCCCAAAACATTGACTGTTCTTTTCCCTACAAAGATGCTGCCTGACCCGAGTTCCTCCAGCATTGTGTTTGTTACTCCAGATTTCTAGCATCTGCAGTCCCTTCTGTTCAACCTGTCTACCTGTGTTGCCACTTTCATGGAACAGGATACTACAACACTCCTGAGGGCCCTACCATTCACTGCAAAAGTCCTACCCTGGTTTGACTTCCCAAAGTGCAACACCTCGCACTTGTCACGAACCAGCAACAAAAGAAACACTGAGCATGATTCAGTGTTAAAACTATTTTATTAATCACTACTTATGATAATACGTAAAATAAAAGTAAAAATGTTAGTATGTTAGAATTCAAAAATGTTAAACCTCGAACGTTAACCCCAAAACTAAACTCTTCGTGTGTGTGTGACAAAGTCCAAAACTCCCAGTTCCTGAATGGTTCTTAAAGTTCAGTTCCGCAAGCCATAAGGTGAAACATGAGCAAGGGCTTCTTCAACAACCACCGTTGTCTGAAGATAAGATGTAGATGTAGAAAAACATAGAGAGAGTACATACGAAATCCAAATGTTCCACGATGGAACCCAAACGACACTTCAGTGTTTACTCGGTAGTGACTTCCTCACCCCGAAAAGCATCCGAACCGTGGTCGTCCACATACAAATACCTGTTTCCTTCTACAGGTCAGCAACAAAGTGAACTCCACCGGATTACTTCCAACTTCCATACATGGATTTCAGTGGCAAACACAGTTAGTTTCTCATCCATTGATAGAGAAAACAAGCAGGCTGGTGTCTCTCTCCCTTCTCTCTCTCTCCTCTTACTTCTTCAACAACGTCATTACGTCCTTTATCTTCTATTGACGTAAGCACGCCCCACACACACACACTATCTTAAAGGGACTTTCACTGAGTCCGTAACACACTAATGAACATCATTTGCCAGTCCTCGGCCCACCCTTCTTAGCTCATTGCTGCTGCTACAATTTCAATATTACCTTGTTTGCTTAATTTCTCCCTGTTCTTTCATTCCTTACTGGCTTGTTCTTTAGTTCAGTGGGTCATATTTCTCCTGCTCTGCCAGTCAATAAGATCATGGCTGATCTGGCCAGGGACTTGGATCCACCGACCTGCCTTTTCCCCCCATAACCCTCAATTCCCCTACTTTGTAAATTCTACTAGTCTTAAATTATTTAATAGTACCATAGAACACTACAGCACAGAACAGGCCATTTGGCCCTTCTAGTCTGCGCTGAAACTTTATTCTGCTAGTCCCATTGACCTGCACCCAGTCCATAACCCTCCAGACCTCTCCCCATCCATATATCTATCCAATTTATTCTTAAAACTTGAGTGAGCCTGCATTTACCATGTCAGATGGCAGCTCGTTCCACACTCCCACCACTGAGTGAAGAAGTTCCCCCTAAACCTTTCCCCTTTCACCCTAAAGCCATGTCCTCTCATACTTATCCCTCCTAATCTAAGTGGAAAGAGCCTACTCACATTTACTCTGTCTATACCTCTCAATTTTGTAAAGTTCTATCAAATCTCCCCTCATTCTTCTACACTCCAAGGAATAAAGTCCTAACCTGTTCAATCTTTCCCTGTAACTAATGAGGTAGCCTCTACTGCTCCCAGGGCAGAGAATTCCACAGGTTCACTTCTCTTTGGGCAAAGTAGTTTCTCCTCATCTCCATCCCAAATCTATTTCCATGAATGTTGAGGCTATGCCCCCCTAGTTCTAGTCTCACCTACCAGTGGAAATAACTTTCCTGCCTCTATCTTATCTATCCCTTTCATGATTTTATATGCTTCTATGAGATCCACTCATTCTTCTGAATTCCAGCAAGTATAGTCTGTTTCTTTCTAGATGCTGCCTGACCCACTGAGTGTTTCAAGCATCTTTGACTTTGTTACAATGCAGCTAACTGAGGATAAAGCATCAGATGGAGTACAGTCACTTCCAAGAGAGGTACAAGGATAAAGAGCAACTGGTGTGTCAAAGGATGAAAAGAAATACCTTCAAAGGCTGGACCAGTGGGGTTTCAGACAATGCAGCTGACATGGATGGATTAAACCAAATTCTACCTGAGGTAAAGAAAAAGATTGAGAATATGTACTGTAGCCTCAGTGAGTGGAATGTTATTTCAAACCGCAGGAACTGTGGCTGACAAATGAATGTCCTTGAACAAAAGACGTTTTGATTCTGTAATGTGCTTGAGCAAACTGACCAGAGTCTCAGGCAGAGATGAATGTTTTACCAAAACAGCTGGATCTTTGGGAAATGCTAGGGTGCCAGTGTCACCAGTCAAATGGAATGTGATTAGAAGCAGTAGAGAGGAGAGTGCTCAAGAGCTAGATAGAAATGGATGGAGATGCTGAGCAGAGGGGCAACCCTGAAAGTGCTTGTGAAACAATGTCTAATCGAGTATTTTCTACACAAAATGGATACTTCCAAGATAATCAAGGTGCTATAAGAATTTGAATTCTCAGCTCTTGGCTAAGGACCTTGGGGCATTTGGTGAATTTGAGAACGAGTGGAACAGGACCAGTGGTGAAATTGAGCCAAGGTATATAAATGGATGCTTGGTTCATGTACATCAAATTATGGGCCTTGTTTTCAAGATGAAAAACAAAACATGGTGATATTTGAAGATCCTTAGCATTTATGGGGTGACTAGTTCAGATTCCACAGCAGATGGACATAAACATGACAGGATCAGTACTTGTTGGGAAGAACTAACATGCTGAGATGACAAGTTGTGGGTCAGCAGACTTGTAAGGTCATTGCTTTTACCTACCAGGTAATACAATTCCTGAATTAATTCAGTAGAGTAAAACTGGTCAAAGCTCACAATGCAGTACAATTCAATGTTATTTTAATAGCTGATTGCACCTACAAATAATCTGCTCTCCTTTAACACACTGGTTCCTTTAACTTTTAATATTCCTCACATCTACAGTCCTCCTTGATGTTAGTTGAATTCAAAGTCCACTTGTACTAACCATAGGTGACAAAACCAGTCAACCCATCCTTTGGGATTTGTGAAATTCTGTCCTAAGCTGTTTTTAAGACAAACCTCACCTGTACAACATGTGACAGTATGGTTGCAACACCACCACTAATTCTACCACCCGAGTCTTAATTTCAACTGTCAAATGGTTCCTTATCACTCGTGTCTGTGAATTTGTCCACCTTGCCCTCAAAAGGTCTTCCAGTTTGCTGCTTTGCCCATTATCCTGCACAGGTATATTGATGGTTTCAGTATTTTGTAAGTCTGAATTTTGCAAGAAACTACTTGGGCATGAACATTCCTAATGGTCTTAGAACATAAAACACTACAGCACAGTACAGGCCCCTCAGCCCACAAATTTGTGCTAACATTTTATCCTGCTCTAAGATCTATCTAACCCTTCCCTCCCATAGACACATGAATGATAGAAAAATAGGGTCTAAGAGTCTCTTAAATGTCCCTAATGTATCTGCCCCCACAACTTCTGCCCACAGTGCATTTCACACACACAACTCTCTGGATTAAAAACTTACCTCTGACGTCCCCCCTATACCTTCCTCCAATCACCTTAAAATTATGTACTTGTGTTAGCCATTGTCACCCTGGGAAAATGTGTCTGACTGCCAACCCGATCTATGCCTCTTATCTTGTACACCTCCATCATGTCACTTCTCATCCTCTCTGAAGAGAAAAGCTCTAACTCACTCAATCTATCCTTAAGACATGCTCCACAATCCAGGACACATCCTGGTAAATCTCCTCTGCTCCCTCTGACCCCTGCTTCCACATCCTTCCTATAATGAGGTGACCAGAACTGAACACAATACTCCAAGTGTGGCCTAACCAGAGTTCTATAGAGCTACATCATCATCTCGTGGCTCTTGAACTCAATACCCCAACTAATGAAGGCCAACACTCCATACACCTTCTTAACAACCCTATCGAATTGCATGGCAACCTCAAGGGATCTATGGACATGGACCCCAAGATCCCTCTGTTCCTCCACACTGCTAAGAGTCCTGCCATTAACCTTGTATTCTGCCTTTGAATTTGATCTCCCAAAGTGCATCACTTCACTTATCTGGGTTGAACCCCATCTGCCACTTCTCAGCCCAGCTCTGCATTGTCAATATCCTGTTGTAATCTGCAGCAACCTTCTACACTATCCACAACACCACTAATTTTTGTATCATCAGCAAACTTACTATCCCACCCATCCACATCCAAGTAATTTATAAAAATCCAAAGAGCAGGGGTCCCAGAACAGATCCCTGCAGAACACCACTGGTCACCAACCTCCAGGCAGAATGTTCCATCTACCACCACCCTCTGTCTTCTATGGGTGAGCCAATTCTGAATCCACACAGCCAAGTTTTCTTGGATTCCATGTCTCCTGACTTTCTGAATAAGCCTTCCATGAGGAACCACCTTATCAAACACCTTACTAAAATCCATGTACACCACATCCACTGCTCCACCTTCAATGTGCTTTGTCACATCCTCAAGGAATTCAATCGGGCTCATGAGGCACTACCTGCCCCTCACAAAGCCATGCTGACTGTCCCTAATCAACCTATGCTTCTCTAAATGCCCATAAATCCTGTCTAATCTTCTCTAGTAATTTGCCCACCACTGAAGACAGACTCACTGGTCTGCAATTCCCAGGGTTATCCCTACTCTTAAGGAACAATATTTGCCACCCTCTAATCTGGTACTACTCCTGTGGCCAGTGAGGATGCAAAGATCATCACCAAACTTGCAGCAATCTCTTGCCTAGCTTCCCTTAACTTTGGATATATCCCATCCAGCCCAGGTGACTTCTCTATCCTAATGTTTTCCAATAGTTCCAACACATCCTCTTTCCTCATGTCGACATGGCTTAGCACATCAGTCCATCATGTGCCATCCTCAAACGTCAAGATCTCTGGTGAATACTGAAGCAAAGTATTCATTAAGGACCTCCCCTACCTCCAACTCCAGGTACGTTTCCTCTCATCCTCGATCGGTTCTACCCTCACTCGTCATCTTATTCTTCACATACATGCAACACACCTTGGTTTTCCTTGATTCTACTTGCCAAGGACTTCTCATGCCCCCTTCTAGCTCTCTCAAGTCCATTAAGCTCCCTTCCTACCTTGTAACCCTCCAGAGTCCTGTGTGATCCATGCTTTCTAAACCTCAGGTAAGCTCCTTTCATCTTGACAAGATATTCTACATCTCATCAACCATGGTTCCTTCACTCTACCATCCTTACCCTGCCTCAATGGGACAAACCTATCCAGAGCCCCATGCAAATATTCCTTAAACAACCTCTATATTTCTGCTGTGCACTTCCCCAAGAACATCTGTTCCCAATTTACACTCCCAAGTTCCTGCCTAATAGCATCATAATTCCCCCCCCCCCATTAAATACTTTCCCATATCATCTGCTCCTATCCCTATCCAAGGCTATGGTAAAGGTCAAGGAGTTATGGTCACCATCTCCAAAATGCTCTCCCACCAAGAGATTGAAACCTGATCAGGCTCATTGCCTTGTACCTGATCCAGTATGGCCTCTCCTCTAGTCAGCCTGTCCAAATACGTGTCAGGAATCCTTCCTGCACACACCAAACAAACTCCATCCCATCTATCCCCTTTACACTAAGGAAGTGCCAATCAATATTAGGGAAGTTGAAATCAGCCATGACAACCACCCTGTTATTTTTGCACCTCTCCAAATTCTGCCTCCCGATCTGCTCCTCAGTGCCTCTGCTGCTATTGGGTTGTCTGTAGAATACTCCCAATAGAGTGATTGCTCCCTTCCTGTTTCTGACTTCCACCCACACTGACTCAGTAGCCAATCCCTCCAGGACATCCTCCCTTTCTACAACTGTGACACTGTCCCTGATCAGCAAAGCCACTCCCCCACCTCTTTTCCCCCACCCCTGTTGCTTTTGAAACAGCTAAACCCCAGAATATCCAGCAGCCATGTCTGTAATGACCACCACGTCACAGTTACACGTGCTTAGCCACACTAAGTTAATCAGCCTTGTTCCTGATACTTCTCACATTAGACACCTCAGCCCATCCAACTGATTGCATTTTTGCCCTTTCAACTGCCTATCCTTCCTCAGTCTTTCTACACTGCATCTACTTGTACGCTAAATGAACCAAGCTGCCCCATCACTGGTTCCCATCCCCCTGCCAAACTAGTTTAAACCCTCCCCAATAGTTCTAGCAAATTTGCCCACAAGAATATTTGTCCCCCTCCAGTTCAGAGGTAACCTGTCCCTTTTGTACAGGTCCTACCTTCCCCAGAAGAGATCCCAATAACCAACAAATCTGAAGCCCTGCCCCAATTTCTCAGCCACACATTCATCTGCCAAATCATCTTATTCTTCCCCTCACTGGCACATGGTACAGGCAGTAATCCAGAGATTACTACCCTTGAGGTTCTGCCTTTCAGCTTCCTACCTAACTCCCTGTATTCCCTCTTCAGGACCTCATTTTTTCTATCCATGTCATTCGTACCAATATGTACCATGACCTCTGGCTGTTCACCCTCCCTCTTCAGAATGCTGTGGACCCAATCCGAGACATCCCTGATCCTGGCACTGGGGAGGCAACATACCATCCAGGACTCTCCTTCATGTCCACAGAATCTCCTGTCTGCCCCCCTTACTAAGGAATCCCCTATCACTACCGCTCTCCTCTTCTACCCCTTCCCTTCTGCACCACCCAAACAGGCTTAGTGCCAGAGACCTGGTCACTGCTGCTTTCCCCTGGTAGGTGCACCCCCCCCCCCCCCCCCAGCAAACAGTATCCAAAGCAGTATACCTGTTATTGAGGGGGAATGGCCACAGGGGTACTCTGCACTATCTGCCTCTTCTGTCCTTCTCCTCAATCACCCAGCTACCTACCTCCTGCAGCTTCAGAGTGACTGCCTCCCTGTAGCTTGTCTATGTACTCTGATATCCCATAGGAGCAGAAGGTCATCCAGCTGCAGCTCCAGTTCCCTAATACTGTAAGGAGCTGCAGCTGGATGCACCTTGTGCAAATGTAGCTATCAGGGAGAATGGATGTCCACCAGAATTCCCACATCTCCCAAGCTGAACACACCACTGACCCTGGAGCCATTCTCACTACTCTGCACTACAGGGAACACCAATCAAAGAAAGTTACCAGAGACTTACCTTCACCTCTTCTCACTGAAGCGTCTTGAGCCAAAGCCTCAGCTCCCCATTCTAACACTGGGAGCTTAGGAATGAATTGAGTCTCTTCAACTAAAGTTCCTACTTCTGGATTTGTAAATCCTGTGGACAACCAGACCAAAGGTTCAGAGAAGAAAGATTAAATTTAAACAAAGGAATATCATTGTATAGCCTAATTATCCTAATCTTTCCTTGTGTTAACGCAAAACTCCTTGTGTTTATAACTTGGTGTGAATAACTCCATCTTTATTCCTTTTACTTCATAGCATTAATTTATTTGATGTTTAGATGTTAAATAAATGCCAAAAGATGCTGAAAACTCAGCAGATCAGGTAGCATCTGTGGAAAGAGAAACAGGTCTATTTTAGATTAATGACCTTTCATTATTCTGGGCTGTGAAGCCTTGTTTGTTGTGCAAAGCTCATAAAACTGCCTTCATAGTTTCACTGCTTGACCCCATTAACATTGGTTTTCTTTGAGTTAAATGGTGTTCTTGCTGCTGGTCTGGCTACAGCCTAAAAACCAGTGCAAGAGGTCAATGATAAAAGTTGGAAACGAGAAAAAAAACCAAGTGCAGGAAGTTTGAAGAAAAAACACAAGTCAGGAAGAGTCTTCAACCTGAGACAAATAAGCTGGGGAGGTTTCCTTAGGAGCCAAGGAAAGGTTAACCTCCGAGAGGTTAACTGAAATGTACAATGTTGTGAAGGTCCCAAAGAGAGCAAATAGGAAGGAGCTGTTCCCTCAGCAAAAAGGTCAAAAACCAAGGAGCAAAGTCATTGGTAGAAAGATTAGAGGATAAATGAGGAAAGATGTCTACACTGCTGATTTTTTTTTCCCCCCAGTATTTTTGTTTTTATTTCAGATTTTCAGCACCTACAATTCCACCCCCCCCCCCCCCCCCCCCCCAAACTTGGAGAATACAGATTGTAAATTCCACCAGATTACCCGCACTGAATGCCTGATCAGGGAACTTCAGTTTGAGGTTACTTAGTCCACGAAGAAAGGAAAAACTAAACAGAGGCCTTGCAGTAATGTTCAGGATCCACTTACTGAAAGACTAGCCCTGGGCAACCAGTGCATCATGAGACTTCTTGGTATGCAGTGAGCCAGCACAGCTGGTGTTTGAGAAGCAGAGCCCAGGATAGGTGCCCAGAAAGGGAAAATGGTGAATGGAGCAACAGCAAACATACAAAGGGCTTCCCTCACTGAGGTGGCTCCTGAAATATCAGAAGTGGTCCACATTTTAAGGGTCATTTCATGAATCCTCAGTAACAAAATTACTTTGGGAAAATGCAACAAGGCAGAGAAGTGTGAAATGATATTGAGTGGTGTGGAGGAAGAGGGGCCTTGGGATGTCTGCATATCCTTAAATATAACAGGCCAGGTAGAGGTTGCTTAGCAAGATATCCAGGCTGTTTCTCTTTGTTGGTCAAGGCATAAAATATAGATGTTAGGATTGTGTAAAGCACCAGTTACACCACATTGAGTACTGTGTATAGTTTATGTCACCACACTCCAGGAGAGATGCGACTGCACTGGAGGGGGTGCAGAAGGGATTTTGAGGATGCCTGGAGTAGAAAATTGTAGCATGAAGGATCCAACAGATTGGGGTGGTTTCCTGTGGACCCAGGACTTGACCAATTAACTGAAGTGTATGACATTATGAAGGTCCCAGAGTATATATAGGAAGGAGCTGTTTCCCCTCAGCAAAAGGATCAAAAGCCAAGGAGCAAAGTCATTGGTAGAAAGATTAGAGGAGAAATGAGAAAAGATATTTGCACCCAAAAGATAACATGGTCTGGAACTCTGTCTGAAAGGATGGGAGAGTCAGAAACCCTGGTTGTGCTTAAACAATACTTGAAGTGGACTGAAGACTCATGACTGACATAGTTACTGACCCAGGATGGGAAGGTGGCATTGGACTGAGTAACTTTTCTGACCAGCACTGACGTTGGGCTGAACAGTTTCCTTCTGCATCATAAATAGTCTTGTAGATTTGCTCCAGGGGTAGTCAGTTCCTCCTGCTAACATTCCCCTGCAGAGATAGGTGCACAAACGCACACATCCATATTAACTGCTACTATTTCTCCATGTTGGGTGTATCTTGTTGCTGTTGATCTAGCTGCTTTAGAGATTAGTTTATTGTTATATACACACCAGGATGCAATGAAATTCCTTGCCTACATGAAGCTCACAGAATAAACAGTATACATGGTAATAATAAAAACAAATACAGTGACAGGTGCAAAACAGCAGAATGGTGCAGAGATTGTAATGCAGTCTGAGGTAGTACAAAAAGAGATACCAAAGTGACAATAACAGAATAACCAAGAGGAGAGTTAAGAGTCTGAGAATGTGACAGCACCACTGGGAAGGGGATGTGAAAGAGGTGATTGGTTCAGAAGTCATAACAGCGGGGAATAAGATTTTCTTAAGTCTGGTTGTCCAGATTTTCATAGAACACTACAGCACAGTACAAGCCCTTTGGCCCAATGTTGTGCTGACATTTTATCCTGCTCTAAGATCCATCTAACCCTTCCCTCCCACATAGCCCCCTATTTTTCCTATCATTCATGTGTCTATCAATGAGTCTCTTAAATGTCTCTAATGTATCTGCATCCACAACCTCTGCCGGCAGTACATTCTACACACCTACCACTCTTTAAAAATTACCTGACATCCCCCTTATACCTTATTCCAATCACCTTAAAATTATGTCCCCGTGTTAGCCATCGTCACCCTGGGAAAGTCTCCTGCGCCTGTATCTTCTCCCAGAAGTTAGAATTGAATGGCCAGGGTCTCAGGCATCCCTGATAATATGACTAGCTTTCATAGAAAATAAATGGAACAGTACAGCACAGAACAGCCCCTTGGCCCACAATGTTGTGCTGACATATCTAATCCCTTTACCTACAGAATGCCCATATCCCCATTTTCCTCATTCATGTGCCCATCCAAGACCCTCTTAAGAGCCCCTAATGAATTTGCCTCCACCACCCTATCAGGCAACACATTCCAGGCATCCAGAGTAAAAAAAAAGTTACCCCTCATGTCTGTTCTGAACCTACTCTCATCTTAAATGCATGCCCTCTGGTATTGGATCACTCAATGATGGGGAAAAGTTATTGCTTGTCCACCCTATGCCCCTTATGATTTTATACACTTCTAATAGATCACCCTTCAGCCTCTGCCACTCTAAAGAAAAGGGTCCAAGTTTGTCCAGCCTCTCCTGATAGCACATGCCCTCTAATTCAGGCAGCATCCTAGTAAACCTCCTCTGCACCCGCTAAAGCCTTGACATCCTTCCTATGGGGCAGACACTGTAGTGTAGTGGTTAGCATAACATTATTAGTGCCAGCCACCCAGGTTCAATTCCAGCTACCGTCTGTAAGGAGTTTGTACATTCTCCCTGTATCTGCGTGGGTTTCCTCCAGATGTTCCAGTTTCCTCCCACATTCCAAAGACATATGGGTTAGGAAGTTGTGGGCATGCTATGTTAGCTCTGGAAGCATGATGACACTTGTCAGCTGCCCCCAGGACACTAAACAAAAGATGCATTTCACTGTTTTGATGTATATGACTAAAGGTACCTTAACTTATAGTGAGGTGACCAGAATTGCATGCAATACTCTAAATGCAGCCTAACCAGAGTTCTAAAGAGATGCATCATGACTTTTTGACTCCTATACTCAATACCCTGATTAATAAATGCAAGCATTCCATAAGCCTTCTTAACCACCTGTGTAGCCACTTTCAATGAGTCATGAACTTGCACCCCAAGGTCTCTCTGCTCAACTGTTAAGGTCTTGCCCTAAAGAGTGTACTGCCTCTTGACATTTGTCTTACCAAGGTGCAACACCTCACATTTATCCATGTTTCCTGAAGCAATGCACTATGAAGATGAACTGGATGCGAGGAAGTGACAAGCCTCTGATGGACTGGGCTGTTTACCACTCCCTGCAGGTTCAGATGAACTACTGTTACTGTGCTGCCTTGCATTGGAACGGTTCCCAATCTTTAATCAAGGTGTCCACCTGTTAAATGACAGGATTTCCCTGCTGCAGTGGGACAGGATCATCTCTGATCGCACACCACGAGTCTGTCAAACCACACTTCCTGGGATTGCAACCACTAGTACTCACTGCTCCTTTCATGTTTCTCTGGTTTGCTGATATCCTAGTGTGCAAGGGCTGAAAGTTTTGGAGGGTGCAGAAGAGGTTTACCAGAAAACTGCCTGGATTAGAGGATACGAACTATAATGAGAGGTTGCACAAACTTGGGTTGTTTTCTAAGAGACCTGATAGAAGTTTTAGGATTATGAGAGGCATAGATAGAGTAGACAGTGGTATCTTTTCCCCCATGGTCAAAATATCTAATAAGAGGGCATGCATTTAAGGTGAGAGGGGGTAAGCTGAAAGGAGATGTGCAGGGCAAGTCTCTTTTTTTTTTAAATACACACACAGGATGATGGGTGCCTGGAAATGTGCTGCCAGGGCTGGTGGTGGAGCAGATAGATTTTGATGTAGCCAGGAATTTGCAAAAGTTGATTGGAGTAGGTTGTTTGAAGGCAAAGGGACATCTGGCAAGTGGGAGGCTTTTAAAAGTGAGATATTGGGATTTCAAGATCTGCATGTGTGAAGGGCAAGGCTGGCAGAAGTAGGGAACCCTGGATGTTGAGCCCCTGCTCTTTGTGATTTTTATAAATGACTTGGATGAGGATATGGAAGGGTGGGTTAGTAAATTTGCAGATGACAATGGTTAGTGGTGTTGTGGATAGTGTAGAAGGTTGCTGTAGGTTACAACAGGACATTGATAGGATGCAGAACTGGGCTGAGAAGTGGCAGATGGAGTTCAACCTGGAAAAGTGTGAAGTGATACACTTTGGAAGATCGAATTTGAAGGCAGAATACAGGGTTAATGGCAGGATTCTTAGCATTATGGAAGAAGAGGAACAGGTCTTGGGGTCCACCTCAAGGTTGGTAGGACAAATAACAGGGTTAAGGCATATGGAGTGTTGGCCTTCATTATTTGGGGTATTGAGTTCAAGAGCTGCAAAGTAATGTTGCAGGTCTATAAAGCTCTGGTTAGACCACTGAGTATTGTTTTCAGTTCTAGTCATGTCATTATAGGAAAGATGTGGAAGCTTTAGAGAGGGTGCAGGGGAGATTTACCAGGATGCTGCCTGGGTTGGAAAGCATGTCTTATGAGGATAGGTTGAGTGAGCTAGGGCTTCTCTTTGGAAGCAAGGAGAATGAGAAGTGACTTGATAGAGGTGTACAAGTGGAGGCATAGATTGAGTGGACAGTCAGAGACTTTTTCCCCAGGGTGAAAATGGCTAACTCAAGGGGACATGATTTTAAGGTGATTGGAGGAAGCTTGGGGGGGGGGGGGGGGGGGGGGGGGGGGGGGGGGTGGAGGAATGTCAGAGGTAAGTTTTTTTAAAAAAAAGTGGAGGATGCATGGAACACTTCTGGGAGAGGTACTAGAGGCAGATACATTAGGGATGTTTAAGAGACTTGGATAGGCATATGGATGATAGAAAAATGGAGGGCTATGAGGGAAGGGTTAGATAGATACTAGAACAGGATAAAATGTTGGCACAACATTGTGGGTTGAAGGGCCTGTACTGTGCTGTAATATTTTATGTTCTGATGGATATAGAGGCTCTGGTCAGGAAAAAGGAGGCATGGGTCAATTGAATCCCAGGAAGAGTATAAGGGATGCAGAAGTGTACTCAAGAAGAAAATCAGGAGGGCAAAAAGGAGACATGAGAGCTTTGGCAGAGAAGATTAAGGAGAATCCAAAGAGATTTTGTATTAAGGGAAAAGAGTAACTAGGAAGAGAACAGGTCCCTCAAATACCACAGTGGATATCTTTGTGTGGAGTCACAGGAGATGGTGTAGTCCTCAATGAGTATTTCTCTTGTTTTTACCATGAAGACAGACATGAAGACTTCAGACCTTGAGATAGTTTAGGGCCCTGAATGGTGGTGACATCCAATACATCATTCTCTGCAACTCATCTCCAATGAATCCCACCACCAGGCACAACTTCCCCTCCCTTCTGCTTTCTGCAGGTATCATGCTCCCTGTGACTCCCTTGTCCACTCAGATTAGTGTATGGAACAAGCTGCCAGAGGAAGTGGTTAAGACAGGTAAATAAACATTGAAAAGGTTCTTGGACAGGTACATGGATAGGAAAGGTATGGAGGGATATGGGGCAAATGGGATCAGCTTAGATGGGAATTTGGTTGGCATGGACCAGTTGGGCTAAAGGGCCTGTTTTGTGCTGCATGACCAAATATGACAGAGGGTTTAAGAGGCTCTTAGATAGGCACATGAATGTGCAGAGAATGGAGGGATATCAATATTGTGTAGGCAGAAGGGATTAGTTTAGTTAGGCATTTAATTAGTTCAGCACAATATTGTGGGCTGAAGGGCCAGTTCCTGTGCTGTACTGTTCTATATTCTAATTCACAAACTGCAATGTCTGCCTCCAGTCCATGGGGGGCTGGTGGGGTGCAGTGGTTGAAAGCATTTTCAGTCTCCAAAAGTTAGTTTTTAATTCACTACTTCCCCCTTGCATGTAACAGAATTTATTTTCTTTTCTTGATTACCCCATTCACCATGTTTATCTTTAGTTTTCCAGAGTCTTGCTTGTTAGTTTCCAGATTAAGATCTGTGGCTAAACATTCAGTGTTTTGCTGTGTGCTCAGTGATACAGTGGGATGTAATGATACAGTTGTACATGTTGTTTAGGCTGCACTTGGAGTACTGTCTGCAGTTCTGGTCACTACACTGCAAGGAGGATATGATTAAGCTGGAGACAGTACAGGAAAGATTCACAAGGATGTTGGAGGGTCACTGGATGGCTTGAGTTATAAGGAGAGATTGGATAGGTTGGTTTGTTTTCCCTGGAGTGAAGGAAGCTGAGGTGACATCATGGAGATATGAAATTTTGAGAGGCATAGATAGGTTAGAAAGCCAGACTGTTTCCTATGGTAGTGGTGGCTAAAACTAGTGGACATGGGTTTATGGGAGAGGGATGAGGTTTAAAGGGGATCTGAGGGGTAATGGCAGCAGCAACTTTTAAAAGGCACCTGGATAAGTATGAATGAGTAGGGCATTGAGGGATATGGAATGAATACACAAGCAGGCATGGTGGTCAGCTGAGACACAGTGGGCCTCTGACTAATATTCTGCTTTTGTTCTTCTGATCAAAGGCATAGAGGGAGATGGAATTATATGGGAAGTCATGTTGCAGCTGCACAAAACTTTAGCTAGGGTAAATAGGAGTAAATATCTAGGGACAAATAACTAAGAATAATAGGATTCTAGTAGTAGAGACTTTAAACTTTCCAAATATCAACAGATATTTGGAAAGTAAAGGCTTGGTTGGGGAAGAATTTGTTAAATGTGTTCAGGAAAAGTTTCTCAATCAATATGTAGATGGCCCTACTTGTGAATGGGCAAATCTCAACCTCCTCTCAGGAAGTGAATCTGGGCAAGTGACTGCTGTTTGTAGGGAGCACTTTGGGACCAGTAACCAACATTCCATTAGTTTTAAAAGTGTTATGAAAAGGGCAGCAGTCATAGGGGAACACTACCTGCAGGTTCCTCAATAAGTTACGTGGCATCCTGACTTAAAATCCATCACTGGTCACTGGGTCCAAATCCTGGAAATCCAACCAGCATTGAGAGCACCTTCACCAGAAGGAATGAAGCACTTCATACCCACCCTCAAGAGCAGTTAGGAAGGGACATCAGGATGGCTGACAAGGGCCTGAATGGGGTCTATGGGGGAGGAAATTAGTCAGAGGACAAAGCCTGGGGAATTGGGGTGTCAAGAGATTGGCAATGTTTGGGAATGGCTGGAGGTTGGGCCTTTTCCAGATGGTGCTGGAAATCTGAAAAACAGAAAATGCTGGAAGAACTCAGCAAATCAGGCAGCATCTGTGACAAGAGAAACAGTTAATGTTTCATTCTGTGACCCTTCATCAGAACTGAGGAAGAGACAAACAAGTTGGTCTGGGTAGCAGAGAAGTGGGGTGGGGGTGGGGGGAGAAGTGGGCAGAACAAATGGGTGAACACAACCATTAAGGAATAATTAAGCTCTTGTCTATGTGAAACAAAGGACTGCAGATGTTGCAATCTAGATGAAAAACACTATGATGCTGGAGGAACTCAGCAGGCCAGGCAGCATCCATGGAGAAAAGCAGGCGGTCAACGTTTCAGGTCAGGACCTTCGAAGGGACCTGACCCAAAACATTGACCACCTGCTTTTCTCCACAGATGCTGCCTGGCCTGTGGAGTTCCTCCAGCATCATAGTGTTTTTCATCCTTTGAATGTGGTGTGTTGCTAATGTTGGAGCTTAATTATTCCTTAATGGTTGTGTTCACCCATTGTAATGTTTTTTTGTTTATCACTTTTTTGCAAGGGTTATAAGTGCAAGGGTTATAAGTGCAAGGGTTATAAGTGCAAGGGTTATAAGTGCAAGGGTTATAAGTGCAAGGGTTATAAGTGCAAGGGTTATAAGTGCAAGGGTTATAAGTGCAAGGGTTATAAGTGCAAGGGTTATAAGTGCAAGGGTTATAAGTGCAAGGGTTATAAGTGCAAGGGTTATAAGTGCAAGGGTTATAAGTGCAAGGGTTATAAGTGCAAGGGTTATAAGTGCAAGGGTTATAAGTGCAAGGGTTATAAGTGCAAGGGTTATAAGTGCAAGGGTTATAAGTGCAAGGGTTATAAGTGCAAGGGTTATAAGTGCAAGGGTTATAAGTGCAAGGGTTATAAGTGCAAGGGTTATAAGTGCAAGGGTTATAAGTGCAAGGGTTATAAGTGCAAGGGTTATAAGTGCAAGGGTTATAAGTGCAAGGGTTATAAGTGCAAGGGTTATAAGTGCAAGGGTTATAAGTGCAAGGGTTATAAGTGCAAGGGTTATAAGTGCAAGGGTTATAAGTGCAAGGGTTATAAGTGCAAGGGTTATAAGTGCAAGGGTTATAAGTGCAAGGGTTATAAGTGCAAGGGTTATAAGTGCAAGGGTTATAAGTGCAAGGGTTATAAGTGCAAGGGTTATAAGTGCAAGGGTTATAAGTGCAAGGGTTATAAGTGCAAGGGTTATAAGTGCAAGGGTTATAAGTGCAAGGGTTATAAGTGCAAGGGTTATAAGTGCAAGGGTTATAAGTGCAAGGGTTATAAGTGCAAGGGTTATAAGTGCAAGGGTTATAAGTGCAAGGGTTATAAGTGCAAGGGTTATAAGTGCAAGGGTTATAAGTGCAAGGGTTATAAGTGCAAGGGTTATAAGTGCAAGGGTTATAAGTGCAAGGGTTATAAGTGCAAGGGTTATAAGTGCAAGGGTTATAAGTGCAAGGGTTATAAGTGCAAGGGTTATAAGTGCAAGGGTTATAAGTGCAAGGGTTATAAGTGCAAGGGTTATAAGTGCAAGGGTTATAAGTGCAAGGGTTAGTTTTTGTTAGGGTTTTAAATGTGAGGGTTAGATTTTTATAACTTTTAGTAAGTTTTAAAAGTTTTTTTAACTAGTTGAGTGGGGGCTGGACTGTGCAGGCGCAGCACAAGCAGCCTGAAAAAGCAAACAGTCTATAGAGTGGGCAGCATTGGAACGGGCAGCTGAGTGAGATGCAGCAGAGTGGTTGGGCTTTGGCTCAAGGAGCTTTGGTGTGAAGGGGCAAGGAGGGTAAGTAGGTAAAGGCAAGGTCTACCTTTTGTCTATTATAGATTTGTAGGTGGGATTAACTAGGGGGAAAAGGTAGTTAGATGGAGGACATGGTCATATGCTGCAGCTGTTTGATGTGGGAACTCGTGGACTTTGTTGCGGTCCACGATGGCCACATCTGCACTACGTGCTTGAGACTGGACGAACTTTGGCTCAGAGTTGATGAGCTGGAGTTGCAGCTACAAACACTGCAGCATAAGGGAGGGAGAGAGTTATGTAGACAGTCCATCAGGAGGCAGTCACCCCCCTTAGAGCAGGTACATCTGAGGTTCAGGATGTAGATAGAATGGTGAGTGTCAGGGGAGGGAAGAGGAAGAAGTCAGGCAGACAGAGCAGGGAACCCCAGAGACTGTTGTCCTCAGTAACATGTTTTCTGCCTTGGAGGCAGTTGAGGGAGATGACCTGCAGGGGCCTAGCTGCAGTAACCAGGTCTCTGTCACTGGCACTGCTGCTCAGAAGGGAAGGGTGGGAAAGAGACATGTGGTAGTTGTAGGGGACTTGATAGTCAGGGAATCAGATAGGAGGTTCTGTGGCAGTGAGCACGAATCCCAGATGGTATGTTGCCTCCCAGGTGCCAGGGTCTGGGATGTCACTGATTGGGTCCACAGGATTCTTGAGTGGGAGGGAGAACAGCCAGAGTTGTGGTCCATGTTTGCACCAACGATATAGTTTGGAAGGGGGATGAGGTCCTGAAGAGCAATTTCAGGGAGCTAGGCAGAAAACTGAGGAACAGGAACTCAAAGGTAGCAATCCTGGGATTGCTGCCAGTGCCATGCGATAGTGAAGGCAGGAACAAGAGGTGGCTGCAGATAAATGCATGGTTGAGAAGTTGGTGCAGGAGGGAGGGATTTAGATTTCTGGATCATTGGGATCTCTTCTTGGAAAAGTGGGACCTGTACAGAGGACTGGTTACACCCAAACCAGAAGGGGGCCAATATCCTTGCAGCTAGGTTTGCTAGGGTGGTTTGGGAGGGTTAAGCTAGTTTGTGAGGGGGAAGGGAACCGGAGGAGTAGGTCAGAGGAAGAAGGGGATAGGGAAAAGTTAGATCAAACAGGTAGAGAGGTTTTGGGGAAGGAGAAGCAGAATACAGGCTATAAAAGTAGTAAGGTAGATGGACTGAAGTGTGTTTACTTAAATGCAAGAAGTGTCAGGAATAAGGAAGATGAACTGAGGGCTTGGATAAGTATGGGGGACTATGATATTGTGGCTATTACCAAGATATGGCTGACATCAGGACAAGAATGGATATTGAATATTCCTGGTTTTTGGTGTTTTAAGTGGGATGGGGGGGGGCGCAGGGAGAAGGAGGAGGGGTGGTGATACTGGTCAGGAACACTGTTACAGCTGCCGAAAGGATGGATGTTGTAGAAGAATCTCTAGAGTCCGTATGGGTGGAATTAAGGAACAAGAAAGGAGCAGTTACTCTACTAGGAGTATCCTATAGGCCCCCGGTAGCAGTTGAGATATAGAGGAACAGATTGGCAGGCAGTGTTTGGAGAGAAGAATAACAGGGTTGTTATAATGGGAGACTTCAACTTCCCAAATATAGACTGGAACCTGCTTAGTACCAAAGGTTTAGATGGGGCACAGTTTGTTAAATGTGTCCAGGAGGGATTCCTGATGCAGTATGTTGACAGGCCAACTGGAGGGAATGCCATGCTAGATCTAGTTTTAGGAAGTGAACCGGGACAGGTGAAGGATCTGTTGGTGGGTCAGCATTTGGGGGGACAGTGACCATTGCTCCATAACCTTTAAAATTGTCATGGACAGGGACAGGTGCAGAGAGGACAAAAAGATATTTAGTCAGGGAAGGGCAAACTATGAGGTTATAAGGAGAGAACTTGGGAGTGTAAAGTGGGATGTCCTTTTTGAAGGGAAATGTACCATGGAGATGTGGTCGATGTTCAGGGATCTCTTGCAGGATGTTAGGGATAAATATGTCCCAGTGAGGCAGAGAAGGAATGGCAGGGTGAAGGAGCTGTGGGTGACAAGAGGTTGAACGACTAGTTAGGGAGAAGGTAGCATACACAAGGTACAAGCAGCAAAGTTCAGACAGGGCCCATGAGGAACAGTAGCAAGGAAGGAACTTAAGGGCTGAGGAGAGCTAGAAGGGGACATGAAAAGGTATTGGCTAGTAAGGTTAAGGAAAATCCCAAGGCCTTTTTCACATATGTGAAGGGTAGGAGGATGGCTAGGGTAAAGGTAGGTCCGATTAAAGACAAAGGTGGGAGAATGTGCCTGGAGGTGGCAGAAGTTCTCAATGAATACTTCTCTTCAGTATTCACCAAGGAGAGGGGTCTTGATGACATGGAAGGGAGTGCTGGTAAGGGTAATGTTTGAGGTTGTAGATATCAAGAGAGGATATGTTGAAGTTGTTAAATAATATCAAGACAGATAAATCTCTGGGGCCTGACAGGATTTTCCCCAGGCTGCTGCAAGAGGTGAGAGGAGATTGTTGAACCACTGGTAATGATCTTTGAGTCCTCGTTGTCCACAGGGATTGTGCCAGAGGATTGGAGGGTGGCAGATGTTGTCCCCTTGTTCAAAAAAGGTAGTAGTCCAGGGAATTACAGACCAGTGAGCCTTACGTCTGTGGTGGGTAAGCTGTTAGAAAGGATTCTAAGGGATACGATCTATGAACACCTGGAGAATCATGGACTGATTAGGGACAGCCAGCATGGCTTTGTGAAGGGAAGATCTTGCCTCACAAGCCTGATAGGGTTCTTTGAGGTGGTGACCAGGAAGATTGATGAAGGAAGTGCAGTGGATATGGTCTATGGATTTTAGTAAGGTGCTTGATAAGGTTCCTCATGGTAGGCTTCTTCAGAAGGCCAGAGGCCAAGAGATCCAAGGAAGCTTGGCTGTGGATTAGGAATTGGCTTGCCTGTAGAAAGCAGAGGGTTGTGGTGGAAGGAGTGCCCTCGGATTGGAGGGCAGTGACTAGTGGTGTCCCACAGGGATCGGTTCTGGGACCTCTACTTTTTGTGATATTTATAGATGACGGGATGGAAGGCTGAGTTAGTAAGTTTGCAGATGACACTAAGATCAGTGTTGTGGATAGTGTGGAGGGCTGTTGGAGCTTAGAGGGATATTGATAGGATGCAGAGCTGGGCTGACAAGTGGCAGATGGAGTTCAATCCAGAGAAGTATGAAGTGGTACACTTTGGAAGGACAAACTTCAGGGCAGAGTACCAGGTGAATGGCAAGGTACTTGGCAGTGTAGAGAAGCAGAGGGATCTGGGGGTTCATGTTCAGTTCACTGAAAGTTGCCTCACAGGTGGATAGAGCAGTTAAGGCAACCTATGGGATGTTAGCTTTCATAAATTGTGGGATTGAGCTTAAGAGCTGCGAGGTGATGATGCAGCTTTACAAAACTCTAGTTAGACCACACTTAGAGTACTATGTTCACTTCTGGTCACTGCATTATGGAAAGGATGTGGAGGTGTTGGAGAGGGTGCAGAGGAGATTTACCAGGATGCTGCCTGGATGAGAGCATATGGAATATGAGAAAAAGCTTAAAGTGTTAGGGCTTTATTCACTGGAAAGGAGGATGAGAGGGGACATGATAGAGGTATATAAAATATTGAGAGGAATAGATAGAGTAGACAGCCAGCACCTCCTTATCAGGGCACCAATGCTCAAGATGAGAGGGTATGGCTTTAAGATTATGGGTGGGAGGTTCAGGGGAGATTTTTCACCCAGATAGTGATTGGTGCGTGGAATGCACTGCCTGGGGTGGTGGTGGAGGCAGATACGTTGGACAGGTTCAAGAGATTGTTGGATAGGCATATGGAGGAATGTGAGAGGGATATGTGGGAGGAAAGGGTTAGATAGTGAGGGTGGTTTGATGGACAGCACAACATGGTGGGCCAAAGGGCCTGTTTTGTGCTGTATTGTTCTATGGTTTGTCTCCTGGGACATGCCTGGCAGGCTAGAATGTACAAATGAAAGGAAAGAGGTAGGGAGGAAGGGAGGGCAGTAATGGTCAGTCCTGATACAAACAAAGTTATCCAAAGTTGAAGAATTCAATATTGAGGCCTGCAGGCTGCAGTGTGCCCAGGGGGAAGGCAAGGTGTTGTTCCTGCAGATTACATTGGGCCTCCTTTTCACAGTGCAGCAGACTACAGTGGAAGCTCAGGGCACTCATGGGGACTGAGTGCAGATACAAAGTGATTCTCCATTCTGAGTTTGGTTTCTGCAGTGTAGAGACAACCACACTGAACACAGTTCACTAGATTGGGAGAAATGCAAGTCAATCACTGCTTCACAAGAGGAGACTGTGACTCTGGACAGTGGAATGGCAAGTGTTGCACCTCCTCTGGTTGCATGGGAAAGTGCTGTAGGATGTAGACTGGTAGGTGAGAATAGAGAGCAGACTGTGGGGGTTGCAAAGGGAGTGATCCCTTCAAAATGCTGAAAGGGAATGGGAGGGAATGTATGTTGGTGGCATCTTGATGGAGCTGGTGGAAATTGCAGAGGATGATCCAGTCAATGCAGCAGTTGGTGGGATGGATGGCAAGGATAAAAGGGAGCTCTGTTCTTGCTCTGTCCCAGAGAAGGGACAGAGCAGAGGTGCTGAAACTAGATGGAGAGAATTCTCAACTACAGAGTTACTGTTTCAAGTCACTCTTTGCATTGGAAGCAAAGTTTCTCCCTCCACAAACTCCACTTGACCTGCTGTGTTTCTCCAGCATTTCCTGCTTTTATTTTTATGTCCAGCATCCACAATTTTATTTTGCAATAAAGTTTGCCAAATACCATTTGGCTGTTGAACAGTGGGGGAAATATCAAACCAAGCAGATAAAGCCTTAAGGATATATTCAGGTTATTGTCATTTACAGGTAGTCTTGGCTAGCTGCCAACACACCCCTGCTGTTGACCCTAAGCACATCTAAGGAGGTTGAGAGGAAGCCACCAGTTGATTATCCTGTCACAAGAGACCACATGTGGTGGGACCAGGACAAAGTGCCACACCGAGCAGTTAGCAGCACTTCTGCTTCTCAGAGCATTAATTTCACCTCTCAGCAAGGAACTGTAATTTGGGCATCTTCTTGTCTGTTCATGAGTTAAGGATCATTCATGGACAGACACTGTAGTGTTGCTTATTTGGTGAATGGTAATGTCAACCAGAAATATTTCAAGACCATGAATGCTTATGGCTTGGCCCTGACCTTGTCTGACAGCAATGCAATCTTCACTTGGGGGATGGGGGGAAGACACCGTGGGGGTGGGGGGGGTACTCAGCAACAAGTTACCACAGAGCAAAATCCACAGGAAGCAGAGATAATGAACAGATGTTAATTCAGTACTAAAAAGAGTGGGCAGGACACTATAGAGACCTCCCTAGCTCCTTCTCAATACAATAGGAGCTATGGGTTACAACATTCACTAAGAGCACAGAGCCTTGACACACTGGAGAAACAGCAGGGAGGATTTCCTCAGCATCGCCCCTCTCACAGAGGTGCGGTCTTTCACATGGGGCCTGGTTTCCATTGTAGCATTAATTGAACAGAATTATCCCGAGACCATGCTTATCCCTCAATCAACATCATTTATACCAGTTATCTGGCAGTTTATTGAATAGCTGTTTGTGGCACAGTGCAGTGGGTAATGTTGCTGCCCTACAGCTCCAGAGACTTGGCTTTAATCCCAACCCTGGATGCTGACTGTGTGGAGTTTACATGTTCTCCCTATGGCTGTGACAGTTTTCCCTAGGTGCTCTAGTTTTCACTGACATCCCAAATTTGTTGGTGGATTAACTGGCCACTGTAAAATACCTGCCAGTGAGAGTTAGTGGCAATAAGAATCAAAGGTATGATGGACATGAGAGAATTAAGGACAGGGATACAGGGAGGTAAGGAGATGGGGATGGAACTGATAGGATTTCTACCCCAGAAGCCAGCAAGGATCAATGGGCTGAATGGTCTCCTTCTGTGTTGCAAGTACAAGTTTGTGGTGCACATGTCAATAGTGAACACATTTCAAAACACATCCCATTGGCTGTAAAGTGGGACATCCTGTGGTCATGAACATCACCTCAACAATGTGAGATTTTTCTTTGCAAGCTTGTTCCAGGCCACAGTAGCATGCACAAGGAGCAACAACAGTCATCACCAAGAGCATTGCTGGCTAAAACAGCCACACACAATGGAACACTGAGCAGTGCCTGTGGCTGCTCAAATACCACATTTCAGTTCCTGCATACCCATGTGACAAGACACAGTAAATGGGGATGTGCTAAAACAGCAACCTGACTGGATACCAAGAAATAGAGTCAAAGAATAGTTACAGCACAACAAGAGGTCATTCAGCCCACCAAGTCAATTCCAGCTCCTCAGTCCCATTCTGCTGTTCTATTCCTCCAGTTGGATCCATCAACTGTTTCCACCACCCCCAAGTCACTGAATTCCAGATCATTACCACTCTCCAAACAATGTTTAAGCACCCGTCATGGAGTCAGTTATACAGCACAGGAACAGGACCTTCAGCCCAACTCATCTATGCTGACTGTCTACCAGAGTTAGTCATATTTGCCTGCATTTGGCCCCTTTCCCACTAAACCTCTTATCCATGTACCTATCTAAATTTTTCTTTAAAAACATTGTATCTGCCTCTACCACTTCCTCTGACAGCTTGTTCCAGATACACCACACTCAGTGAGATAAAATTGCCCCTCACGTTCCTTTTAAAGCTTTTTCCTCACCTTAAACTATGCCGTCCAGTTTTACACTTCCCCTACCCTGCGTAAAAGACTGACCATTTGCCTTATCTATGCTACTCATTTTATAAACCTCTCAGCCTCCTTTGCTCCAGGAAAAACAGCCCCAGCCTATCATCATAACTCAAGCTCTCCAGTCTCAGTAACATCCTTGTGAATCTTTTCTGTACTCTTTCCAGCTTAATGATGTCCTTCCTACAGCTGGGTGACCAGAACTGCACACAATACACCAACATCTTCTATAGCTGTAACACAATGACTAAACTCTTGTACTCAATATTGCATTCAGTTCTGGTCAGCTTATTGTAGGAAGATGAGGCTCTGGAGAGGGTGCAGGTGGTTTTCCAGGATGTTGCCTAGATGAGAGGGCATGTGCTACAAGGATAGGTTGGACAAACTTGGGTTGTTTTGTCTGGAGCAGTAGGGACTGAGGGGAGACCTGATAGAAGTTTAAAATATTACAAGCACAAGACCAGAAGATATAGGAGCAGAACTAGGCCATTCAACCCATCAAGTCTGCTCCATTATTCAATCATGGCTAATTATTTTTCAACCCCATTCACCCACCTTCACACCAACCTCCTGCCAACCCTTAACCCCCTTACCAATCAAGATCCCATCAATCTGCCTTAAATACACCCAATGACTTGGCCTTCACTGCCCTGTGACAGTCATCATCCTCTGGCTTAAGAAATTCCTCTGCATTAGAGTTTTAAAGGGAAACCCCTTTATTCTGCGGCTGTTCCCTCAGATCGTAGACTCCCTCACTATTGGAAACATCCTCTCCACATCCACTATCTAGGCCTTTCAGTATGCAGAAGATTTCAATGAGATCCACCCACCATCCTTCTGAACTCTTGAGTACAGGTTTAGATATCAAATGCTCATGTCAACCCTTTCGTAAGAGTCATACAGCACAGAAACAAGCCCTTTGGCCCATCTCATCCAGTCTGTGTTGCCCAGCAAGCTAGTCCCACCTGCTCACATTTGGCCCATAGCCATCTCATTCCTAGGATCACTCTTGACCCTCTTCTGGACCCTCTCCAGTGCCAACACACCCTTCCTCAGATACAGGGACCAGATTTGTTCATAGTTATCTGAGTGTGGTCTGACCAACACCTTAAAGCCTCAGCAGTACATTGCTGTTTTTATGTTCTAGTCCTCTTGAAATGGAATGCTAACATTGCATCTGCTTTCCTTACTGACTCAACCTAGGAATTAACCATAGCAGAATCCTTGGTACCAAGTCCCTTTGCACCTCTGATTCTAAATTCTATCCCCATTTAGAAAATAGTCTACACTTTTATTCTTCCCACCAAAGTGCATAACCCCACACTTCCCTACACTGTATTCCATCTGCCATTTCTTTGGTCACTCTCCCAACCTGTCCAAGTCCTTCTGCAGACTCCCTGCCTCTGCAACATTACCTGTCCCTCCACTTATCTTGATAGTGTCTGCAAACTTGGCCACAATGTCATCAGTTCCTTAACGTATCCAGATCATTAATGTATGAAGTGAAAAGTTGTGGTCCCAACACTGACCCCTGCAGAACTCCACTGGTCACCAGCAGCCATCCTGAAAAGGCCCCCATTATGCCTACTCTGCCTTCTGCTGGTCAGCCAATCTTTTATCCATGCTAGTATGTTGCCACTAACACCATGGGCTCTCATCCTGTTTAGCAGCCTTTTGTGGCACCTTAAAGGCCTTCTGAAAATCCAAGTAAATAACATCCACAGACTTTGTCTAATCTGCTTGTTACCACCTCAAAAAATTCTAAGTTATCAGGCAAGATCTCCCCTTAATGAAACTGTGCTAACTTCATCCTTCTTTATCATACACTGAGTACTCTGAAATTTCATCCTTAATAATGGACTAAAATCTCACCAACTGAGGTCAGGCTAACCAGCCTATAATTGCCTGTCTTTTGTCTCTCCCTTCTTAAAAGAGGAGTGTCACATTTGCAATTTTCCAGTCCTCTGAGAACCTCCCTGACTGATGATTCTAGAAAGGGCACTGCTAATGCTTCCACAATCTCTTCAGTTACCTCTCAGAACCCAGGGATGTAGTCCATCTGGTCCAGGTGATTTATTCACCTTCAGACCTTTCAGCTTCCCTGGCACCTTCTCCTTAGTAATGACCACTACACTCACCTCTGCCCGACTCTTGAATTTCTGGCATGTTACTGGTGTCTTCCACTGAAGACTGAAAGTATATTTAGCTCCTTCACCATTTCCCTCAATGCCCCTCAGCATCCTACTCTCTAGGAAGAAAAGCCCCAGCCTATCCAATCTCTCCTTGTAATTCAATCCACCAGTCCTGGAAACATTCTTGTTAATCTTTTCTGCACCTTCTCCAGCTTAATGAGATCTTTCCTTGGCCCTGGACAACTGGCCAATGGGAACAGTTCCCTTCCATCAACTCTGAATCACTTATGATCCTGTCAGCTCTCCAGTTCAACTTTGAAGCTGAAACCTCTCATCCTTGCCTCTAAGGTAATATTAGTCACATGTATATCAAAACACAAGAAACGTCTCTTGTGTAGTGTTCTGGAGGCAACCTGCAAGTGTTGCCACACTTCTGGTGCCAACATAGCATGCCCATAATTTCCTAACCTGTAAGTCTTTGGAATGTGGGAGGAAACCTGAGCACCCAGAGGAAACCCATGCAGACACAGGGAGAACATACAAACTCCTTACAGACAGCAGCCAGAATTGAACCTGGGTGGCTAGCACTGTAACAGCATTATGCTAATCACTACACTGGCATGCCTGCCCCTCTACTACCACCACTAACCCCCCACCAAGCAGAGAATTGGAAAGTTCTCTCATTGTGACCTAGCCAGTTTTATACAAATTCAACCCAACTTCCTTGTTTTTGTACTTTGTGCCTTTAAGTCCCAAGATCCTCTGCTTTACTCAGCACCTCAACCTGCTCTTCTACTTTGAGATTTGTGGAGAAAGATTCCTTTGTTCCTTTGAACAATTGAGAAATATGCCATTAAAAGCTGATATTGTTTTCTTATATTTCCTTTGCTAAAACATATCACTTGCTACATCTGTAAATTTTATTTCTCTGGCAGTCCATTACCACCTTTTTCCACTGCTCACCCATCTTCAAATTCAGTCTCGCCTGTAAAATTTGGTCTTTACCTTGCACACCTGTAACTACATCATTAATATAGGTCAGAAAATAATGTGGTGCCAAGTACTGATCCCTGGGGATTGTCAGTATCAACAAGTCATGGTCAGACAGCAGAGAAACAGACCTCTAGGCCTGCTTGTCAATGAAGTTCTTATCTACACTAATGCTATTTCCAGCACATGACCCCAAGTTCTAAGCCATTGGCTAATCAGTGGTGGGCAAATTACTGGAGAAGATTCTTAGAGACAGGATTTATGGGCATTTAGGGAAGCATAGACTGATTAGGGACAGTCAACATGGCTTTGTGAGGGGCAGGTTGTGCCTCATGAGTCTGATTGAATTCTTTGAGGATGTGACAAAGCACATTGATGAAGATAGAGCAGTGGATGTGGTGTACATGGATTTTAGTAAGGTGTTTGGTAAGGTTCCTCATGGAAGGCTCATTCAGAAAGTCAGGAGGCATGGAATCCAGGGAAACCTGGCTATGTGGATTCAGAACTGGCTTGCCCATAGAAGACAGGGTAGTGGTAGATGGAGCATATTCTGCCTGGAGTTCTGTGACCAGTGGTGTTCCATAGGGATCAGTTCTGGACCCCTGATCTTTGTGATTTTTATAAATAACTTGAGGATGTGGAAGGGTGGGTTAGTAAGTTTGCTGATGATAAAGGTTGGTGGTGTTGTGGATAGTGTAGAAGGTTGATGTAGATTACAACAGGATATTACAATAGAATGCAGAGCTGGGCTGAGAAGTGGCAGATGGAGTTCAACACAAAAGTGTGAAGTGATACGCTTCAAGAGATTGAATTTGAAGGTAGAATACAAGGTTAATGGCAGGACTCTTAACTGTGGAGGAACAGATGGATCTTGGGCTCCATGTCCATAGATCCCTCAAGGTTGCCACACAGTTCAACAGGGTTGTTAAGGTGGCATATGGTGTGTTCGTCTTCATTAGTTGGGGTATTGAGTTCGAGAGCCATGAGGTGATGTTGCAGCTCTATAGAACCCTGGTTAGACCATGTTTGGAGTATTACATTCAGTTCTGGTCACCTCATTATAGGAAGGATGTGGAAGATTTAGAAAAGGTGGACTGGGAAATCCAGCAAGGCATTAGATCTCAGGAGAGTGAGTTTGTGGAATGTCTGCGGGATGGTTTTTTGGAGGAACTTTTGATGAGCCCACCAGGGGATTGGTGGTTTTGGATTGGTTGCTGTGTAATGAACTGGAGGGATTAGGGAACTAAAGGTAAAGGAATCATTGGAAACTAGTGATCATACGATTAAGTTCAGTTTCAAATTTGAGAAGCTGATAACAGGTGTATCGATATTTCAGTGGAACAAAGGAAGTTACAGTGGCATGAGGAGCTGGCCCAAATTGATTGGAAGAGTAAGCTAGCTGGAGGGATGGCAGAGCAGAAATGGAAGTAATTTCTAAAAGGAATAAGGAAAATGCAGGGTAGATATATTCCAAGAAAAAAGTTTTGAATGGAAAAAAGACAAATGTGGATAACAAGAGAGGTGAAGGCTAAAATAAAAGCAAAAGGGAGGGCATACAAGGAAGCAAAAATTAGTGGGAAAACAGAAGACTGGGAAACTTTTAAAAACCTGCAGAAAGAAGCTAAGGTCATTAGGAAAGAAGATGAATTATGAAAGGAAGTTGGCAGATAACATTCAAAAGGATACCAAGTTTTTTTAAATATATAAGGAGTAAAAGACAGGTTGATATAGGACCAATTGATAATGGTGCGGGAGAGATTATAATGGATGATAAAGATGGCAGAGGAACTAAATGAATATTTTGCATCTGTCTTCACTGTGGAGGACATCAGCAATATACTGGTTAGTCAGGGGTCTCAAGGAATGGAACTGAGTTCGGTTAAGATTAGAGAGAAGGTGCTAGGAAAACTAAATGGGCTAAATATTGATAAGTCTCCCAGACTGGATGAGGTGCATACCCAGGTTCTGAAGCAGGTGGCTTTAGAGATAGCAGAGGCATTGGTGATAATTTTCCAGGAATCAATAGGCTCTGGCATGGTTCCAGAGGACTGGAGGGTTGCAAATGTAGTTCTGCTATATAAGAAAGGTGGGAGGCAGCAAAGGAAATTACAAACTTATTAGTCTGACATCAGTGGTGGGAAAGTTATTGGAATCGATCAAGGATGAGGTTATGGAATACCTAGAGGTGCAAGGCAAGATAGGTCCTAGCCAACATGGTTTTGTGAAGGGAAGATCCTGCCTGACCAACCTATGAGTTTTTTGAAGAAATCATAGGTAGAGTGGATAAGGGAGAGGCAGTAGGTGTTGTGTATTTAGACTTTCAAAAGGCCTTCGACAAGGTGCCACATAAGAGACTGATTAATAAGATGAGAGGTCATGGAATTACAGGTAGGATAACAGAATGGGTGGAGCATTGGCTGGTTGGCAGGAAGCAAAGGGTGGGAATAAAAGGATCTTGTTCTGGTTGGCTACTGGTTACTAGTGGTGTTCCACAGGGGTTGGTGTTGGGGCCGCTTCTTTTTACCTTTTACATTAATGATTTGGATGGAATAAATGGTCTTGTGGCTAAGTTTGCTGATGACACCAAGAACTGTCACCAAGAATGACACTTTGGAAACATAAGTGGGCAGATTATCTAGAAGGAGAGAAAATTCAAAGTACAGAAGTACAAGGCGACTTGGGGGTACTTGTGCAGGATACCCTAAAGGTTAACCACCAGGTCAGATCAGTGGTAAAGAAAGCAAATGCTATGTTGGCATTCATTTCGAGAGGCATAGTGTACAAAAGTAAGGAAGTGTTGATAAGGATCTACGGGGCACTAGCGAGGTCTCATTTGGAATACTGTGCACAGTTTGGGCCCCATATCTTAGGAAGGATGTGCTGATGTTGGAGGGTTCAGAGGAGACTTAAGAGGATGATTCCTGGAATGAAAGGGCTTACATATGATGAGTGTGTGTCTGCTCTTGGACTGTACTCACTGGAGTGCAGAAGAATGAGGGGGGACCTCAAACATTTAAAATGTTGAAAGGACTGGACAGAGTAGATGAGGCCAAGCTGTTTCCCTTGGTGGGTGAGTCCAGGACCAGAGGGCACAATCTTAGAATTAGAGGGTACAGGTTTAAAAACAGATGGAGAAGTTTCTTTAGCCAGAGGGTGGTGAATTTGTGGAATTCCTTGCCATGTACAGCAGTGGAGGCTAGATCAGAGGCATTTAAGGAAGAGCTAGATAGATATCTAATTAGTCAGGGTATCAAGGGATATGGGGATAAGGCTGGAAATTGGGGTTAGAATAGTTTTGCCCCCCAATTTCTCATTTCTTTTTCCCCTTTGGGGAAGACTCAGTGGGCCAAATGGCCTACTTCTGCTCCCTTGTCTTGTGATCTGTGGTACAGAGATTTACCAGATGTTGCCTGGATTGGAGAGCATGTCTTATGAGGATAGGTTGAGTGAGCTAGGGCTTCTCTTTGGAGAGGAGGATGAGAGGTGACTTGATAGAGGTGTACAAGATAGAGGCATAGATTAAGTGGACAGTCAGACTTTTTCCCCAGGGCAACAAAGGCTAACATGAGGGTGACATAATTTTAAGGTGATTGGAGGAAGGTACAAGGGGGAATGTTAGGGGGTAAGTTTTTTTTAAAAAAGTGGGTGCATGGAATGCACTGCTGCAGAGGTAGTGGGGGCAGATACATTAGAGACATTTAAGAGACTTAGATAGACCCCTATTTTTCTATCATTCATGTGTCTATGTGGGAGGGAAGTTAGATGGATCTTAGAGCAGGATAAAATGTCAGCACAACAATGTGGGCTGAAGAGCCTGTACTGTGCTGTAAAGTTCCATGTCTAAATATTTGTCATAATGTTGAGGGACTACCTACACCAACCCCTCAGAGCACATGCTCCAGATTCCAAAACCCTCTGGGGGAGAAGATTCTCCTTGGAACCTACCCAGTCGCTATAATTGAAACCCTCTCCCAGAGCATCTTGGTTAATCACTTCCTTCCTGTGGCATGGTGACCAGAACTACACAATATTCCAGCTATGAACTAATCAGTTTTACAAGGACTTCCCTGCCCCTATGCCCCAGCTAATGAAGGCAGAATCCTAGATGCCTTCTTCACCACTTTATCCATGCCATCATCTTCAGGAATCTATGGAGATGTTGCTCAATTCTCTGTAGGGCCCTCACATTCATGGTACATGTATGTCACCTGCAGAACCAAAGAAGCCAACACATGATCACTGTTACACCTCCACCAAGAGGACTTACTGTGCCATCCCATGCCCACACTTTGGTAAGTCTGATCACCTGGTTGTACTTCCACTCCCAACATATCAGCAGAGGCTGAAGACCTCAGCACCAGTGGCGAGGACCACTCACAGGACTGTTTTGAATCAGTGGACTGGACCATATTCAGGGATTCATCTTCAGATCTAAATGAATATGCCACAGCTGTCCCAACTTCATTAAGACCTGCATGGATGAATGTGTGCCATTGACAACAGTTTTCCCAAACCAGAAGCCCTGGATGAACCAGGAGATTCAGTCTGCTGAGGCTAGATTTATGGTGTTCAAGAACCCTATAAGAAGTCCAGGTTCAACCTATGGAAGGCCATTCTGAGAGCTAAAAGGCAATTCTCTGAAGTTAGAGAGACAGTTGGATGCACAACAGCTATGGCAGGGTTTGCATGCCATTACTTCCTTAAGGCAAAACCCAACAGCATAAATGGCAGTGATGCTTCACTCCCTGATGAGCTCAATGCCTTTTACACATGCTTGAAAAGAAGAATTCTACACCTGTGCAAATCCCCACAGCACCCCGTGATTTCTGTCTCAGAGACCAACATCAGAACATCCTTCAAGAGGGGGAACCCTTGCAAGGTGTCAGGTCCCGACGGTATACCTTGCAGGGTACTGAAGATCTGTGCCAACCAACTGGCTGGAATGTTCAATGACATCTTCAGCCTTTCACTGATCCAGTCAGAGGTTCCCACCCATTTCAAGAGGGCACCAATCATACTGGTGCCCAAGAGCAGGGCAAGCTGCCTCAATGACCATCACTCAGTAGCACTCACATCTGTGATGAAGTGCTTTGAGGGGTTGGTCATGCCTAGAATTAACTCCTGCCTGAGCAAGGACATGGACCGACTACAATTCACCTACCACCGCGACAGGTTGACAGTGGACACAACCTCACTGGCTCTCCACTCGGCTTTGGAGTAGCTAGACAACAGCAAAACATACGTCAGGCTGCTGTTTATCTATTACAACTTGGTGTTCAACACCATCATCCCTTCAGTACTAATCAACAAGCTTCAAAACCTAGGCCTCTGTACCTCCCTCTGCTACTGGGAGCTCTACTTTCTTATTGGGATACCAGTCAGTGAGGATCAATAGTAACATCTCCTCACTGACAATCAACACAGGTATGTTTAGCCCACTGCTCTACTCTCTACATTCATGACTGTGGCTAGGCACAGCTCAAACACCATCTATAAATTTGCTGATGACACCACTGTTGTTGGCAGAATCTCAGATGGCAATAAGGAAGCATACAGGAGTGAGATAGATTGGCTAATTGAGTGGTGTTACAACCACAATCTTGCACTCAATGACAGCAAGACCAAAGAATTGATTGTGAATTCAGGAAGGGGAAGTCAGAAGAACACACCAATCTTCATTGAAGTGTCAGCAGTGGAAATGGTGAGCAAGTTGAAGTCCCTGGGCATCAATATCTTAGCAGATTTATCTTGGGCCCAACACAGATTCATGGAACAGTACAGCACAATACAGGCCCTTCAGCCCACAATGTTGTGCCAATCTTTAAACCTCACCTAAGACTATCTAACCATTCCTCCCACATATCCCTCCATTTTAAATTCCTCCATATGCTCTTCTAGCAAACTCTTGAATTTGACCAATGTACCTGCCTCCACCACCCCAGGTAGCGCATTCCACACTCCAACCACTCTGGGTAAAAAAAATCTTCCTGATATCTCCCTTGATCTTCCCACCCATTACTTTTTTTTTAAAGCCCTGCCCTCTTATTGAGCATTGGTGCCCTGGGAAGGAGGCAGGGATGTCTATTCCTCTTAATATTTTGTACACCTCTATCATGTCTCCTCTCATCCTCCTCTCCAAAGAGTAAAGCCCCAGCTCCCTTAGTCTCTCCTCAATGCACACTAAACCAGGCAGCATCCTGGTAAATCTCCTCTGCACCCTTTCCAACACCTCCATATCCTTCCTATAATGAGGTGACCAGAACTGGACAGTACTCGAAGTGTGGTCTAACCAGAGTTTTGTGGAGCCGCATCATTACCTTGCTGCTCTTAACTCAATCCCATGATTTATGTAAGCCAACATCTCATAAGCTTTCTTAACTACCCTATCCACCTGTGAGGCAACTTTCAGGGATCTGTGGATATGAACCCCCAGATCCCTCTGCTCCTCCACACTGCCCAGAATCCTGCCATTAACCTTGTACTCTACCTTGGAGTTTGTCCTTCCAAAATGAACCACTTCACACTTCTCTGGATTGAACTCCATCTGCCACTTTTCAGCCCAGCTCTGCATCCTATCAATGTCCCTCTGCAATCTTCAACAATCCTCCACACTATCCACAACACCACCAACCTTTTTGGTCTGCAAACTTGCCAACCCACCCTCCTACCCCTTCATCCAAGGGGATGACACACAAAACACAAAGCAGAGGTCCCAGAAATGATCCTTGTGGGACACTGCTAGTCACAGCCCTCCAATCTGAATGCACTCCCTCCACTACAACCCTCTGCTTTCTACAGGCAAGCCAATTCTGATTCCACATGGCCAACCTTCCCTGGATCCCATGCCCTCTGACCTTCTGAAGAAGCCTACCATGTGGAACCTTGTCAAATGCCTTTCTAAAATCCACGTAGACCATATCTACTGCACTACCCTCAATCTGCCTGGTCACTTCCTTAAAGAACCCTCAGGCTTGAGACATGATCTGCCCTTCACAAAGCCATGCTGGCTGTCCCTGATCAGACCATGATTCTCTAAATGCCTATGGATTCTCTAGGAATCTTTTCCAACAGCTTGCCAACCACAGACACAAGGCTCACTGGTCTATAATTCCTTGGACTATCCCTACTACCTTTTTGAATAAGGGGACAACATTTGCCACCCTCCAATCCTCATTCCCATGGACAACAAGGACTCAAAGATCCTAGCCAACAGTTCAGCAATCTCTTCCCTCATCTTATGGAGCAGCCTGGCAAATATTCCATCAGGCCCCAGGGACTTATCTATCCTAATATTTTCTAACAGCTCCAACACATCCTCTTGATATCAAGATGCACTAGAACATTAACCTTACCAACACTGTCCTCAGCATCAAGGCCCATCTCCTTGGTGAATACTGAAGAGAAGTACTCAGAGGACCTCACACTTCCACATGTTCCAGGCACATCTTCCCACCTTTGTCTCCCGTCAGTCCTACCTTAACTCTCATCATCCTTCTGCTTTTCACACAAGTGAAAAATGCCTTGGGATTTTCCTTAACTCTACTTGCCAAGGCCTTTTCATGTCCCCTTCTCACTCTCCTCAGCCCCTTCTCAAGTTCTTTCCTACTCTATATTCCTCATTAACCCTCTGATCTTTGCTGCCTACACCTTATGTATGCTGCCTTCTTCCTCCTAACCAAATGTTCCATTTCTTCTCACTCATGGGTCCTTCACCCTGAAATTCTCTGCCTCACTGGGACAAATTTATCCCTAACCTCCTGCAAGCCATCCCTGAACAATGGCCACATCTTCATAGTACATTTCCCTTCAAAAGTGTCATCCCAATTTACACTCAAGTTCTAGCCTTAATTTGCCCTTCCCCAATTAAATACCTTCCTGTCCTTTGCTCCTATCCTTGTCCATGACAATACTAAAGATTAGGGAGCAGTGATCACTGTCCCCCAAATGCTCACCCACTGATATTGATGCAATCATGAAGGTGGCAGGTGAGTGGCTCTACTACATCAGCAATTTGGTATGTCAGCAAAGACTTGCAAATTTCTACAGATGTATGGAGAGCATTCTGACTGGTTGCATCACCACCTGGTATGGAGGCTCCAAAGCACAGGATCGAAAGAGGCTGCAGAGGGTTGTAGATTCGACCAGCTCCACAGGTACAACCGTCCCCACCATCAAGTGGTGGTGACTCAAGAAGGCAGTATCCATCATTAAGGACCCTCACCATCCAGGACATGCCCTCTTCACATTACTGTCATCAGGGAGGAAGTACAGGAGCCTGAAGACCCACTCAATGTTTCAGGCACAGCTCCTTCCCCTCTACCATCAGATTTCTGAATAATCCATGAACATGACTTCATTATCCCTCTTTGCACTATTTTTGTAACATAGTAATTTTATGTCTCTGTCTTGCATTGTACTGCTACTGCAAAACTCATCTCCCAACATATGTCAGTGATAATAAACCTAACTGATTCTTTTTAAATCCTCAATTATCAGGATTATATTCCACTTGCCATGTTTACCAGTAGATCAATATCATTCTGTAACCCAAGACAATCCTCCTCATTGATAGCAGTATAACAGTACTGCTATCAGAAATGTCACTATTTTTGTCATCTGTAAATTTATAATTGTACTTTCCTATATTCACATCTAAGTCAATAATGTAGAAAACAAACTGCAGAGGTTCCAACAGCAATCAAATTGAAATCAGCTCTTTCCTACTTCAGCACTTTAATTTCTTATTATTCTTGTCCTTTGCCATAATAACCTTAAAACACACAGAATTGTGGTCCTCTCTCTGAAATATCCCATTGATGCTCCAACCACTTGCTAAAGGGTGCTACTACATTCCTAAAGAGTAGTTCCAGTACCACCCCTTCTCTAGTTGGAAGATCTACATACTGGCTTAAAGTTCTCTTGGCTGCTCTTTAAAAACTCCCCTCCCTCCAAATGTTTCACACTAAAGCAATCCCAGTTAAATTGAAGTCCCTGCAATTATAACCTTATTATTTGCATACCTGGTCTGCTCCTCTCCCATTGTACAGTAGTGGACAGTCAGACACCATACATGTATCACCTGAAGGTGAATTCTCCTTTCAGTCCTTGAGCCAGTTTTCTACCCTAAATGATGGCCCCTTTATTCCATGACCTTCAACCCTACTAACCAGATTTACATGGCAAATTGTACTTATGTATACTCTTTATATGGATACTGTTTGCTCCGTAAGCTTCATGCAAGGAATTTCATTGTCTCCTGGTGTATCTGACAATAAACCAATCTGAATCTGCACTTTCATCAATCTGCAATATTCTCTAATCCAAAATTCAGTCAGGTTAGCCTTTATCAATGTGCACTAGCTCTCCTTTAAAACTCAGTTAGCCTCTGTCCTGATGCCAGCTGTCCCTTTGCCTCCACAGATGCTGCTTGACCCACAGAGTAGTACAGGGTAAAAACAATAACAGAATACAGAGTAAAGCATCACAGCTAGAGGAAGTGCAGTGCAGGTAGACAATAAGATGCAAGGTCATAACAAGGTAGATTGAGGTCAAGAGTCCATCTTATCATACAAGGGAACTGTTCAATAGTTTGATAACAGCAGGATAGAAGCTGTCCTTGAGCCAGGTGGTATGTGCCCTCAGGCTCCTTATCTTCTGCCTGATGGGAGAGGGGAGAAGAGAGAATGTCCCTACTGGGTGGGATCTTTGAATATGCTTGCTGCTTCAAGGCAGCAAGAGGTATAGACCAAGTCTGTGGAGGGGAGGCTGGTTTCTGTAATGCACTGGGCTGTGTCCACAACATTCTGCAGTTTCTTGTGGCCCCAGGCAGAGCAGTCGCCATTCCAAGCTCTGATACATCCAGATAGAATGCTTTCTACATTGCATCAATAAAAATTGAATGTCAAAGGGGACATGCCAAATTTCTTTAGCCTCTGAGGAAGTAGAGGCACTGGTAATCTTTCTTGACAACCAATAGCCTGTTCTGGTCCATGTGGATATCATCATGTTCACCCCTAGCAACTCTCAACCCTTTTGATCTCAGCACTATTAATGTAGACAGGTGCCTGTACACTGCCCCCTTTCCTGAAGGGAGTGACCAGCTCTTGTTTATGGACCACATGCAGGCAAATGAGCAGTTTAAATTGGTATCATGTCAGCACAGACATTGTGGTCTGAAGGGCCTGTTCCTGTGCTGTACTGTTCCATGTTCTTTCTGCAACTTCCAGTCACACTCCCCTCAGCAACTTTGAGGGAATTCCCTCCAGATCAGGTGACTTGGATAAGCACAATCTGACTTTCTACTAAACCTTCATTAATTTTCTTCCTCTGAAATAAAAGCCCAGCAGTTCAGGCAACATCTGTGGGATCTGCAGTTTTTGCCTTTCAACTATTCTGTTAGACTCTGGTCCACCTTACCTGTACCTCTCATGATTTTATAAACCTCTAAAGGTCACCTCATCCTCCTATGTTCCAAGGAGGAAAGACCTAGACTGGCCAACCTGTCCCTATTACTCAGGCCCTCTAGTCCTGGCAACATCCTCAATCTTTTCTGTACTCTCTCCAGTTTAACCACATCTTTCCTATCACAACACTGTTACAAAATAGAAACTCCGCATGTCTCAATCTAGTCTCAGTAAGTTTTTTGAAATACTGAGATGTAGGAGACCTTTGTTTACACATGGCATGGGTTAGACTTTCTTCAACAGTAGAAGACACCAGCTGGGATATTTAAAAAAATGTATTTCCTTGTTTCAAATGCATTCCTACTGTAATTAGGAAACTTGTGTTAAGCAACGGGCCCAGGTACCAGGCAGTAACAGGTACAAGAACCAATGCCCTGTTTGCACAGATTAAGATTCTGCAATTTTTATTGGTTCCGTCACTGAGATTAATCCTTAAAAGTGGGTCATACAACCTTGAAGTTACTCCAGTCAAGACAGGGTCTGCAGTCAAGAAAAGGGGGAACTCATTACCCAAAAGTTGGCAGAGGGGCCCCACATTGAGACAGGGGCCCAGTCAGGGGAGTGAAATGGTCATTCACAGAGTGCTGCTTCACTGGCAGATTGAGTAGCAGACAGTCATGACTCTAAAATGAACAAGGTGTTACAATCATCATTGTTTGGCACCTTTGTGACATGTTACTTGTCATTTAATGTAGACATCAGGTACAGCCAATTTGGCCACAGCAAGCTGCCACAAACAGCTCTATGATAAGCAGCTGGATAAATTTTATTGATATCAGCTGAAGGACAGGAAAAAAAGAAATCACTAGAACCAAGCCTTCTTATTCAGACAGATACTTCTCACTTTGTCAGGGTCTGTCTGCTCTGGGAATTGGGACCAGGACTGTTAAGGGATAGTCAGCATGGTTTTGTGCAATGGAAGTCCATCTCACAAATATGATTGAGTTTTGAGGCATTAAGAAACTAGATGAAAACCAAGTGGTAGACATGGTTACATAGACTTTAGCAAGGCTTTTGACAAAGTCCTGCACAGTAGGCAGGTCCTGAATGTTAGGACACATGGGATCCCAGGAGTGTTTACCAACTTGATCCACAATTGCCTTGGTGATAGCAGACAGTAGTGGTTGAAGAGCTATTCTGACTGAAAGTCTAACTAGTGATGTATTGCAGGGCTAAGGGCTAGGACCATTGTTTGTCATACATATATTGGATATGAATGAGGTGAACTGGTGAGGTTTGTTGGCGACAAGTTGGTGCAGTAGATAGCAAAGGTGGTCATGAAAGGACAGAGGGACATGGATCAGCAGATGGAATTTAATCCAGACAAGTGAGAGGCAATGCATTTTGGGATATGAAGTACTAACAGGGCACTTACAGTAAATGGCAGAGACCTTGAGACTGTTGCTTATAGTGGAATGTTAACTCCCAGAAAAGGGAGACATGAGTGGATAGGGTGGCGCAGGAGGTATTTGGCATCCTTTCCTTCATAGGCCAAGATGTTTATGAAAATATGAGAGACAGGGTAGATAGAATTTTGCCCCAGGGTGGGGAGTCCAAAACTAGGAATAGGTCCAAGGTGAGAGCAGAAATTTAAAGGGGGTCTGAGGGCCAAGTTTTTCCACACAAAAGATAGTAATATGGAATGAGCTGCCAGAGAAAGTGGTAAAGCCAGATACACAGAACATTACAGCACAGTACAGGCCCTTGGCCCACAATGTTGTGCCAACCTTTAACCTACTCTAAGATATATCTAACCCTTCCCTCCCAAACAGCCCTCCATTTTACTATCATCCATGTGCCTATCTAAGAGTCTCTCATGTCCCTAATGTATCTGCCTCCACTAGAAACCCTGGCAGCATGTTCCATGCACCCACCACTCTAAAAAGCTTACCTCTGATATCCCCTTATACCTTCTTCCAATCACCTTAAAATTATGTCCCCTTGTTTTAGCAATTTCTGCCCTGGGAATAGTCTCTGGCTGTCTCTTATCATCTTGTACACCTCAAGTTACCTCTCATCCTCCTCCAAAGGAGAAAGCCCTAGCTCACACAACCTATCCTCATAAGAAATGTTTTCTAATCCAGGCAGCATCTTGGTAAATCTCTGCACCCTTTCTAAAGCTTCCACATCCTTCTTATAGTGAGGTGACCAGAACTGAACACAATACTCCAAGTGTGGTCTAACCAGGGATTTATAGAGCTGCAACATTACCTCACAGCTCTTGAACTCAATCTCCTGACTAATGAAGGCCAACATGTCATATGCCTTCTTTACCACCCTGTCAAATTACACAGCAACTTTGAGGGATCTATGGACTTGGACCCCAAGATCCCTGTTCCTTCACAGGGCTAAGAATTCTGCCATTAGCCTTATATTCCACTTTCAAATTCAATCTTCCAAAGTGATTCACTTCAGACTTTTCCAGGTTGAACTCCATCTGCCACTTTGCAGCCCAACTCTGCATTCTAGCAATGTCCTGTTATAACCTACAGAAACCACCTACATTGTCCACAACACCTCCAAACTTTGTGTCATCTGCAAACTTACTAACCCACCCTTCCACATCCTCATCCAAGTCATTTATAAAAACACAGAGCAGGGGTCCCAGAAAGATCCCTGCAGAACACCACTGGTCACTGACCTCCAGGCAGAATATGCTCCACCTACCAGCACCCTCTGCCTTCTATGGGTGAGCCAATTTCAAATCCACACAGCCAAGTTTCTCTGGATCCCATGCCTCCCAACCTTTTAAATGAGTCTATCATGGGGAACCTTATCAAACACCTTAATGAAGTCCATATACACCACATCCACTGCTCTACTCTCAATGAGTTTTGTCACATCCTCTAAAGAATTCAGTCTCATGAGGCATGACCTGCCCCTCAAAGCCATGCTGAATCAGACTATGCTTTTTCAAATGCTCAAATCCTGTCCCTAAAAATCTTTACCAATAATTTGCCCACCACTGAAGTATGACTCACTGATCTACAATTCCAGGGTTATCCCTACTCTTGAAAGAGGGAATAACATTTGCCACTCTCCAATCATCTGGTACTATCCTGGTGGCCAGTGAGGAGATAAAGATCACCACCAAGGGCTCAGAAATCTCTTCACTTCCTGTAGTATCCTGGGATATATCCCATCCACCCCCAGAGGTGCTGGAACTTTCAAAAGTTCAAACACATCCTCCTTCTTAACATCGAGATGTTCTAGCTTATCAACCTGTTTTACACTGTCCTCACAAATGTCAAGGTCTCTCACTGGTGAACACTAAAGCAATGTATTCATTAAGGACCTCCCCTACCTCCTGACTCCAGGCACGTTTCCTCTTCTATCCCTAACCAGTCCTACCTTCACTCTAATCATCCTCCTATTCTTCACATTCAAGTAGACACCTTGGGGTTTTCCTTGATCTTACTTGCCAAGGCCTTCTCATGCCCCCTTCTAGCTTTAAGTCCATTCTTAAGCTCATTCCAGGCTACCTTGTAACTCTAAAGCCCTGTCTGATCCTTGCTTCCTAAATCTTAAGCTTCTTTCTTCTTCACTAGATATTCCACACCTCTTATCAACTGTGTCTCTTTCATCCTACCACCTTCTTTCTGCCTCAGTGAGACAAACCTATCGAGAACCCCATGCAAATGATCTCTAAACAACCTCCACATTTCCATTGTGCATTTCTCCCACCCCACCCCCAGTACATCTGCTCCCAATTTACACTCCAAGTTCCTGCCTAATAGCATCATAATTCTCCCTCCCCCAATTAAATACTTTCCCATACCGTCTACTCCTATCCCTCTCCAAGGCAAGGGTAAAGGTTAGGGAGTTGTGGTTACTGTCTCCAAAATGCTCAGCTCACCCATTGAGTGGGAAACCTGACCAGGTTCATTGCCTAGTACCAGATCTAGAATGGCCTCCCCTCCTGTTGTTTCAGGAATCATTCTTGGACACACCTAACAAATTCCACCCCATCCAAACCTTTTGCACTAAGGAGATGCCAATCAATATTAGGGAAGTTGAAATCACCCACAACAACCACCCTGTTATTTTTGCACCTTTCCAAAATTTGCTTCCTAATCTGTTCTTCATTGTCTGTTGACATTGAAGGAGAGGGAGGGGTGGGGCCCTTCAGAATGCTGTGGGCCCAGTCTGAGATGTATCTGACCCTAGCACCTGGGAGGCAACATACCATCCAGGAATCTTTCATGTGCACAGAAGATCCTGTCTGCTCCCCTAACTATAGAGTTTCCCCTATCACTACCACTCTCCTCTTCCTTTCTGACCCACAGAGCCAGACTCAGTGCCAGCAACCTGACCACTGCAGCTTTTCCCTGATAGGTTCCCCCCCCCCCCCCAACAGTATCCAAGTTGGTATATCAGTTACTGAAGGGAATGGCCACAGGTGTACTTCACACTACCTGCCTATTCCCTTCCCCTGACAGTCACCCAGCTACCTGCCTCCTGCCATTGAGGTGTGGCTACCTCCTTGTAGCTTTTATCTATCACCACCTCATCCCCCATATGAGGCAAAGTCATCCAGTTGCAGCACCAGTTCCCTAACACAGTCTGTAAGGAGCTGCAGCTGTATGCACCTCATACAGATGTAGCTATCAGAGAAACTGGAGGGCTCCCAGATCTCCCAGGAGAAAACACACCACTGACCCTGGAACCATTGTCACTAATAGACAAAGAAGTAAATGAACTTACCTTAGCCTCTTCTTACCAAAGCCTCAGCTCCCCACATTAACACTGGTCTACTTCAGCAATGGCCATACTGCTTGACCCTACCTTTTTATTGGTTGTTGCCAATTGGCTAATTTCCCATTCAATTATTACCTAACAATTCACAGCTGTGCCTCTTATATTGTTTGGAAAAACCTGGAAAAGGACTGGGTCCTGACACTAACCTCTTTATATGTCTCCTACTTCTCGCACCGAGCATTCCGCTTCTTGCTCCAAGTCACAGCCCTCGCTACCTGGAAAATAAAAGAAGAAAAAATATTCTATATTCTTCAACTCTATGACTCCAACAGTTGTGACCTTGCACCCAATCACAGATATTCATCTGCTCTCTCCATCCTTGCCCCCCTTCCCCCCCCACCACCCCCCGCAACTGAGCACTTGTCTTCACACTTTGCTTTTCTGATGTAGGGTCATCAACCTGAAAAGATAACTGTTTCTCTCCCCACAACTACTGCCCAAGCTGCTGAATATCCCCAGCTTTTACCTTAGACTTTCAGCATTTGCAGTTTCTTGTTTGTCAGTGACAAACGGACTGTTTTCCTTCCATCTGTGAGAGCAGGCAGTGCTAGTGTCAACTCCTGGTCCAAAAGGCAGCATCTCTAACAGTGCAGATCTCCCTCAGTACTGCATCGGTGTGTCTGACTACAATACTACACACAGGTATTGGACCCACAGCCTTCTGCCTTAGAGGCAGGACTGCTATTCACTGTGCCACAGGAGAGATTACATGGCTGAGAAAGATCTCAAATTCGTCTTGATTGAGGATCATGTGGAGAAACCATCTCTCTGGACCTTCTAAAGGGTTAAACATTTACAAAGTATGTGTAGATTGACGTGGAGAATTGACAGCCCAAGCATCAGGTGTAACGAGCACGCCCCCTTCATATTACTGAAATACTTATAATTCACAAGGCACTCTCCAACATTCACAATGAAAAGAATGCACAGTAAAGACTGCGATACCTAAAACCACAGGTCATCATGACAGTTTGGACTCAGTTACATTTTGTTAACTCAGGAACTTAAGTAAGCAAGAAATGGCCTCAAGCTTTCTGAAGGTTTCATCCTCTGTAAACATCGAAACTTTTCTTCCAAATGTTTTGAGTTCTGTCCAGCAATTTATTTTTAATTTTCTTCATTTGTTTGAATAATTTACCTTAGTTCTCTGAACTAATTGACATTTGATTTGCTCTACTGGTAATCCTTTCACAGGTAAGGTCATGGCTGAAGCCACAACAGAGTCAACAAGAATAACCTTCTCACTCTGGGATTACGTCCTCTTTGCTGGGATGTTCCTGGCCTCTGTTGGGATTGGGATATTTTTTGCAGTTCGCCACAGTGAGAGGAAGAAGGTGGATGAGTTTTTCACAGGAGGGAGACAGATGTCAGCCCTGCCTGTGGGACTGTCTCTTGCGGCCAGTTTCATGTCAGCTGTTCAAGTGCTTGGAGTTCCTGTAGAGGCATACAACTACGGAGCCAAGTTTGTGCAGATGTGTCTGGGCCAAACGCTGAATGCAGTGCTCACTGCCTATCTCTTCCTGCCTGTCCTCTATCGCTTGGGATTAACCAGCACTTATGAGGTAAGCCATCATGGAATCAGCACCATATATTTATGTTTCTCTTGTAAATTCCTTTCTGAAATGTCACTTCTACAAATCATTGTCATGTCTGATAGAATGGACTTGGACAATACAGCACCTTCTAGAGCCACAACACACTGCAAGAGACTTACAGTTTATAAAATAATTTAGTCTATTCACTGTTGATCTGATGAGCTACTGAACTCATGATCAGATATGGTTTAGGTACAGGTCACCAGGACATTTGTCTGTTCTCCTTTGAACAATGATACGGGATGTTTTATAGCCCACTGTGAGAACAGTGTTGTGTCCTCTAACAGTCCCCCAGTTGGACCCTGGTGTATCTGTTAAGATTTTGTGCTCAACTCTTTTGTTTAAGATCCAAATCCACAACATTCTGATTTAGAAGGAAGTTGCTTTGTATAGAGACAGGAATCTGTTGTGGAGCAAACTTCATTAACTGAATTACTGCCCACTTTTGTCCCTCCTTTTACCCTGTCTGTTGAGTTTTCTCGCTTTGAATTAGTTAAACCTTTTGTGTTGCAAACACTTGTGTGTACTTATCTGATCCCCACCCCGTACACCTGCTCTCAATACCCTTCACTCTTCATATTTTTTAAACAATGATTTAATTCTGTTAAGGAGTAAGTATACAGCACAGAGTTCCACCTTTTAACCAGACAAAGTAAACAACATCTTTCTCTTCACCTCACACCTTTCCAGTAATTCTTGAAGTTATCCCTCAGACAGCAATGTTAGCACCAGCAACTGGCCTTGAGCATTGCCTTTCTCTTTGTATGCAATGCTGACTACAACTTGGAAAGTCGAACATAGAACAGCACAGGACAGGCCCCTCAGCCCACAATGTCTGTAACGACCATAATGCCAAATTAAACTAAACCTACCTGCCTGCACAAGATCCATATCCCTCCATTCCTGCATGTTCATCTGTCTGTCTAAATGCCTCTTAAACATCCTGATTGTATCTGCTTCCAGCACCCCTGATGGCAGCTTGTTCCAGGCACTTACACTCAGAGACACTGGGACACATGGACACATCCTAATCAAAGAAGTAATTTTTAAAGGGCATAGAGTCAGAGAGACGTCCAGCACCGAAACGGGTCCCTTGGCCCAGTTTATCCATGCTGGCCACGATACCTTATCCATACTTGTCCTATTTGCTTGTATTCAGCAGATGGACATAGGATTAGGGAGGGAATTCACGGATATAGGGTCACGCAGATGAAGGTACACCACAATGATAAAAATGGGGGAATAACAAGGTACCAAAATTGTGGAGAGGTCCAGAGTTAGAACATATTGATCACAGTTTAATCCAATAGCACCTGGCATCTGCACAGCACCGTCAATGTCTATGGTCAGACACCCAAGTCAGCACCGGTCAGTGACCCAGGGGTTGTCCAGGCTGAATGGATAAAGGGCATTGCTGACACTATCGAGGCCTTTTGCACTCTTAATGAACATTTGTACTCAGGATTATGGGAGTGAAATTAGTCCTGGTAGCACAAAGGTTTGATGCTCCCCAGTGTTGAGCTTCTGCACAGTGAGATGAAAGCATTTGCATGACTTTTTTTTCTGTTTTATTTCATTGTTTGCTTTTGATAACTTGTTACAGAAATATTGTAGATTGAAGATAAAAGGTTTCTTGGGCAGGGATTGGAGGTCAGACATGGATCCTGCAGGAAAATGCCCAACGTGTGTTGTCAAATCTCTAAGCAATCTCGAATCAAGGACTTGACTGACTTTCTGCTCTGAATATTATCAGCCTCACCTGACTTCATTGCCTCTGCTTCTGGACTCAGGATGTGAGCAGTGGAGGGAATAAATGTTCAGGGTGGTGGATAAGGTGCCATTGCAGTGAACTCCTTTGTCCGATAAATCCTCAGGGCCTCATAATCTGAATCTCAGAGTACAAATGGAGGCAGTCATGGAAATAGTGAACATTGATTGTCATCTTCCAAAATTCTATGGATCATGAAGCAGTTCCTACAGACTGGAGAGTAGCAAATGAATCCCACTATTTAGTAAAGGAGAGAGAATACACAACTACAGATTGGTTAGCCTAAAATCAGTACTGGGACTATATTGGAGTTTATTATAAGAGGAAATAACAGGACTACAAGAAAGTATCAACAAGATTACACAAAGTCAATGTGGATGCATGAAAAGGGCGACTGAAGATGTTTGAGGATGTGATAGTAGAACAGATAAGGGAGAATCCATGTGGTGTGTTTGGACATCCACATGACCTGTGATTAAGTCCCAACAACGTGCTCGTGTACAGCATTAGAGCAGATAGAACTGAGGTGACAGACTGGCATAGATTGAGAATTGATTGAAAGACCAGAAACAGAGAATAGAAATAAATGGGCCTATCTTGGGATAGCAAATGGTGACTATGGGGGTGTCACAGGGGTAAGCGCTTGGGCCCCAAATATTCACATCCAGATCAATGGTCTGTGAAGGAACCACGTAACTGTTTGTCAATGACGTGAAACTGGGTGGCTCTGTGAGGTGTGAGGAGGAGGCAAAGAAGCTTTCCTCCATAGATGCTGCCTGACTTGCTGAGTTCCTCTAGCTCCTTTGTGTGTTCAAGGCAACCTGGCAGGTGCAGTGAAAGGTGAATAAAAGTGAAGTATCCACTTTGGCGGAGTCTTATTTCATGGTAATAGACTGAGAAATGTTGATGTATAAAGGGACCTAAGTGTCCTTGCACACCAGTCACTGAAGGCAACTATGCAAGTGAAGCCAGCCATTAAGAAGGTAAGTGGCATGTTTGCCATCATTTCAGGAAATTCTGAGTAAAGGAGCAAGGAAATATGTGCAGTTCTGGTTGCCCTACAAAAGGAAGGATGTTATTTACTTTAACCACTTTGCACAACAATGGGACTTTATTTTGTTCCAATTGTGTCTTTCTTGTATAATTTTGCATGTTATGTTTAATTTATGTTTTTTCTTGTGAATGTTGCGTATCTGATGCTCTGTGCCTGTGATGCTGCTGCAAGTAAGTTTTTCATTACCCCTGTGCATATACTGTATGTACTTGTGCATATGACAATAAACTGAATTTTGACTTTGACTAAGCTAGAGAGGGTGCAGGAAATATTCACAAGGATGTTTCCAGGACTAGAGGGCTTGAGTTATAAGGAGAGATTAGATAGGCTGGGACTTTTCCCTGGAGAAAAGGAGGCTGAGAGATGACCTTATAGAGTTTTATAAAATCATGAGGGGTATAGATAAGGTCACAGTCTTTTTTCCAGGGTAGGGGAGTCTAAAACTAGTGGGCAAAGGTTTAAGGCAAGATTTAAAGGGAATCTGAGGGACAATTTTTTCACAAAGAGGGTGGTGGGTATATGGAACGAACAGCCAGAGGAAGTGTTAGAGGCGGGTATAAGTACAAGGTTTAAAAGGCAGTTGGACATGTACATGGATAGGAAAGGTTTAGAGAGATATGAAACTGTAGGCAAATGGGACTAGCTCAGGAATGCATCTTAGTCAGCATGGATGAGTTGGGTCAAAGGGCCTGTTTCCTTGTTGTATAACTCTGTGACTCTATGTCTGACTACAAATACACAGGGCCTTGGTGAAATTACATCTGGAATATTGTCTGCAGTTTTGGTCTCCTGACCCAAGGAAGGAAGGATATCCTTGCTATTCCCGAGATGTTGGGACTGTCGTGTAAGGAGTGTCTGGGTTCACCAGGCCTGGTGTTCACTAGAGGTGAAACTGTGAGGAAAGATCTCACTGAAAGATATGGGGCTAGAGAGACTGGATGAGGGAGGATGTTTCCTTTGGTTGGGGATTTTAGAACCAGGGGCACAGCCTCAGGTTGTGGGATAAAATATTTAGAAATGTCTTCCCCTAGAACGTGGTGAACATGTGGAATTCTCTGCCACAGAGGGCTGTGGAGGCTGCAGATGTCTGTACAGAGAGGGGTAAGGGGAGAGAAGGGAATGTGATATTGAGATCAAAAATCAGCATGATCGTAGTAAGTGACAGAGCAGATTCAAAGGGCTGAATGGCTGATGCCAAATCCCTTGAGAGTCCATCATGCTCCTGACTTGAGCTTTGCAGATACTAGAAAAGCTTTGGAGTGTCAGGAGATGGTTCACTCACCAAAGGACAGCCAAGTTCTGACCTGCTTACAGTGCTTATGTGTCTGCTTCAGCTGAGTTGCTGGGAGTCTTGTCAATGGTAATGCCACAGAATGTCAAGAGTAGGTGGTCAGAATCTCCTGTTGCAGGTGGTCATTGCCTGGCACTTTTGTGGCATGGATGTTACCTGCCATTTATCAGTCTGTGCCCCAATGTTGTCCTGGTCTTGCTGCACACAGGCATGGGCTGCTTTCAGCTCTGAGGAGATGCAAATGGAATAGAACATTGTGCAGTAATCAATGGGCATCCTTCCATTCTTTCACGTCTAACAATGTCTCTAATAATGACAATGTGCAATGTCTCTAACTGACCAAAAGCAGTTGGGGACAGGTGGTAAATGCTGGTCTTATCTGCAAAGCTCACACCCTGTGAACAACTAAAAAACTAAGTGCTGATCAAACTCTACTTCCAGCATCTACATCACAGGATATGTTAGCTATTGAGTGTGAAAGTTTAATTTTGTGTTTTTGAGGCTGTTTTGAAAATTGCCCCCTCCCCACCCATGTTCCTGGATTCCTTTTACAGTATCTGGAGCTGCGATTCAGCAAGGGCCTCCGATTGTGCGGGACTTTACAGTTCTTGGTCGCTACGGTAAGAATTTCAATTCAGCTTTCTTTAAAACAAAGTTTCATTGAAGAAGGAGTGAGTTGTGATCCAATGCTTCAGGAATAAAGGAGAAGACTAAAGAGTAATGACAACAATGACTAAAGAGGGTCATTTCTGGTTTGCCTCAGCAGCACTACCACTGTGCAGAGGAGTTGTTGCCCACAAATAAATCCACTGGGGGACCAAATGAAACTTATCTGTGAAAGTTATAAGGAAGGCAGCAAGGGAATGGAGTTGGAGTTAGTGGGTTTAGCTGTGAGCTACCACTAGATAGAGACAATGGCTGAACGGTCACTTTCCATTCTGTACTTTCCTTGAATTCAGGACGCACTTTGAGACATTTCTCGAAGATCTGAGAGGTGCTGTCCAGATGCAAAGTCATCTTATGTTTCAGAGGGAATAACAAATAAGCTCTTTTTGTCACACTTTTAGAGCTTGTAAAGTTAAAAACCGAAGTCACAGAGCCCCTGTCACTGGAAGACATCTTGCCGTTAACCAACAAATGACCTTCTCAAGAGTTTCTATGCGAAAGGAGCGAAGGCTGCTGAGGGAAGGCAGGTCGAAGGGACTGCTCTTCACGGAGCCAACATGATCTCCCTACAGAACCAACCAATGTTTTGTGCGGCTACAACATGACGTCCCAACTTTTATGTTCAATGCCTCGGTCTATGAAGGCAAGCATACCAAACGCCTTTCTCACTGCCCTGTCCTCAGTATTGCCTCTTTCAAGGAGCTATGGACTTGCACCCTAAGTCTCTCTGTACATCAACACCTCTAATGTCCCTGCCATTTACTCTACATGTCCTATCAGAATTTGACTTCCCAAAATGCATCACCTCATACTTGTCTGGATTAAATTCCATCTGCCACCTCTCCACCCAACTCTCCAGCTGATTCCTGTCCCACTGTATCCTTAGACAACTTTCTTTGCTATCTATGTCAAATCAATTTTCGTGTTGTCTGCAAACTTACAAATCATACCCCCTACATTCTCATACAAGTCGTTTACATATATATTGCAAACATCGAAGGTCCCAGCACCAATCCCTGGTACATCACTGGTTACAGATTTCCAGTCAAACATCCATCCACCACTACCCTCTGCCTCCTATCACCAAGCCAATTTTGGATCAAAGCTTACCAGAAATGATGTGGTTGCAACTCACAGCTTCATGCGACAGTTCATATCAATACCAATACATCAATACCAATACCATATGACCAGGTTTCTGCTCAGATCCTCCTGATTCCAAGTTCTTATTCTCAGCGGTGACCTCATGGGACAGGTGAGATGAGGGGAGTCTGGTGCTTTGCCACAATAAGGCAGGAGAAGAGATGGAAATCTGCAGGGCAGTTGTTGTGCTGGATTGCTGGAGGTTTATGAAGGAGATTACTGAAACGTGGAAGGAGACTACCCCCTCAGCCTGTCAGCTGACCAGAGTCAATGAAACAATGGCTGACGGATTCGGCTTCTGGAGATCATACAGTCTCCTCACAATCAATGGTCCTTTCAATGGGCACAATGTATGAGTGTCGATCTGTTGCGGCCCAGTATTCTCTGCCTTGTTTCTTCTTTGACTAACCCTTTTGTTTTTAAACATTGCAGGTCCTGTACACGGGGGTTGTCATTTATGCCCCTGCACTGATATTAAACCAAGGCAAGTCGTGTACCTTTTGTTTCTCATTTACAAAACATAAGGCAGAGAGTGAAAGTTGTCTGTAAGGGCTCTCAGTGCTGCTTTCCATTCACTGTGGAACCAGATTGGGTGGGGGGGGGGGGGATCCACTCAGTGAAGTGTGTGGGTAGTAGGTGAATGGAACCAGGATTAGAGGCTTCCATTATTTTCCTGTCCAACATCTACAGTGGTGAGCTGGCTTCTTGAACTACTGCAATCTGACTGGTGAAGGTGCCCCCAGAATACTGTTAGGGTGGGAATTCCAGGATATAAACACTGCAATGATATAGGAATGGTTAGTTCTTGGAAGAAAATAGTAGTCACAGAAACCTCTATTCCATTATAGAAGTCAGTAAAATTGGTTAGACTTATCATTAGTTTCCTTCTTAAATAGAAAATCGGGTGACAGTCTCTGAAATGGAAGATCGTTAAGCATCTCTTTGTTGGAAGCACATTGCATTGCTGAGATGCTGGTCAAACTGTCCTAAGGCTTTGATAATCAGTAGAGAGTCACCCTGATCTGCTTTGTTGTCTTTCAGTTACTGACCTGAATATCTGGGTTTCCCTGCTATCTACTGGAATCATCTGCACATTCTACACAACTGTGGTTAGTACAAAAGACTGGAGCACTGTGTTTAACGTCCCTACACACTGAGTTACGCATGCTTCCCAATGGTAGACACTGTAGATTCTGGGCATTCTCTGAATGAGGATCACAATGTCTCCTCAACCAATTGAATGCCAGGTTACCCCCTTCAATAATACCTGACAAAAGAAAACACTAAATATATACAAAGTTCTTTTAGACAGTGCATTCTGGATCCCAACAGATCACAGCATGATAGAAGCAAAAAACTGCAGATGTTAGAACTCCAAAATATAAACAGAAGATGCTGGAAGTATTCAGTCACAATCTGTAGGCAGAGAATGAAGGCAACATTCCAGGACAAGAACCCTTCATCAGACAAGTATGTTTTAAATTGCCATCAGGGAGAAGGGTGGAGAGAACTAAGGGTGCACCTGTGATAGGTTTCAGACCAAAGTTGTCAAAGTAACAACTACTTTAAAAATTAGCAGTTAGAAATAGTAAGGATAAAAGAATGATTTCAGTCTCTCAAATCAGTTCTGATGTTAATGAGATCATGCTTAATCTATGATCTAATGTCATAAACTTGCCTTTTCCTAATGTACCTTGATCCTTTGATTCGTAACAGACTATAAATCTTAGAATTAAAAAAGAGATTGGATAGGCTGGGTCTGTTTACCCTGGAGGAAAGGAAATGGAGAGGTGACGTGATAGATGTGTATAAAATTAAAGGAGGCATAGATAGGGTAGATAGCCAGTGTCTGTTTCTCAGGGTAGGGGTGTCTAAAACTAGATGGCAGAGGTTTTAGGTGAGAAGGAGGAGACTTAAAGGGGATTTTTCACACAAAGAGTAGTTGGTATCTGGCATGAGCTGCCAGAGGAGGTGGTGGAGGCAGGAACAGTAACAACATTTAAGAGGCATCTGGACAGGTGCTTGAATGAGCAGGGCACAGAGGGATATGGAATTAGTGCAGGCAAGTGGGATTAGTGTAGATAGGCATGATGGGCAGCACAGACACTGTGGGCCAAAGGGCCTGTTTTATGCTGTACGACTCTGTGACTCCATAATTGACCTGGCATCAACTGACGTTTGCAGAAGAGACTTTTACCTTTCCAGCTCCCCGTCTGGTGTCTCTGGTTATGATCTTTAGATTCTGTACAATGATACCTGATCCTTCAACCCCTGGAGTAATTTCTCTCCCTCTGCCTTATCAGCTCCCTGGAATGTCTTGAAAACTTCAGTCATTTCCCCTTACTCTGTTAAAATCCAGAGAACACACACTTTGTGGAATTGCTCCTTGTAATTTAACCCTTCCAATCCAGGTACCCTTTTGGTAAATCAACCCTGCAGTTCCTCTAAAGGCACTGGGTCAAGTTGTGTCTGACCTGGCTGAGCCTCAAACTCATTTCCCTCTAGTCCAGATAAAGCTGAAACCATTTTGAGACAACCAGCCCATGAAGCAGGATGGTCGGTGGTGGTGAACCTGATGTTCCGCTCTGAGTGCTTTATGACAACTTGTACTACTAATTAAAGCATTAGTATTAATTAAAATAAAGAAACACAGACCACATACTTTCACAGACAGGTTGAAGTGAATGGGGGCTTCTCCAGTGGTATCAGTCAGGGTGGGGTATATCTGGTGGGTGGGGGAAGATGTGAAGTGTGTCCAGCCCCCTGGCTCTGCACAGCTGAGCTCTTTCCTAGACAATGCAGCCGGAGTAGATGTGACTGCAACTGATCTCCTGTGTGATCCTACCTGACGAGGAAGTCACCAACATGTTAATCCACACACTGCAGCTGGCCAGGAGCTCTCCACAGACGTGGCTAGATGTCAGCATGATTCAGCTTGTTCTGCCTTGTGATGTGGTGTCTGGAACTGCTCCAAGTGTTCCTGGTATTGTGTAACCAGGGAGTGCAACCTCCACTCCTTGGACTCCAGCCCTTTGGATCAAAAGCCCAGTGCTCCTGTGGTCTTCTTAATTACTGTTTGTATTCAACAGCATTGTACATTGTGTACAGGCATCTCCAAATTTCTCTAGACCTCCACTGTTTCTAGCTTTTCACTATTTCAGAACTTTGTTGTATCCTTTGGTTCAAAATGATGATACATTCAATTACACTAGAGTTTTTAATTATACATTAAATTATGCCAGAGTTTTACAATAAATCAATAACTTTGTCAAGGTATGGATTGTTGTAACTAACTCACTACTGATATCCCATCTTTAACCTCCACTTTTGTCTCCAGGGTGGGCTGAAGGCTGTGGTCTGGACTGACATCTTTCAAGTCATCACCATGATGTCTGGCTTTGTTGCTGTCATCATCCGAGGCACCTATTTAGTGGGAGGAGCTGGCAAAGTCCTGGAGAATGCATACAATGGGTCCAGGATCAATTTCGGAGAGTATGCAATGTCTTTACTATGGAAGTTCTTTGCTGGAACACCTACCAACCCAGTGCAACTCAAGCTGCTAGCTCAATAAACCTGAATAGAGGTGACACTCAGTGCTGCCTGACTGTTAAACGTTGGAAAGTACTGGGACAGTGATATTGCTCTGGCTCAGAAGGTCTTTAAGGATCTACTTTGTCAGATTGGCCCTTCCCATGCCAAAGCAACAACTCTTGGCAGAATCCAGAACTTCATTACCTCCACTGTGGCCATCGACCCTCTGGCTATTTGCCTTTAGATATTTTGATCCTTTCTGAACCTAGCATGGATCATATAGGGCATGATCATATGCCAGGTCTCTTTAGATCTCACTGCTTCTAGATTTCCACAATTTTGAAACTACTTGGTCCAAATACCGAGACTAAGTACTGCAGCAGAGTGTGATTGGCACGGTGTAGTAACCAGTGAATCCAACACCTGGGCAGTGTGGACTGGAGCATCTTACACTCCTCTGTTATCAGGGATAGACACAACATTCTAAAAATTCAATTACAAAAAGAGTGAAAGTTTTTGGAATACCCTAGCATACTTCCTGTGAGGAACATGGGACAGTTATTGATACTCAGTGAGAACATAGTATGCACAAGTTTTTGTTTCTACTATGTTGACATTTTGCCTGAACACCTTTGGAAAGACACAGACTGCTCTTTGTCATTTGCACCTGAATTATTCCTTTATGTGAAGTTATAGAGATAGGATTTAGCCATTTGGGTATATAAACTTGTCTAATGATGTTGAGCTCTACAAACTCCAACCTTCAACCCCTTAGTCTTCCTCTATTACAGGCACTCCAGTCCTTCTGCTCTGAACACAACTGTTACTGATAGACTCACATTTCTGCTGCGCTGTTCACATGTATTCCTCTGTAACTGAGCTGGGGAGAAATGTCTTCACTCAGACAGTGATGAACACTGTTCTAATGCAGGGAACACAACTGTCAAATTAACATCATCTCAACAATGGCATTTCTGGCAGTGTGGCATCGATACTGATATCTGACAATACATCACTCCCTTCATACTGCCCTGGTGGTAACTCACTCCCTCAGCACGGCCTCTTGGACTGCGTGGCGCTCCCTCAACACTCTCCTCAATGCACTACACTCCATAAGCACTGCGCTCTGAGTTCAGGGTTCCCTCAACACTGGAACATCATACCAGATGTTAGTGCACAACTCCCTGGATTGGGGCTTGAACCTATGAATTAGTAACAGAGATGAAAGAGCTCCCACTGGCCCTGGTGAGTGCCTTCCCTGCAAAATCAAGGGGATGATGGAGACCTGAAACAAAAAGAGAAAATACAGGCCAGTCGGCATGCAAGGAGAGAACATTCTGGGCCCAGGATCCTTCATCAGACGCTGGTGCTGATTCCAGGCAAGTTCTTTAAACCCTTTGAGGAGAGAGGCTGTCACTGCTCCACACCCTTTTAATCCACAGCCTTTCACACCACAGTTTGACAACAGGCACTCTTTGTTTGGTGCCATGTGGGAGGTGATCACCTTTCAAATGAGACAGATTACATCTGAGTCAGCCCCATTTGCCACAGGTCAAGTTACTGCCTGAACCTTCCCTCATCCTTCACTTCCATTCTGCAAAATGCACTGCGGTCTCTCACCTCCAAGGTCTGACAGCGACCACTAGCACTGAGAAGGACACGGGCACCACCCACAGGTCCTGCTCAAGGTCACACACCATCCTGACTTGGCAGTAAATCACTGGGTCTTAGTCTGGCATTCCATCCCCAACCCACAGACACTTAAAGTAATAGGTCCCATTGACAATGCAAGGAATGACAAGCAAGGGCCAATAAATTCTGGCCACCCCAGTGATACCCACAGAGCAAGAATGAACTGAAGACTATAGGGTAGTGCCACAGAAGAGGAGTTGAGGGCAGCATAGATCAGCATGGTCACACTGAAAGGCAGGGCAGGTTTGAGGGGTCTGGTGGCTTACTCCTGCTCCTATTTTACATTCTTGTGAAATCATACATGGATGTCCTGTAACTGGGATTTTGGCCAGACACTTCCAATAAGAAAACAGGGAAAGTCAGTGGAGATCATCCACCTTCTGGAACAGTTCCTGGGAGAGGCTTTGGAAGTGCAAGCAATAAGAGCCATGCTGGGGTTGATGTGTCTGGAGGATATGTGAGATGATGTGACATTAGACTCAAGGTTTGGGCATTGGGATAGTCGGGGTACAGATCTCAGCTGGGAAAATAGAGGAAATCACGGCCACAAGTGGCGCAACAGACTTCAGGGTTGACTCCTCCTTGTCCTCTTCCTTATGTTTCCCTCAGTGACACCTCATAGAGCCATAGAGCAATACATCATGAATTCAGGCCCTTCATCCCAACGAGTCCATGCTGACCACAGTGCTCACCCACCTAATGTGACAGAAGATAAGATATCTTTATTCGTCACATGTACATTGAAACACACAGTGAAATACATCTTTTAGCATAGTGTTCTGAGGCAGCCCGCAAGTGTCGCCACACTTCCGGCGCCAACATAGCATGCCCACAACTTCCTTACCTGTATGTCTTTGGAATGTGGGAGGAAACCGGAGCACCCGGAGGAAACCCATGCAGACATGAGGAGAATGTACAAACTCCTTACAGACAGTGGCCGGATTTGAACCCAGGTCGCTGGCGCTGTAAAGCGTTACACTAACCACTACACTACCGTGCCTGCACACTGGTTTATTGTGTTGACTTGACCTTAAGCTGCACATTAATGGAAATGTTCTGCTCAGTTTTGATCCAGATCCCAGGAGACGCTATACATTTTGGACGTTTATTCTTGGTGGGACGGTGATGTGGCTGTCGATGTACGGAGTCAACCAGTCCCAAGTCCAGCGCTACATCGCTTGCAAAACTGAGGTTCAAGCACGGCTGTAAGTTGGGCACAAGAGCTGGGCCAGGCCAGAAATGCTCAGGGTGGAGATCAGGAGAAGTTTCTTCACTTAGTTGCCACTGAATCTTTGGAATAATTGGTAGAACATTTTTGTTGAATTCATAGAGTCATACGGCACAGAAATTATTGGACTAGTCATGCAAGTGCCTGGAACGAATCCAAGAGCAGTTCAAATCGAGCAGCAGAATTTACAAATAAACAAAGTGCATCACAGATTCACAGACTGAAGGAGGCCATACCGTCCATTGTCCCCATGTTAGCTATCTGTAATGCAATGCGGTTGTTCCCACTGCCTGCTCTGTTCCCATAACCCAGAGACTTAATTTCCTTAAAGTGCCAAGCCTGTTTCCTCTTGCAGTCCTTGATCATCCTACCATGTCCATTCCACCATGTCCATGCTGACCTTTATACCCATCCACACCAATCCCATTTGTCCACAATATAACAGTATCTTTCTATGCCACGACTATTTCAGTGTCTGCCTAAGTAGCTCTTAAACATTGTATCTGAGTCCACCACCTTCCCTGGCAGCACATTCCAGATATCAACCACAGTCTGTGTCAAACCTCAGATCTGGACACAGTACTCTAGGCCTAATGTTCAGTCCAGCTTCCCTGCCTTTGTAAACACAATGGATCTGTTTAGAAAGAGTGAGTTCCCATGTGCTCTGCTAATTCCTCCTGTCTTCTTCAGAGATCTATGCAAATGAATCTACAGGTTTCTCCACTATTTAGAACTGCACCATTCATTTGATGTTAATTTTCCCAATCCCTTTTGCCAAAATGCATCATTTCACATTTCTCTGTAAATTCCAGCTCCCATTTGTCTGACAGACAAGCAATCTTATTACACTCAACCGGTATCACCTCATTGTTGTTATGCTTCCAAGTTTGCTATCGATGATTAATTTGGAGTTTTTGCTGGGTTCCAAAATCCAAGTCATATTCATATATCAAAAAAGCACTCATCACAGGGGGAATGCAGCCTCCCACACCTGTTCCCACCTCCCTGTCTGAAAACTGTTTCTGTGCATATTCAATACAATAAAACACTTAAGAGACACTTAATACATGAACAGACATGGAATGGAGGGATATAGACCATATGCACACAGATGAGATTAGTTTAAATTGGCATCAAGGTCAGCACAGACGACGTGGGCTGAAGGGCATGTACCTGTGCTGTACTGGTCTTTGGTCTATGTGTTATATCCAAGTTGACATGAATCTCCAATTCCTTGGACCACCATCTTGTTCTCTGATACTTTGTCAGAAGAACATAAGAAATAGGAGCAGAAGTCGGCCATCTGGCCCATTGAGCTTGCTCCACCATTCATTAAGATCATGGCTGATCTGGCGGTGAACTCAGATCCACCTAGCTGCTTTATCCCATTAACACTTAATTCCCCTACTTTGCAAAAATCTATCCAACTGTGTCTTAAATATATTTAATGAGGTAGCCTCTACTGCTTCCCTGGGCAGAGAATTCCACAGATTCACTACTCTCTGGGAAAAGCAGTTTCTCCTCATCTCCATCCTAAATCTATTTCCCCAAATCTTGAGGCCATGTCCCCTTGTTCTAGTCTCACCTACCAGTGGAAACACCTACCTTCCTGCTTCCATTTTGTCTATCCCTTTTATAATTTTATATGTTTCTTTAAGATCCCCTCTCATTTTTCTGAATTCCCAGGTGACTCAATCTCTCCTCGAAGGCTAACCCTCTGATTTCTGAAATCAACCTTGTGAACCTCCTCTGCACCACCTCCAAAGCCAGTATATCTTTCCTCAAGTAAGGAGACCAGAACTGCACGCAGTGCTCCAGGTGCGGCCTCACCAGTTCCCTATACAGTTGCAGCATAACCTCCCTGCTTTAAATTCAATCCCTCGAGCAATGAAGGCCAACATTCCATTTGCCTTCTTAATAACCTGTTGCACCTGCAAACCAACCTTTTGTGATTCATGCACAAGTACTCCCAAGTCCCTCTGCACAACAGCATGCTGCAATCTTTCACCATTTAAATAATAATCTGATCTTCTATTTTTCTTTCCAAAGTAGATGACCTCGCATTTACCAATATTGTGCTCCATCTGCCAGACCCTTGGCCAATCACTTAACCTATCTATATCTCTCTAAAGACTTTCCGCATCCTCTGCACAATTTGCTTTTCCACTCAATTTAGTGTCATCAGCAAACTTAAATACACTGCACTTGGTCCCCTCTTCCAAATCGTTAATGTATAACGTGAACAGTTGCAGACCCAGCACGAACCCCTGCGGCACCCCGTCACCACTGATTGCCAACCAAAGAAACACCCATTTATCCCAACTCTCTGCCTTCTATTGGTTAACCAATCCTCTATCCATGCTAATACATTACCTCCAACTCTATGCATCCTTATCTCATGGATAAGTCTTTTATGCGGCACCATATCGAATGTCATCTGGAAATCAAAGTACACAACATCCAGCTGTGCCCCTCTATCCACTGTGCTAATTATATCCTCATAGAACTCCAGTAAGTTTATCAAACAGGACCTGTCCTTCCCGAATCCATGCTGTGTCTGCCTGATGGAACCACTTCTATCCAGGTGTCTTGCGATTTCTTCCTTAATGACAACTTCAAGCATTTTCCCAACTACAGACGTTAAGTTAACTGGCCAATAATTGCCTTCCTTTTGCCTACATCCTTTTTTTTAAAACAATGGCGTGACACTCAGTGTCTTCCAATCCACCGGGACCTGCCCAGAGTCCAGAGAATTTTGGTAAATTATCACAAACACCTCTACTATAACTTCAGCCATTTCTTTCAGTATCCTGGGATGCAACCCATCAGGGGACTTGTCTACCTTTAGGCCCATTAGTTTTCTCATCACTACCTCTTTAGTGACAGTGATTGTATTGAGGTCCTCACCTCCCATTGCATCCATAACATCTCTCTTTTACATGTTAGACATGTCCTTCACTGTGAAGACTGACACAAAATAGTCGTTGAAAGTCCCGGCCATTTCCACATTACCAAATATTAATTCCCCCTTCTCATCTTCCAAGGGACCTACACTCACTTTAAGATGTTGCAGGCATTGGAGAGGGTGCAGAAGAGGTTCACCAAGATGCTGCCTGGATTGCCGTGTATAAGGAGAGGTTGAACATATTTGGATTATGTCTCTGGAGCGGTGGAAATTGAGGGGAGACCTGATAGAAGTTTACAAAATTATGAGAGGCAGAGACAGGATAGAGAGTCAGAGACTTTATCCCAGGGTGGAAATGTCAAACACTGGCTTTAAGATGAGAAGGGGGAAGTTTAAAGGAGATTTATGAGGCAAGTTTTTTTACACACAGAAAGTGGTACACCCTGGAACACACTGTCAGGGAAGGTGGTGGAAGCAGATATGATAGTAGCATTTAAGAGGCATTTAGACAGGCACATGAACAGCAGGGAATGGAGGAATATGGACCATGTACAGCCAGATGTGTAGTTTAAATTGGCATCATCGTCAGTACCAACATGATGGGCCGAAGGGTCTGTTCCTGTGCTGTACTGTCCTATGTTCTAGGTTCGATTTTCTATATGCTTAACTGAGACTTTGAATGGGAACTTCCATAGACCAGGGAAAATCAGCAGAAAGTTCTCCCAGAGATATCTTGCTGGAGACCGAGAAAAATGCCACAGAGAGCCTGGACATCAGGTGTTCTCTGCTCTTGTCCACATTCAGCTCACTGGATGCCACATGGCTGGGCCTTGATGTTGAGAGTGTGTCTCAGTGTCAGAAAAGGAAACAGCCCCTTTAGAGCACCTGAAAGTTATTTACAAGAAGTGGTAAGAAAGAAATTCAACAGCCAGAATTGCACACAACATGCCCCATAATATTTACCAAATCTATTTGTTTAATGACATGAGCCAAGGGAAAAATACTGGCCAGGTCATTGTGACAAATCCCTTATTCCTCTCCAAAATACTTTCCACCCAGGGAGGAAGCACCAAACCTGTCAGTTCTCTGTTCACCATTCACATTGTCCATGTTAATATGTGAAAGGCTCAGTGAGGCTCTGAAAAATCCAATTTCACACTGACTCTCATCTGCCCTGTCACCACTGGGAATCAAACCTGTCTCCCCTCAAAGGAGTGGTATGTGGGGCCAGTGATGTGCCGACTTGTAACCCTATCTCGGCATTGCTCATTCTCTGTACAAACACCAAGAATTCCTTCAGAGATGCAAGCTCCACATTGGTTAGCTGCTGTTGCTAAGCTCTTGTCAAGCACAGTAATTGACTCTGTCTGTTGAAGAAGCTTTCAAGGGTGTCAACCTTTGACCTGTGCATCAAGTGTTGGTCTAGGACTAAACACTGAAGGCACTGGAGGGAAGCGAGCTGTAAAAACTCCTGACGTACCTCATCACAATCTTCCCTTTCATTCTCCATCAGCATCCTTGTTCCTTCTTCAAGAACCAGGTCAGGCTTTTGGAAGCTTTGCATGAGCAGGAAGTCAAGTGACTCTTTAGAAATCATGGCCCTTTGTTTCCACTTATCTTCTGAATGGTTTGAGCGAGACTGAAGAGCTCTTCTGATGGATTATTCCTTTCCTTCCATTTAAGAGCAAAACACTGACAATCTATCCTATGGGGAGAGTATAGAACAGTCACCAGAAAAAGAGGAAGGTTTGCTGAGAAATAGCATATATACAATGGAAGTCAGCATTTTCAGACCACAGTCCAACAACCATTTCTAGGTCACATAGAAAATTCTTCTCCATGTCCCCAAATCACTGTGGACTGTGGAACTTGTGCCAGATTGCTTTGCACAGACTCTCATTTAGCACCTCCAGGAAGAATTGCTGGGGATTTATACCAGGTTGTTCATGAAGTGCCCAATTTAACCACACAACACCAGCCTGGAAGGCTGTGGTTAAGTGAAATACCCAAATCTTTTGGCTCCTTTGCACAGTGAAGTGACCCACTAAACTCTAGCTTGTTCTCAGATTCCCTGTCTGATCCAACACTACCAGCTCTTTGCCCATCCCCCAAATGTATCACTGGCCTGACTACCCACCATACACCCTGGTTCCCAGTTCTCCAAAACACATTACTAGACTTCCCAGCGCTGATCCTGGACTTCTCTACTCCCAAAGCACCAGATGAGGGTCTCCAACTTCCAATCCCAGTCCTCCTGTGAACGCTGACCTCCAAAGTCCCCCTGATCCATGGGAAGGACAGGATGGAGAGCCAGTCACCAGAAGAGCACTGATGGCTTGCTGCCATGCCAGTCTTACATAGCTGCATGCCACCAGCGATTAGGAGTGAAGAGTTTCAGCAGGTGGAATGAGGCTCAGCAAGTGTGAAGAAAACTCTAGGACATATTTGCAAGGCAGAATGAACTCCTTGCTGCAGGATTCTTTGAGGTGCAGAAGCCTAAGACACTTAGCCTTGAGTATATTGCTGCGTGAAGGGACAGGGTGACGATGTGAATGGTCTTTGCTCCCGTTTATGTGGAACAGCAGCTGTTTCGGGATATGCCAGCCTTTCTCCCCAGTCACAAGCCACAAAGAACATTGCAGCTTCCACAAAGCTCCACACACAGATCCAACAGAGAGCACCTGGCCTTTGACCATTGGATTGAAGGGTGAGGAATAGACAAGATGGAGCCAGGGGATTGGCAGAAAAGCCACACTGGACCTTGGTGTCCACGTCCGTAGATCCCTCAAGGTTGCCGCGCAGGTCGATAGGGTTGTTAAGAAGGTGTATGGTGTGTTCGCCTTCGTTAGTCGGGGTATTGAGTTCAAGAGCCACGAGGTAATGTTGCAGCTCCATAGAACTCTGGTTAGACAACACTTGGAGAATTGTGTTCAGTTCTGGTCGCCTCATTATAGGAAGGATGTGGAAGCCTTAGACAGGGTGCAAAGGAGATTTACCAGGATGCTGCCTGGATTGGAGAGCACGTCTTATGAGGATAGGTTGAGTGAGCTGGGACTTTTTTCTTTGGAGAGAAGGAGAATGAGAGGTGACTTGATAGAGGTGTACAAGATGCTAAGAGGCATAGATCAAGTGGACAGTCGGAGACTTTTTCCCAGGGTGAAAATAGCTAACACGAGGGAGCATACTTTTAAGGTGATTGGAGGAAGGTATAAGGGGGATGTCAGGGGTAAGTTTTTTACACAGAGAGTGGTGGGTGTGTGGAACACACTGCCAACAGAGGTTGTGGGGGCAGATACATTAGGGACATTTAAGAGACTCTTAGATAGACACATGAATGATAGGGAAATGGGGGGCTATGTGGGAGGGAAGGGTTAGATAGATCTCAGAGCAGGATAAAATATCAGCACAACATCGTGGGCCGAAGGGCCTGTACAGTGCTGTAATGTTCTATGTTCTATGTTCTAACACCAGCAAAAGGCCAGTCCAGCATCGAGGGGCTGAATGGTGTTCTGTACTGTGGTATTCACCAATTCTATTGTTGTCAGACATTGGTAATTCCCTCCTGTGACAAAAGAACTCCTGGTCGTTCAGGCAGCAACCTTAAGGTCCTCTTCATCGTTGTGCACAGATGTCTCATCTGACAACTGGGTCCACTATCCTGGGCTCACCAACGCACCCACCCCAAACCCAGGCCTGCCCCACCAACACTTACCCACCCCCCTGCCATTCACACACTCCCTCTACTGTCCATATAATCCTCACCCCAGACTCCTGCCCCATTCCACATTCTCTGCCCAATTCCCACACACTTTGCATCACCCCCACACCCTGAACCTCCACCCACAAATTGGCAGAAATGCTCAGCAGATCAGGCTGCATCTGTGAAGAAAGAAACAGTTAACATTTCAGTTTGATGACCGTTCAAAGTTAGAAATCAAACGTGTTTTTTTCAGGGAATGGGGGAGGTGGACAAAGCGCAGGGAATGTCTGTGATAGGGTGGAGACGAAGAATGAGGGGATGACATGGTGTTTGTGCGAGTGAGAGGAGGTGATACCTCCCTCATCAGAGCTAATTTGTCTTGAGCAGTTGGAAACAGAGAGATGGAACTCAGAGAAAAAGGGCAAGAAAAGAAATGCTGGAACTGAGATACAAGACACTGCAGTGGCTGGAAATTTAAAATAAAAACAGAAAGGGCTGGAAATATGCAGCAGATCTGGTAACATTGTGGAGAGAGTAGGTGCAAGTTGAGAACCTTTCTTCAGAACCAGCCAATCATAATCATTAGAAAGGTAGAAAAAATAGGAGCAGGAGTTGAGCCCTGAGCCTGACCCTCATTTAACGCCTGATCTCACCCCCAGGTTCCTGTTCCCTCCCCATATCCCTTGATGCATTCTGAATCTTAAAATCTATCAACCTTGTTAAGTACATTCAGCGGCCTGACCCCCACAGTTCACCGGCCACTGAAGAATGTTCTCTTCAGCTCAGTCCTAAATGACTCACTGCCAGCCTGAAGTTGTGACGTGTTCTAGACCACTGGAGGAAACATCCCCCACCCAACCTCCACTCGTTATGCCCTCACTCCTCTCCCTATACCCTTCCCCCTCCCCCACCCTTGTCCTGCACTCCCCACACCCCTCTCCTCACACCCTCCCCGTCCCCTCTCCCTCCCCCGTTTGAGTTGAGGGTGTGGGTAGCTGTTGCTGACCTCAGTGTAGACCAGACCTGACTCTGCCTTCCTTTGTTCACAGTGCCATCCTCATCAACCAGCTCGGACTGTGGACCATTGTGACTAGTGCAGCGGCTTGTGGAATCATCGCCTTCGCTTTGTACCAGGACTGTGACCCAGTAAGGGCAGGTCATGTGACTGCACCTGACCAGGTGAGTGCAGCAGAGAAAACAGTTCAATGGGTTCACCGTTCCCCAGAACATCCCAACACACCCCCTCCCACCCCACCCAACTGTTCACACCCCCACCCATCCCCACCCAACTGTTCACATCCCTTCCCCACCCCCACTCATCTGTTCACACCCACACCCATCCAACTCTTCACACCCCCTCCTACCCCCACCCAACTGTTCACATCCCTTCCCCACCCCCACCCAACTGTTCACAGCCCTCCCACCCAACTGTTCACATCCACTCCCCACCCCCACCCAGCTCTTCACACCCCCACCCAACTGTTCACATCCCCTCCCACCCCACCGAACTGTCAACACCCTCACCCAACTGTTCACACCCCCTCCAACCCCATCCAACTGTTCACACCCCCACCCAACTGTTCACACCTGCACCCAACTGTTCACAGCCCCTCCCACCCAACTGTTCACACCCCCTCCCACCCCCACCCAACTGTTCACAGCCCCTCCCACCCAGCTGTTCACACCCCCTCCCACCCGCACCCAGTTGCTTCCACAACCTGCTCCAACCCCCACCATTGATGCAACTGGTGCCACCGCAGCTTGCCACAATGCTGCTTCTTCAAACCTTTTTACATAAGTTGTTTTGTCAGGGAGCTGATGAGTAATTGTGGATTGTGGAGTTGGCTGCACTGGGTGCACAGCCTCCGTGCACACATGGGCTGCATCTCGGCACTGGGGCGCGATCACCACCATTTGCTTGTCTCAGATTTTCTTTCTCCTTTCAGCTGATGCCTTACATGGTGCTGGATATTTTTCGGAAATACCCTGGAGTTCCAGGCTTGTTCCTTGCAGCAGCCTTCAGTGGAACATTGAGGTGATGTGTGAGATATAAGGGGTGTTATAAGACTTTGTAAAGTGTGGAAATGTTGATATTTTAGCACATAATATGTGTGAAACCATGAAGCCAAAAGTTACTCTGAAGAGGAGCTTGTGGGCCCTCCCTGCAGGCCGAACAGTGAAGGTACCTATTGATGGACAGTTGGTCTAGACATTAGCCCAGTGGTGGGGACGATTCCACAATCTAACTCCTGGAGGTGAAGGGGTTTAGCCCAGCGTAAACTTACTGCTCATGTTGATGGTTGTACAGGCTGTGAGAAGTCCAGATGGTAGCACTCCCATCTCGGTTGTGGGTTCAAACCCCATTCAGGAACTTGACCAAGTAATTGATCAGGTTGTATTTGGATTTGGAAAAGTAAGGACTGATTAGGGATAGTCACCATGGTTTTGTGAAGGCAGGGCAGTGGATGCTGTCTATATGGATATTAGCAAGGCCTTTGACAAGGTTCCAGATGGTAGGCTGGTCCACAAGGTTAGAAGACATGGGATCCAAGATGAGCTAGCCAATTGGATATGAAATTAGTTTGGTGGAAGGAATCAGAGGGTGGTGGTGGAGGGTGTTTTTCAGATTGAAGACCTGTGACCAGTGGTGTGCTGCAGGGATTGGTGCTGGGTCCTCTGTTGTTTGTCATCTATAATAATGATTTGAATAAGAATGTAGATGGTATGATCAGTAAGTGTGCAGATGGCACCAAAATTGGTGGTATTATGGACAGTGAAGAAGGTTGTCTAAAGTTAAGATGGGATCTAGATCAGCTGGGAAAATGGGCAAAGGAACGGCAGATGGGATTTAACTCAAACATGTGCAAAGTGATGCATTTTGGGAAGTTAAACCAGCGTAGGACATATACAGTGAATGTAAGGGCCTTGGGGAGTGTTGTTCAGAGGGGTACAAGTATATAGTTTCCTCAAAGTAGTGGTACAGGTAGACAGGATGGTGAAGAAGGTGCATGGCATGCCTGCCTTCATCGGCCATAGCATTGTACAAGAGTGAGGATGTCACGTTACAGTTGTACAGAACGTTGGTTAGACCACACTTGGAGTATTATATTCAGTTCTAGTTGCCACACTATAGAAAGGCTGTGATAAAACTAGAGGGTACAGAAAAGATTCACAAGAATGTTTCCTGCTCTGGAGGGTTTAAGACATGAGACATAAGAAATAGGAGCAGGGGTTGGCCATCTAGCGTATCGAGCCTGCTCTGCCATTCAATAAGATCATGGCTGATCTGGTCGTGGACTCAGATCCACCTACCTGCCTTTTCCCCATAACCCTTAATTCTCATACTATGCAAAAATCTATTTAACTGTGTCTTAAATATACTTAATAAAGTAGCCTCTACTGCTTCCATGGGCAGAGAATTCCACAGATTCACTACTCTCTGGGAAAAGCAGTTTCTCCTCATCTCCATCCTATATCTATTTCCCCAAATCTTGAGGCCATGTCCCCAAGTTCTAGTCTCACCTACCAGTGGAAACAACCTTCCTGCCTCGACCTTATCTATCCCTTTCATAATTTTGCATATTTATAATGATCCCCTCTCATTCTTCTGAATTCTGGCGAGTACAGTCACAGGCAACTCAATCTCTCTTCATAGGCTAACCCCCTTATCTCTGGAATTAGCCTGGTGAACCTCCCCTGCACTGCCTCCAAAGCAGGTATATCTTTTCTCAAGTAAGGAGACCAGAACTGCACACAGTACTCCAGGTGCAGCCTCACCAGTACCCTGTATAGTTGCAACATAACCTCCCTGCTCTTAAATTCAATGCCTCTAACAATGAAGGCCAACATTCCATTTGCCTTCTTGATAACCTGTTGCACCTGCAAACCAACCATTTGCAATTCATGCACAAACACTCCCAAGTTCCTCTACACAACAACATGCTGCAATCTTTCACCATTTAAATAATAATCTGAGGCAAAGCAACAGCACTACCTGCTGTGTAACTGTGCATGTAGTTATTTGTAGATAGTCTCACTGCATTTCTTGGGGGAATGTCCCTTCTTTTGGTGGTTGCTATTTGTTGCTGTTTGTCCTGTGACTGTAAACCAGAAGGCTGCTGATACTGGAAATCTAAAATAAAAACAGAAAATGCTGGAAGTACTCAGCGTTGAACAGAGGCCCAACTACTCCCTCTCACGATGATTCTTGAAGAAGGGTCCTGATCCGAAACGTTGACCGCCTACTTTTCTCCACAGATGCTGCCTGGCCTGCTGAGTTCCTCTAGCATATCATGTTTTTCATCTTGATTCCAGCATCTGTAGTCCTTTGTTTCTCCACTCCCTCTCGCCACCACTCTCCTTCACCTGCTGAACTGGTTCTTACATCAACAACCTCCCTCTTCATTCCACTCATTCCTCCACCAAATGTGTAGCCATGGGAACCTACAAGGGTTTAGCAATGCCCATTCCTCTGTGAGAGATACAAAACAGTCTTTGTTTCAGTCCTAGGCAAGCCTCTATCTTTTCCTGATACATCAGTGACCATAATGGGGCTGCTTCCTGCTCTTGAACTCGAGTATGTCATTACATTTACTACCAATTTCTACTCCGTTCTCACTTTCATGTGGTCTTTCTCTGAATTTTCCCCATTCTTGACTTGTCTATCTGCATCTGAGAGGATGGTTAGTGATCAATATCTCTAACAAGCCCACAGACTCACACAGTTATCTATCTATGCCTTCTCCCATCTACTTCCTGTAAGGACTTCTTTCCACTCTCCCAGCTTCTCTCTGCTTCATCATATCTCTTCTGAAGATTAGACTTTTCATATCAGTACTTCCAAAATGTGGTTTCCCTTCCACCAGTGCTGACAGGGTTCTCAACCACATCTCCTTCATTTCTTGCACCTCTAGCCTCATCCCCTCTGCTCCCACCCAGGGCAAGGATAGGGTTCGCCTGACCCTCATCTTCCACCCCATCCACATTCAATGCATCATCCTGTATTATTTCACCACCTGCAATAAGATGTCACCAGACGCACTTTCCTCTCCCTACCTCTTTCAGAATTCTGAGGAGACCATTTCCTTCATGATCCCTGGTCCTCTCTTCCATCTTCACCAACATCCAGTCCTCACAGCATCTTCCTTTAAAGTTCAGGAGATGCAACACCCAACCTTTTACCTCTTCCCTTTGCATCGTCCAGAGACCAAAACAATCCTTTCAGGTGAAGCAGCGATTCACTTACACTTCTTCTAATTTGTGGACTGCAGTCAGTGCTCACAATGTGACTCATCTACACTGGAAAAAACAAACTCAAATTGGATTACTGCTTTGCCAGACAGTTCCATTCCATCCTCAAGAATCACCATGAACTTCCAGTTGCCTGCCAGTTCGGGTCCTCATCCCTCTCCTGCTCTGACATCTCCACCTTTGGTCTCCTGCACTGTTCCTTTCATGCCCAATGTAAGCTGAGGAACAGTTTCTTCTAACCCAGCACACCACAGTGTTTAGGACTTAGCAGTGAACTCAACAATTTCAGCTTACCAGACTATTACGTTTGTGCCAGAACTGCTGAGTTCTGTTCACAGGTCAACAGCTACAACCTTACCTCAATGAAGGGTCATTGACCTGAAAGGTTAACTATGCTCCTCCATAGACACTGCATGACCTGCTGAGTGCTTCCTGCACTTCCTATTTTTATGATGAAAAACACAATGATGCTGGAGGAACTCAGCAGGCCAGGCAGCATCCGTGGAAAAAAGCAGGCGGGTAATATTTCCAGTCAGGACCCTTCTTCAGGACAGAAGACAGGAAAAGGGGAAGCCCAATATATTGGGGGGAAAAGCAGATCAGTGATAGGTGGACAAAAGAGGGGAGGCGGGGTGGGCACAGGGTGCTGATAGGTAGATGCAGGTAAGAGACAGTGATAGGCAGGTGCAGGGGAGGAGGGGAGAGCAGATCCACCGGGGGATGGGTCAAAGGTCAGGAGGAAAAAAGGGGGGTGGAAAAAAGAGAGAGAGAGGCTAGGAAAAGGAAGAAAATAACAGGCATGGTTGGGGTTGGGGGTGGGGGTGGGGTGGTGTCACTTAAAGTGGGAGAATTCAGTTTTCATGCCATTGGGCTACAGGCTTCCAAGATGGAAAGCTGTTCCTCCAGTTTGTGCAGGTGAATCTCTGTCTCACCGGAAAGGACTGTTTGGTACCTGTACCTTCCTTAATATCATCCACTGCATTCGGTGCTCCAAGTGTGGCCTCCTCTACATTGGTGAGACCAAACGCAGACTAGGTGAACCTTTCACAGAACACCTGCGCTCCGTCCGTAACCGCAACCTGCATCTCCCTGTTGCCGGTCACTTCAACTCCCGCTCCCACTCCATCACAGACATGTCAGTTCTCGGCATCCTCTGCTGCCAGGAGAATTTCAAACGCAAACTGGAGGAACAGCACCTCGGTTTCCGTCTTGGAACCTCGCAGCCTAACGGCATGAACATTGAATTCTCCCACTTTAAGTGACCCAGCCCCCGCCCCCGCCCCCCCCCCCCACCATGCCCCTTCTTTTCTTCCCTTTCCTAGCCTCTCTCTCTTTACTACTTTAATTTGAGAAGTATCATGAACAAGGCTGATGAACTTAGAGCGCGGGTCAGTACGTGGAACGATGACGTGGTGGCCGTTACAGAGACTCGGCTGTCATAAAGGCAGGAATTGCTGCTGGATATTCCAGGGTTTAGATGTTTCAAAAGGGACAGGAATGGAGGTAAAAGAGGTGGGGAGTGGCTTTGCTGATCAGGGACAGTGTCACAGCTGGAGAAAGGGAGGATGTCCTGGAGGGATCGTCTACTGAGTCAGTGTGGATGGAAGTCAGAAACAGGAAGGGAGCGATCACTCTATTGGGAGTATTCTCCAGACCCCCCAATAGCAGCTGAGACACTGAGGAGCAGATCAGGAGGCAGATTTTGGAGAGGTGCAAAAACAACAGGGTTGTTGTCATGGGTGATTTCAACTTCCCTAATATTGATTGGCACCTGCTTAATGTAAAGGGGATAGATGGGGCAGAGTTTGTTAGGTGTGTCCAGGAAGGATTCCTGACACAGTATGTGGACAGGCCGACTAGAGGAGAGGCCATTCTAGACCTGGTACTAGGCAATGAGCCTGATCAGGTTTCGGATCTCTCAGTGGGAGAGCATTTTGGAGATAGTGACCATAACTCCTTGACCTTTACCATAGCCTCGGAGAGGGATAGCAGTTGATGATATGGGAACGTATTTAATTGGGGGAGGGGGAATTATGATGCTCTTAGGCAGGAACTTGGGAGCGTAAACTGGGAACAGATGTTCTTGGGGAAGTGCTCAGTGGAAATGTGGAGGTTGTTTAGGGAGTACTTGCATGTTTTCTGGATATGTTTGTCCCATTGAGACAGGGTAAGGATGGTAGAGTGAAGGAACTGTGGTTGACAAGAGACATAGAATGTCTTGTCAAGAGGAAGAAAGAAGCTTACCTGAGGTTTTGAAAGAATGGATCAGACAGGGCTCTGGAGAGTTACAGGGTAGCCAGGAAGTAGCTTAAGAATGGACTTAGGAGAGCTAGAAGGGAGCAGGAGAAAGTCTTGGTGAGTAGGATTAAGGAAAACCCCATGGCATTCTACACATATGTGAAGAATAGGAGGATGACTGGAGTGAGGGTAGGACCGATCAGGGATAAAAGAGGAAACATATGCCTGGAGTCAGAAGAAGTAGGAGAGGTCCTTAATGAATACAGGAAGTCCCCGACTTACGAACACCCGACTTACGAACGTCCGGCCTGGGCCCCGATCCTACCACGGCAGCGGTATACCTTCTTTGGCCCAACCCTGGGCCAAGTGAGCATGTGCAGCCGAGGTCATGTGCGGCTGCGATCCCTGGCCCAAGTGCGCATGCGCGGCCGCGATCCCCGGGCCAAGTGTGCATGCGCGGACACTGTTCCGAGTTACACACAAAATCGGGTTATGAACAGTCTCAAAAACAGAACTCGTTCGTAACCCGGGGACTTCCTGTACTTTGCTTCAGTATTCACCCATGAGAGAGACCCTGATGTTTGTGAGAATGGCAAATGATAGGCTGGTACGCTAGGGCATGTCGACATGAAGAAAGAGGATGTGTTGGAACTATTGAAAAACATTAGGATAGACAAGTCACTGGGGCCAGACAGGATATATCCAAGGTTATTAAGGGAAGTGAGGGAAGAGATTGCTGTGCCATTGGCAATGATCTTTGCATCCTCACTGGCCACTGGAGTAGTGCCAGGTGATTGGAGGATGGCAAATGTTGTTCCTTTGTTTAAGAAAGGGAGTAGGGATAACCCTAGGAATTACAGACCAGTGAGTCTTACTTCAGTGGTGGGCAAATTACTGAAGAAGATTCTGAGAGACAGGACTTACAGGCATCTGGAGAAGCATAGGCTGATCAGGGACAGTCAGCATGGCTTTGTGAGGGGCAGGTCGTGCTTCATGAGCCTGATTGAATTCTTTAAGGATGTGACAAAGCACATTGATGAAGGTAGAGCAGTGGATGTGGTGTACATGGAATTTAGTAAAGCATTTGATAAGGTTCCTCATGGAAGGCTCATTCAGAAAGTCAGGAGGCACGGGATCCAGGGAAACTTGACTGTGTGTATTCAGAATTGGCTCGCCCATAGAAGACAGAGGGTGGTGGTAGAGGGAGTGTATTCTGCCTGGAGGTTGGTGACCACTGGTGTTCTGCAGGGATCTGTTCTGGGACCTCTGCTCTTTGTGATTTTTATAAATGACTTGGATGAGGATGTGGAAGGGTGGGTTAGTAAGTTTGCTGATGACATAAAGGTTGGTGGTGTTGTGGATAGTGTAGAAGGTTGCTGTAGGTTACAACAGGATATTGATAGAATGCAGAGCTGGGCTGAGAAGTGGCAGATGGAGTTCAACCCAGATAAGTGTTCAGTGATACACTTTGGAAGGTTGAATTTGAAGACAGAATACAAAGTTAACGGCAGTACTCTTAACAGTGTGAAGGAACAGAGGGATCTTGGGGTCCATAGTCCATAGATCCCTCAAGGTTGCCGTGCAGGTCGATAAGGTTGTTAAGAAGGCGTATAGTCTGTTGGCCTGCATTAGTCGGGGTATTGAGTTCAAGAGCCGCAAGGTAATGTTGCAGCTCTATAGAACTCTGGTTAGACCACACTTGGACTATTGTGTTCATTTCTGGTCACCTCTATAGGAAAGATGTGGAAGCCTCAGACAGGGTGCAGAAGAGATTTACCAGGATGCTGCCTGGATTAGAGAGCATGTCCTATGAGCAAACGTTGAGTGACCTAGGGCTTTTCTCTTTGGAGAGGAGGATGAGGGGTGATTTGATAGATTTCTACAAGATGGTAAGAGGCATAAATCAAGTGGACAGTCAGAGATTTTTTCCCAGGGCGGAAATGGCTTACATGAGGGGGCATAATTTTCAGATGATTAGAGGAAGGCACAAGGGGGATGGCAGAAGTATGTTTGGTGCTTGATGTGTGGAATGCACTGCCGGCAGAGGTCGTGGGGGCAGATACATTAGGGACATTTAAGAGACTCTTAGATAGACACATGAACGATAGAGAAATGGAGGGCTATGTGGTTAGATAGATATTAGAGAAGGATAAAATGTCGGCACAACATCATGGGCCAAAGGGCCTGTACAGTGCTGTAATGTTCTATGTTCTATGTACTATGGAATCCCTTGAGGGCAAAGAGGGTACAATCCAGTTACCTTGTCCCTCAACAAGGCTACTAGAGAGATCCTCTGAAAGAAAAAAGCATTGTTGTGTGTCAGTCAAGAATGGTTTCAAACAGTCAGATGATGCCTTTGGTTATTCTGGTTAGTAATTTGTTGCTAAACTTGAGGGATACATCCTGGCTAAAACTCCCAATTGTCCTGTGTGATGTTTAGCAGCCACTTGGCAAGCTGGCTGGATCTCCAGTCCAAGGGCACGTTTCTCTGATGGTTATTTGTTTCTACACTGAAACATCAGCCCATTTCACTCTCCAAGCCATTTCAGAGCCAATCCCTTCACAGCCAATCCCTTCAGAGGCAATCACTCCAGAGTCAATCCCTTCACGGCCAATCGCAGAGCCAATTGCTCTAGTCTCTCAGAATCATGGAAAGTATAGAATCATAGAAAATTTGTGAAACAGAGAAACAAAGACCATTTGGACCATTGTATCTGTGCCAGTTGAAAAAGAGCTCCACCCTTCCCCACTCCCCCCTGCTAGCCTAACCCCACCCTCCCACTTTGACCTGCGCTCTGTGGCCCTTCAGGTCATGGTCTTTGTCCACACCCAGGTGCTGCTTAATTGTGCTGAGGGTCTCTGCCTCTCCCACCCCCTCATCCCCAGGCAGTGAGCTCCAGACCCACCACCTCTGGGGAAACACTTTCCTTCATCTCCCCTCTGCTCCTTCTCCCAATGACTAAATCTCTGCACGTGGTGTGTGACCCTCTGCCCAGGGAAACAGCTCCATCCCATTTCCTCCATCTATGCCTCTCATAATTTTACAACACCTCAATGAAGTGTCCCCTCAGACTCCCTCTGTTCCAAGGAAAACAATCCCAGCCTCTCCAACAACAAACAAGATGCTGGAGAAAATCAGCAGGTCGAGAGCATGTGTGGGTGGAGATGTGGGGGGGAGAAGGAATTATCAATGCTTTGGGTCAAAACTCTGCATCAGGACTGAGAATGGAGAGGGAAGATATCCAGTATAAAGATGAGAGGGGTAGGGGTGAGACAGGGGCCAGCAGGATTGTGGGCATACACTCCAAGGTAGACTACATCAAACACGCCATTCTCATCAACCCTCCTTGTTATCTCCTTAAAAAACTCAATCAGCAGTCAGATGCAACCTTCACAATTAATCTGCAGCCTGCTAAATGAAGATTTATCTGGTCTCTTATAACTGATTTTGATCATTTGTCCACCGCTGATGTTAAACTAACCAGCCTAAAATTTCTGGATTTAACCCATCCCTCCCTTTTGAAAGAGTGGTTGCCCCACCCTCTAGTACCAGACAAGGTTGAAAAATAATGCCAAACACTTCTACAAATTCCTTCCTACTTTAACACTCTGGGATGGTTCATGTGGCTTAGTGATTTATCCATTTTTGGAGATGCTAGTCCCTCAGTGCTTCCTCTTTGACCAGGTTATCCCATCCAATATCTTATGCTAATCCCTAAGTATAACCCTTGGTATCATCCCCTTTGTATCTGAGGACAGCCACAAAGGATTCATTATGTCCCTTAGCCACAAACTCTGTCACAAACAGGTTATCTTTTTGGTTCCAAAAGGCTCAACTCTTTCCATCTGCACCCTCTTTAATTCCCTATAAATTATCTTTGGGTTTTCTTTGATTTTACATGTCAGCATTTTTTCATTCTGTTTGCTTTCCTCGTTGCCCATTTAATTTCACCCCAACCTTTTCACTACTCTTTCAAGTTTCCTGCTGTACTAAACTCTTGGTGTCTCACACAAGCTTCCCATTCTCACCTGCCCCACCATTCAATAAACTCATTGACCTCAACTTCACTTCTTGTACTGACCTTATATCTCTTCAATCTAACTATCTAAAATTCCATCAATTTCTGCAAGAATATACTCAGTGACTGAGTCTCCACAGCAGGGAGTTCCAGAAATTCACTATTTTGGGTGAAAATTTCTTCTCACCTCCATCCTGAATGGTCAATTGCTTCTTTTGAGACAGTGACCCTGGTTCTAAACACAACCCTGCTCCCCCCAAGCCAGCAACAAGCCCTTTGAATTTATACATTTCAATGGAATCACCTCTCATTCTTCTAAACCTCAAAGGTGTGGGCCCAGCTTGCGTAATTTCTCAAAATGGGGAAACTCCACCATCCTGGGAATCAGTGTGGTGATCTTTGCTGCATTATCACATGTATATCCTTCCTTTGGTAATGTGATCAGAGCTATACACGGCATTCCAGACGCACTTTCACCATGGTCAAGATGTCTCAATACCTGTAATCAAATCCTTTCACAATAAAGACAAGCATACCTTTACCCTTCTAATTGCTCGCTGTGTCTGCATTTTAACTATCAAAGGTCCGTGTGCAAGGACACTCAGTACCCTGTGACTAGCAACTCTTTCAATATCTCACTATTTGAAATAAATACTCTGCCTCACTATATTTTCTACCAAGCTGAATGGTCTCACATTTTCCACATTATATTTCATCTTCCACGTCCTTGCCATTCACTTAACCTGACTAAATCCCCTGAAGAATGTCTGCACCTTCCTCACACCCATACTACTACCTACCTTGGTATCAATAGCAAGTTTACATATATTGCACTTGACACTCACATACAAATCATTGTGATAGATTGTGAACAACTGGGGCCGCACACTGATTGCCCCAGTGCAGCTTTCTAAACTGAAAATAACCTGTTTATTTCTGCCCTGTCTGTTAAGTAAGATTAGATTTCTTTATTAGTCACATGTACATTGAAACGCACAGTGAAATGTATCTTTTGCGTAGAGTGTTCTGGGGGCAGCCTGCAAGCGTCGCCACCCATCCGGCACCAACATAGCATGCCCACAACTTCCTAATCCGTACGTCTTTGGAATGTGGGAGGAAACCAGAGCACCCAGAGGAAACCCACACAGACACAGGGAGGACGTACAAACTCCTTACAGACAGTAGCTGGAATTGAACCTGGGTCACTGGCATTGTAATAGAGTTACGCTAACCACTACATTACCATGCCTGCCGAATAATGTTCACTCCACACCAATTTATTACCCCCTGCACTCTACATTCCAATGTAATTTAATAATATTTGATACAACATCTTATCAAAGGCCTTTGGAGATTTCAAATGCACCACATCTATCAATTCACCCTTTTCTGCATAGCTCATTCCCAACTCAGGAGATGTTTCACACACGACTTTCACAAATCCATGTTGGCTCTGCCCAATCCTATTATTTTTTTTCCAAGTGATTTGTTAACATTTGCTTAATAATAGATTCCAGCATCTTCCCTACTACTGACATCAGGCCAACTGGTTTTAATTCCCTATTTAGAACCAGAGAACCATAGAACACTACAGCACAGAAAAAGGGCCATTCGGCCCTTCTAGTCTGTGCCGAAACTTTATTCCCCTAGTCCCATTGACCTGCACTCAGTCCATAACCCTCCAGGCCTCTCCCATCCATGTATCTATTCAATTTATTCTTAAAGCTTGAGTGAATCCGCATTTAACATGTCAGATGGCAATTCGTTCAACACTCCCACCACTCTCTGAATGAAGAAGTTCCCCCTAATGTTCCCCCTAACCCTTTCCCCTTTCACTCTAAAGCCATGTCCTCTCATACTTATCTCTCCTAATCAAGGTAGAAAGATCCTACTTGCATTAACTCTGTCTATACTCCTCATAATTTTGTAAACCTCTATCAAATCTCCCCTCATTCTTCTACACTCCAAGGAATAAAGTCCTAACCTGATCAACCTTTCCCTCTAACTCAACTTCTGAAGACTCGGCAACATTCTAGTAAATCTCCTCTGCACTCTTTCAATCTTACTGATATCCTTCCTATAGTTAGGTGACCAGAACTGCACACAATACTACAAATTTTACCTCACCAATGACTTATACAACCTCACCATAACATCCCAACTCCAAAACTCAGTACTTTGATTTATGAATGCCAGGATTCCAAAAGCCTTCTTTACAGCACTGTCTACCTGTGATGCCACTTTCAGGGAATTATGTATCTGAACTCCCAGATCCCTTTGTTCCTCTGCACTCCTCAGTGCCCTACCATTTACTGTGTGTGTCCTCCCTTGATTTGTCCTTCCAAAATGCAACACCTCACACTTGTCTGCATTAAACTCCATCTGACATTTTCTGGCCCATTTTTCCAGTTGGTTCAGATCCCTCTGCAAGCTTTGAAAGTCTTCCTCACTGTCCACACTTCCAATCTTAGTGTCATCAGCAAACTTGCTGATCCAATTTACCACATTATCATCTAGATCATTGATATAGACAACAAACAACAATGGACCCAGCACAGATCCCTGAAGCACACCGCTAGTCACAGACCTCCAGTCTGAGAAACAATTATCCACTACCACTTTCTGTCTTCTCCCATACAGCCAATTTCGAATCCAGTTTACAACCTCTCCATGGATACCTAGAGTCTGAACTTTCTGAACTAACCTCCCATGTGGGTCCTTGTCAAAGGCCTTAGAAACAGAGAAACATAGAAAAACTACAGCACAATTTAGGCCCTTTGGCCCACAAAGCTGTGCCGAATGTGTCCCTACCCCAGAAATGACTAGGCTTACACATAGCCCTCTATTTTTCTCAGCTCCATGTACCTATCCGACAGCCTCTTAAAAGACCCTATCGTATCCACCTCCACCACCGTTGCCGGCAGCCCATTCCACGCACTCACCAGTCTCTGAGTAAAAAACTTACCCCTGACAACTCCTCTATACCTACTCCCTAGTACCTTAAACCTATGTTTTTCTGTGGCCACCATTTCAGCCCTGTGGAAAAGCCTCTATCTACCCAATCAATACCTCTCATGATCTTATATACCTCTATCAGGTACCCCTTCATCCTCTGTCGCTCGAAGGAGAAAAGGCCGCGTTCCCTCGACCAAAGACCATGTAGACAACATCCACAGCCTTTCCTTCATCTACGTTCTTGGTAACCTCCTCGATAAACCCTACAAGATTCGTTAAACACGATCTACCACGCACAAAGCCATGCTGACTATCCTTAATCAGCCCATGGCCGTCCAAATACTTGTATACCCAATCTCTCAGAACACCTTCTAATAATTTACCTACTACTGATGTCAGGCTCACCGGCCCGTAATTACCTGGTTTATTTTTAGAGCCTTTTTTAAACAACAGAACAACATGAGCTACCCTCCAGTCCCCCAGCAACGAACCCATGGCTAAGGACATTTTAAATATATCTGCCAGGGCCCCTGCAATTTCTGCACTAGTCTCTCTCAAGGTCCAAGGAAATATCAAGTCAGGCCCGGGGGATTTATCTACCTTTATTCGCTGTAAAGCAGCAAGCACCTCCTCCTCTTTAATCTCTGTATGTTCCATGACACTACTGCTTGTTTCCCTTCCTTCCATATCCACTATGCCAGTTTCCTGAGTAAATACTGATGCCTGATTGGGCGGCACGGTAGTGTAGCGGTTAGTGCGACGGTATTACAGCGCCAGTGATTGGGGTTCGATTCCCGTCGCTGTCTGTAAGGAGTTTGTACGTTCTCCCGTGTCTGCGTGGGTTTCCTTCGGGTGCTCTGGTTTCCTCTCACATTGCAAAGACATACGGGTAGGTTAATTTGGGTTTAAAATGAGCGGCCCGGACTCATTGGGCCGGAAGGGCCTGTTACCACGCTGTAAATAAAATTTTTTTAAAATTTTTTTTTAAATTAAAAAAATTTTTAAAAAACTGTTTAAGATCTCCCCCATCTCCTGAGGCTCCACACATAGCCAACCACTCCGATCTTATAGGGCAGTGGTTTTCAACCTTTTTCATGCTGCGGCCACCCAGAACATATGTCCTTGTTAGATGGCGGACCCCCAAAGCCCACAAAATCAAACAATCAACAATTCATGCATACAACACTTAAATTACTGCACATAGGCCCTATTGAAATAGTGACTATTTCTTTTTTTTCAAACTTTTTATTAGTTTTCAGATTAATACAGATTAATATATAACATCAATGTTTGTACACGTAATACAGAGAGATCAGGAGAACAATCATGGCATGGATAATCATAGAGAACAATAAAATATATTAAAAAATCCGTAGATCCCTCAATCTCTTAGTAAATGAATATAATATAAAAGAAAGGAAAGAAAAATATTTCTTATATATATAAACGAAAAGAAAGAGAAAATAAATCCCCAAATCAATAAGAAAAATTATAAACAATGTATCAAACCAAATTGAACAGAAAAATTTCAAAAAGAACAAAAAAAAAGAAAAAAAGAGACTGGACTGAAATTTCTCAGTAGAAACAGAGCAATATTATGTCGTCAAGTCTGTTCCTCTAAATTGGAGAATTATTGAAAGGGGATCTACATCATGTGAAAATATTGAATAAATGGACTCCAAATATCTTCAAACTTAAGCGAAGGATCAACAGTACCACTCCTAATTTTTTCCAAGTTTAAATATGATATAGTTTGAGAGAACCATTGAAAAGTAGTAGGGGAATTGGATCCTTCGAAATAGTGACTATTTCAACCACCGATAATTACCAGCGGTGTCTTTCAGTGTTCAGTTCAATGTGAAGGTTGTGCCTGTTTTGCACTGCAGAGTTTGTCCAAACGTGGTGGTATGTGCGACAAACATACGTGTAGGCCAGCCTCAATGTTCAGTCTTGATCTGTATTTGGTTTTCATGGCAATGACTACAGAAAATGCTATTTCACACAAGTAAGTGGTTGCAAATGGTAACAGAACATTGACGGCTTTGCCGGACAGCAGCGGATACTCCTGGGAACATGCTATCCAGAACGACAACAGTGACATTGGGTTGAACTGAAAGCGCAAAGTCCTGTCAGATGACAGTTCAGCCAATTCTTCTTGTTCACGTCCAGTTAAATCAGTGAGCATGCATTCAAAGTGATTTCGAATCCAATCAAACATGCTCGTGTCATCGTTGCCGAAATACACATGGAAATAATGTGACAGCTGTTGAATATGGTTCAATATGGTGCTCGCAATGGCCTCTGTCTTAGTCTCATTCACTATCAGAAAGTCAGCCAGCAACGGAAACATATCATAGACGCCTTGCTCGCATATTCCCTTCCAGATATGCAGTTTTTTCTGGAAGGCATTGATTTTGTCATGCGTTTTCAGAACCTTTGAACCAGGTCCTTGCAATGATAGATTTAAGCTGTTCAAAATGTTGAAAATATCTGCAAGATAAGCTAATCTGGCAACCCACGTCTCATCTGTCAAGAACTGTGCCAATGATCCGTTATGCTCATTTAGAAAAATGAGCAGTTCATCTCGCAATTCATATACACGCTGCACAACGCGGCCTTGTGACAGCCATCTGACTTCTGTATGTAGCAACAAATGCTTATGCTCTGCTTCTATTTCATGGCATATGTTTTCAAACAAATGATGATTGAGCAGCTTGGCTTTGATAAAGTTAACGATTTTAATGCACGTGGAAAACACCGCCGCAAGATTTTCATCCATATCCTTTGCAGCCAAAGCCTCACGGTGAATCATGCAGTGGGTTGCGGCTACATGTGGAGCTACTTCTTTCACTCGTGCGACTAGACCCGACTTCCGTCCCATCATTGCGGCAGCACCATCCGTGCATACACCAATACACTGTGTCCACACCAATGCCAATTGTACAAAAAAAGTGTCAAGCACACGGAAAAGTTCTTCACCGGTTGTACACCCTGGGAGCACCTTGCAAAACAAAAAGTCTTCCAAAGCCTCTCCTTCCCAGCAATATCGAACATAAACCAACAACTGCGCAGCACTGGCACCATCAGTACTTTCATCGAGCTGAATCGCAATTCTGACTTGCTGAAGACGTGCTATCAGCTGGATCTGTATATCTTCCGCTATATCGCCAGTTCTTCTACTTACTGTCTTATCAGACAGTGGAATGGCTTTGAGTTTTTGACTGAATTCTTTTCCCAGTACAACTTCACACAAATCCACTGCTGCAGGCAGTATAAGCTCTTCTCCAGTTGTGTGAGGCTTTCTGGAACGTGCTATTCATAATGCTACCAAATATGATGCACGAAGAGCCTTCTCATTTACAGTGGTGCAGGCTGTCATTTTGCCTTTCTGCTTGAGGTACAGCTCCTTTTGCCACTCAAAATATTCCTTCGGCTTACTGGCAATATCTGGATGCACTGTGTTAAATGGCACTTCAATTTTGTTGGTTTCATTGCATCGTTGGACAGTGTTTGCAAACACACAACACAGAGAGGTTGGTCCGCATTTGTCCCCACTGCGATGAAGCCATATGAAATGTATTCTGGATCGTACTTGCGTTGTTTTCGCTTTCGGTCACCCTTATCCCCTTCGTCATCAGAATCTCCCGGTTTCCGGTCAGCTTTTCTCTTCAGAAATTTCTCCATACTCAGCAATACACACTGGACAGTTTAATTACTATTACTGATAAACAAAATTATCAAAACTAATCTAAAATTTACACGCTTGCGCACTTTGTTTTTGACAGTGACGTCACTGTGGCGTAAATGCACGGTAAGTAAGCAATATTATTAAGGCACACCAACAACGTCACTCAGTCTCGCTAACACTACAGTGCACAACTGAATAGTAGTGAGTAGTGAACACTACTGACTACTCTGACTACACAAATCAAATATTAAGCGGCAGCTTACCAGAAGGGAACACAATCTAACTCTCTAAGATTGTTGCCTATAACAGATAGAATAGATTTGGCCGATTTTCTAAATAGTGGAAAACTGGAGCAAGCAAGTAAGCTACGACTTTGTAACAGGTCACTTTTCCATTTTTTTCTTGGCTTGCTCGTGGACTCCCTGTCAACCCGCCGTGGACCACAGGTTGAAAACCTCTGTTCTTGGGGACCAATTTTGTCTCTTACTATCCTTTTACTATTAATGTACTTGTAGAAACCATTCGGGTTTACCTTCACATTATCTGCCAGAGCAACCTCATGTCTTCTTTTTGCTTTCCTAATTTCCTTCTTTTGTATTTTCTTGTATTTTCTATACTCTTCAAGTACCTCATTTGTTCCTTGTTGCCTATACCTGCTATACACCTCTCTTTTTCTTAACCAGATCGCCAATATCCCTTAACTTCTTACATGAGTGGTGGGTAAACTACTGGAGAGGATTCTTAGGTACAGGATTTACAAGCGCTTGGAGAAGCATAGTCTTATTAGGGATAGTCAGCATGGCTTTGTGAGGGGCAGGTCATGCCTCATGAGTCCATTTCAGTTTTTCGAGGAGGTGACAAAACAAATTGATGAAGGTAGAGCAGTGGATGCGGTGTATATGGACTCTAGTAAGGCATTTGACAAGGTTCCCCATGGTAGGCTCATCCAGAAAGTCATGAGGCATGGGATCCATGGAGACTTGGCTGCGTGGATTCGGAATTGGCTTGCCTACAGAAGGCAGAAGGTGGTAGCAGATGGAGAGTATTCTGCCTGGAGGTTGGTGACCAGTGGTGTCCCACAGGGATCTGTTCTGTGACGCTTGCTCGTTCAGATTTTTATAAATGACTTGGATGAGGAAGTGGAGGGGGAGGTTAGTAAGTTTGCAGATGACACAAAGTTTGGAGGTATTGTGAATAGTGTAGAAGGTTGTTGAAGGTTACAAAGGGATATAGACAGGATGCAGAGCTGGGTGGAGAAGTGGCAGATGGAGTTCAATCCGGCAAAATGTGAAGTGATACACTTTGGAAGATCGAACTTGAAGAAGGAGTACAAGGTTAATGGCAGGATTCTTAGCAGTGTGGAGAAACAGAGGGATCTTGGGGTACAAGATCCCTCACAGTTGCCACACAAGTTGATAGGGTAGTTAAGAAGGTGTATGGTGTACTGGCCTTCATTAGTCCTGAATTGAATTCAAGAGCTACGAGGTAATGTTGCATCTCTATAAAACTCTGGTTAGACCACATTTGGAGTATTGTGTTCAGTTCTGGTTGCCTCATTATAGGAAGGATGTGGAAGCTTTAGAGAGGGTGCAGAAGAGATTTCCCAGGATGCTGCCTGGATTAGAGAGCATGTCCTATGAGGAAAAGTTGAGCGAGCGAACTAGGGCTTTTCTCTTTGGAGCGACACAGGAACAAAGGCGACTTAATAGAGGTGTATAAGATTATGAGAGGCATAGATAGAGTGGACAGCCAGCACCTTTTCCCCAGGGTGGAAATTGCCAATACCAGAGGATGTCCATTTAAGGTGAATGGAGGAAAGTTTAGGGGAGAGGTCAGAGGTAGGTTTTTTTGCCTGGAACACACTGCCAGGGCTGGTGGTAGAGGCTGATACAATAGGGACATCTAAAAGACACATGGATGGCACATGGATGTAAGAAAAATGGAGGCTTTTGGGCTGTGTTAGAGGTAAGAGTTAGATTGATCGTGGAGTAGGTTTACATAGGTTGGCACAACATCATGGACCGAAGGGCCTGTACTGTGCTGTACTGTTCTATGTTCTATTTTCTCTCTCTCTCTCATGGTGGTAGAGTTATATTTACTCCTGTCAATTCTGTTGAAACCATGATAGAATCCATTCAATTTTGGAAAATACCAAGCAGAGCATCCACTTCCTCTTTCACCACCTCCAGTAAAGCACGTGGAGGTCGTCAGATCTCATTAATCCTGTTAATTTCTCCACTGCTACTTTTTTGCTAAAGTTAACTTCTTTCAGTCATGGATACAATCAGGTCCCGTAACACATAACCTGCTCTGCCACACCCATGATAGAATATTTATTTTGTTAATTTATTTATTGAATTCTCTCACCATCACCTGTTTCTCACTATAATCACACAAATGGACATACAACTTTGGACCGGGGGTGGACCACTCAATACTCCAGCCAGCTCCGCCATCGAATAATAATATGGCTGATCTGAACCCTCCGATCTGAAGCTTTACATTCCCACCCACCAACAATAACCTTTCACCCCATTTACTTCCTTCAAAATATTCAAAACACCCTCTGAGAGAGAGAGTTCCATCCACTCATGATGTTTTGAAAGAAAAATATCACCTCATCTCTGTTTTAAATGGACAAACCCCTACCCTCAACTGGCACTCTGTTTTGAGGACTGAGAGGAGAACTCAACAAGACTTATAAATTTCTTGTCAGGTTTGGCAAGGAAGATGTTTCCCCTGGCTGAAAACTCTAGGATTGGTGGGTACAGCTTCTGAATAATGGGTAGGTCTAAGAAGACGAGAAATTTCTTCAGTCACTTTGGGATTGTCTACCCTAAAGGACTGTAGAACTCAATCTTTGAGGGTTGGGGATACAGTGATAGTCTGGGAAATGCACTGTGTTAGAGCAGCCAGGATCCAAGAAGACTCACTGCCTGCTCCTATGTCTAATGCTGTAATGTTCTTACACCCTGATAACCAACCCTGACACACGGTCAGTACAGGGGGACCAGAGGTTAAAGTGCTATTTATTTTACAGCACTGTTTCCACAAGTATTAATGCAATGGCAGCTGTCACTTTGGAGGACATCCTCAAACCCAGGATGAAAACATTGTCTGAAAGAACGCTGGTCCTAATATCAAAGGGACTCTGTAAGTATCCACACTCACCTTCTCTGCACTGTCACAGGCCAACATTGCTTCTGGTCACCCAGACATCCTCACGGTGTTTGAGTGAGGAGCAACAGACCACTCACAGTTAGAGCCTCTTCAGCTTTCAACCACATCAGCATTAGTTTCCCACAAACTCCTCCTCTCCTTCAGCACCCTCTTCCCCTCCCCTCGGCCCCCTCCTCCCCTCCCCTCAGCACCCTCCTCGCCTCCCCTCGGCACCCTCTTCCCCTCCCCTCGGCCCCCTCCTCCCCTCCCCTCAGCACCCTCCTCGGCACCCTCTTCCCCTCCCCTCGGCACCTTCCTCCCCTCCCTCAGCACCCTTCTCCTTTCCCCTCGGCCCTCCCCTTGGCACCTTCCTCCCCTCCCCTCGGCCCCCTCCCTCCCTTCACTCCTTTGAGACACTGCTTCATTCTGCCTTTTCAATTATTTGTTCACCTTCGCTCTCCTCCTCAGGTGAGTCAGTGTCAGGTACTGTTTGATTCAGCGATCTGATGTACGTGAATATTCTACTGAGGCACAGAATGGGTGTTGTAAACATCTGTTCTGGTTCTTTTCAGCCTTGTTGTACGGTTTGGCTTGCATCACATTTGCTGCTCTAGCCTCTCTCCTAGAAGGAGGCGTTTTGCAGGTATGTTGACTCCAGGTGGGCCAGATTTCCATGTCGGGACGGGTCCAGGTTCAGATTTGGGGCAGGGTTCAGGTGTGAATAATGGAACAGCTTTCTGCTCAACCTATTTGTTCTTCCAGTCACAGAGCCACTTCTCCAAGGCCCTGTTTCAGAACCTCAATGGTCCTTGCTTCTAAATGGGATTCATTTCATGCCACTTAATGTGCGTTGACTGAGTTGTATATCAGAGCACAGTTAGGTTTGGGACTGGCTGGGTTTTCAAGTTAATTGAACAGCTTCATGGCCAGTTATATGGAGATCAGCAATTTACTTCCAGATCTTTGGATCCAATTCCTATTCCTCAAACTGCCCCAACAGGAGTCGGAGCAACAAGCAATCTGCTGGAAGAACTCAGCGTGTTGAGTAGCATCTGTGGGAGGAGAGGAATTGTTATGTTTCAGGTCAAAACCCTGAATCAGGACTGAATTGTCCTGATACATTGACAAATGCAGGAAGATCTTAAGTTGAATCTATGCCAAACTGACACACTTTGCTAGGGTGCTGATAATTAACTGAACTTCCTCTCGTGGGTATAGGCACACCTGAACCCACCCAAGGATTTCTTGTTTGAGAGGTCACAGAATTTGGGTGACAGTTGAGGGAAGGACGTGGTTTAGCTGTGGTGCCCCTCCACTGTTGGGCTGCTGAGGCTCAGGACAACTGGGTGAAGCACCTTTTCCACAATAGAGGGCAAAGAGGTTGGAGAGAGTGGGACCAATCATGGACTTCAGTGGAACAGCAGGTAGAGCTGCTGTCTCAGGACTCCAGTGACCCAGGTTACATCCTAACCTCTAGTGCCTCCTCTCACCACATGGGTTTCCACCAAGTGCTCCAGGTTCCTCCAACATGCTGACTGGTAGGTTGACTGACCGCTGTAAATTGGTCCTAGTGTTGGAGGTTGGTTGGAGAAGTTTGGGGAGTTGGGCATGTGAGAGAAAATAGGTCATAGGGAAGTAAGTGGGGGAAGGGGAGTGACTGATGGGAATGCTCTGAGATCCAGCACAGACTCGATGGGATGAATTTCTCTATGCTATGAGAAATATGCATTCTTTTATACCTGTGCCAAAAGTCAATGTTACCAGGTTAGTCTCTGCACAAGATCTACTCTAAAATATGTCACCTTCATTCTAGGGTTCCTTCACTGTCATGAGTGTCATCAGTAATCCCTTGCTGGGCGTATTCATCCTTGGAATATTTCTACCTGCTGCTAACACCACTGTAAGTACAGGCTTAGACTTTGACAAGGAGGCATTTTTGGGATGGTTCAGTTACTTGTCTATGAAGTCAACGGGTGTATCTGAGGCAGTAACTTCACAGATGACATGAAGTTAGGTGGAGTTGTTGACAGTGTGGAGGGTGGTCTTTGGCTGCAGAGAGATATCGGTGTGCTGGCTGAGAAATGGCAGATGGAGTTTAATCCAGACAAATGTGAGCTGATGCATTATGGGAGCACTGATGAGGCTGGGACATATACCATGAATGGTAGGGTCCTAGGGAGTATTGAGGGACACAGGGACCTTAGAGTACCAGTCCATAGATCCTTGAAGCTGGCATTGAAGGTAGACAATGTGGTTAGGAAGGCACATGTGATACTGGCCTTCATTGGTCGGGGCACTGAATAAAAAGGTAGGGAGATTATGCTCCAACTTTATAAAACTTCAGTCAGACCTCAGCTGGAGTACTGTGTGCAGTTCTGGTCACCACACTGTAGGGAGGGTGTGATAGTGATGGAGAGGGTGCAGGCGAGGTTCACCAGGAGGTTGCCTGGGATGGAGCAATTCAGTTATGAGGAGAGACTGCATCTGTTCTCCCTGGAGCAGAGGGGGTTCAGAGAGGACATGATGGAGGTGTATAAAATGATGAGGGGCAGAAAACTTTTCTCCATATCAGTGGTAGATAAAAGTAGAGGACATAGGTTTAGGGTAAGGGGGAAGCAATTTAGAGGGGATCTGAGAACCTTCTTCACTCAGAGAGTGGTGAGTATCTGGAACACACTGCCTGAGAGAGTGGTGGAAACAGAGTCAATGACAATGCTTAAGGTGTGTCTAGATGAACACTTGAATTGCTTAGGCAAAGAGGGCTGTGGATCAGGTGCTGTGTGATGGGATTAATACAGAAGGATGCCCACAATTCAGCTTGGATGAGTTGGACCAAATGCCCTGTTTCCCTGCTTTACCACACTATGATTCCATGACCCATTTATTCCTATTCTTTGCTTCCTGTCTGTTGTCCAATTCTTGATCCAAACCAGTTATTTGCCCCCAATCCCACTTGCTTTCATTTTGCACATAGCCTTCTCTATGTCCAAATACACCACATCCACTAGTCCCCCATTATCTGTTCAACTAGTTAGGTCCCCTAAAAACTCCGCTATATTTGTCAAGCATGATTTCCTTCATTATCTTATGTTGACTTTATCCAATTCCGTTAATGTTTTCTAAGAGTTCTGTTCTTGCACCTTTTATCATAGAGTCAAAGAATCACACAGCACAGAAACAGGCTTTGCGGCCCAAATGGTTCGTACTGACCAAAATGCCCATACAAACAGACTCTAGCATTTCCCCAACACAGAAATAAACACTGGAAATCTGGAACACTCAGCAGGCACCACTTTGGAAAGGCAGAGTTAATGCTTCAGGTTGAAGTCTCCCAGATTTCCAGCATCAGCAGTTTTCTCTTATTTCCGTTCGGGTCTGTAATTCCCTGTTTGTTCCCTTCGTCATTTTATAAATAGTGGGGTTAATTTGCCTCCTCTTTGTATCTAATGCTATCATTAATTTCCTTCCCAATCCATGGCCAAGCCCTCTGTTAGAGTCATAGATTCATAGAGTCTAAATTATGGAACCAGGCCCTTCAGCCCACCAGTCCATGCCAGCCATTAATCACCTTTCTATACTGATTCCAATTTCTAGCACTCAGTCCATGACCTTCTGTCCCACAGCAGTTCAATTGTTCACCTAAGTTCTTCTAACTTTTGTGAGACTGCCTGCCTCTGTCACCTACTCTGCAGTGTGTCCCAGGTACCAAACATCCTCTGGATGAACAAAAATCTATCTCAAATCCCTTCTACTCCTTCCTTAAACCTATGCTCTCCAGTTAGAGGCACCTCTGCTAAGGGAGAAGTTTGCACCCTATCTATGCCCCTCATAGTTTTGGATATCTCTATCAGGTCCCCCCTCAACCTTGTCTGCACCAAGGAAAACAAACCCAGCCTCTCCTTGAAAAGCTGCCCTCACTCCTACCTTCTATGTCCTAAATGCCTCTTTTCTTTATGCACATAACATCAGGGTGAACCTCCTCTGCACCTCTCCAGTGCAACCACGTCCTTCCGAGAAAGTGCTGACCAGAACTGCAAACAGTTCACCGGCTGTGCCCTGGACAATGTTTTAAATCGTAGTACCATAACCTCCCTGCTCTTATATTTCATGGCCTGTTTAATGAGGACAAGTGTTCCATATGCTTTCTTCACCACCTTATCGTCCTGTGTTTCTACCTTCAGAAACCCTTGGACCAGTGCGTCAACGTCCCATGTATACTTCCAAGGACCCTACTGGTCATTGGCCATATCCTAGCCTTAGTAGTCCTCCCAAAATGCAATATCTCACACTTTTCAGGATTAAAATTAAATTCCATCTGCCATTGCTCTGCCCATTTTACCAACTGATTGGAATTGTTCCATAACCAAACACTATCCTCACCATCAACAAGGCCACTAATTTTCAAGTTACTAATTATACCTCCTACATTTTATTCCAAGTCATTAATATATATGACAAACAGCAAGGCCCCCAGCACCAATCCCGGTGACGGGATTTCAAACGCAAACAAAGTGCTCCCATCACCAAGCCAGTTTCAGAACCAATTTGCCATGTTCTCTTGTGTCCAGTGTGATCTAATCTTTGGACCACTTTACCATGTGAAACATTGACAAAGGTCTAACTCAAGTCCATTTCAACTATACCGAGTACTATACCTCATCAATACATTTAGTTGCCTCTTTGATTAATCAGAATTTTTCAAACAAGATCTCCCTTCATAGAATATAGAACCTCAAACAGTACAGCACAGGAACAGGCAAAATGCTGCCTCCACCACCACCCCTGGTAGCACATTCCAGACACAAACCACGCTCTGTGTAAAAAAAAACTTTCCCCACACATCTCCTTTGAACTTACCCCCCTCACCTTAAATGTAATGCAGTAATTAGACACTTTGACCCTGAAAAAAAGAAAATAAACACACTTCAACCTGTCCATCCCATTGTGTGTATTACCTTGCTCTGCCTGTCCTTTGTTACAGACTCACTGGTCATGACATCTACCTTCCATTTTCTGACCTGGTGCTCTGGTTCCCATCCTCCTGCCAAACTATTTTAAACCTCCCAAGTAGCACTAGAGAACCTCCTGGCCAGGATATTGGTTCCCCTCCAGTTAGGGTGCAACCTATCCCTCTTGTGCAGGTCGTCCCTGCCCCAGAAGAGGTTCCAATGATCCAAGAACCTGAAAACCTGAACTAAATAGAAGGGGGTGGGTTCAATAGATTGGAAAACTATGCATAAACTAAAAGGGAAGGAGAGTGCAGGAGAGGTTACTGAAGTCTCCAGAATAAATAAGACAGAATGTTTAGAAAGGGATAAGAATTTAACTTCAGGCAACATGGAGACAAATTTGAGAAGAAGGGTGGTGAACACAAGACTGAAGGTGTTGTATTTGAATGCACGCAGTATACGAAATAAGGTAGATGAGCTTATAGCGGTTAGAAATTGGCAGGTATGATGTTGTGGGCATCACAGAGTCGTGGTTGAAAGAAGATCAGAGCTGGGAGCTAAGCATCCAAGGATACACATCCTATCGAAAAGACAGGCAGGTGGGCAGAGGGGGTGGGGTGGCTCTGTTGGTAAAAATGAAATCAAATCCTTAGCAAGAAGTGACATAGGATCAAAAGATGTGGAATCCTTGTGGGTAGAATTAAGAAACTGCAAGGGTAAAAAGACCCTGTTGGGGGTTATATACAGGCCTCTAAATAGTAGCCAGGATGTGGGGTACAAATTACAACAGGATACAGAAAAGGCATGTAAGAAAGTCAAAGGCAGGCACAGTAGTGTAGAGGTTACAGCACCAGTGACCTGGGTTCAATTCCAGCCACGAAGGAGTTTGTACATTTTCCCCGTGTCTGCATGGGTTTCCTCCCACATTCCAAAAGATATACGGGTTAGGAAGTTGTGGGCATGTTATGTTGGTGCTGGAAGTGTAGCGACACTTGCGGGCTGCCCCCTGAACACTCTAGACAAAAGATGCATTTCACTGTGTCACAATGTACATGTGACTAATAAAGATATCATATCTTATGGTGGTCATGGGGGATATCAATATGCAGGTAATTGAGAAAATCATGTTAGAACATAGAACATAGAACACTACAGCACAGTACAGGCCCTTCGGCCCACAATGTTGTGCCGACATTTTATCCTACTCTAAGATCTATTTAACCCTTCCCTCCCACATAGCCCCCATGTTGGTAACTGGATCCCAAGAGAAGGAATTTGTAGAATGCCTACAAGATGGCTATTTAGAGCAGCTTGTGGTCGAGCCCACTAGGGAAAAGGCAACTCTGGATTTGGTGTTGTGCAATGAACCAAATTTGATTCAGGAGTTTAAGGTAAAGGAACCCTTTGGAGGCAGTGATCATAATGATAGAATTCACCCTGCAGTTTGAGAGGGAGAAGCTAAAATCAGGTGTATCAGTATTAGAGTTGAGTAAAGGTAAATACAGAGGCGTGAGAGAAGAGCTGGTCAAGGTTGATTGGAAGGGGACCCTGGCAGGGATGACAGTGCAGGAGCAATGGCAGGAGTTTCTGGGAGTAATTCGGAAGACACAGGATCAGTTCATCCCAAAGAAGAAGAAGTATTCTAAAGGGAGGATGAGGCAACCGTGGCTGAAAAGGGAAGTCAAAGACAGCATGAAAGCAAAAGAGAGGGCAGACAATATTGCAAAAATTAGCGGGAAGCTAGAGGACCAGGAACTTTTTAAAAACAACAGAAGGCAACTAAAAAAGCAACAAGAGGAGAAAAGATGAAATATGAAGGTAAGCTAGCTAATAATATAAAAAAGGATACCAAAAGTTTTTTCAGATATATAGAGAGTAAAAGAGAGGCAAGAGTGGACATCGGACCGCTGGAAAATGACAATGGCGAGGCAGTAATGGGGAACAAAGAAATGGCTGATGAACTGAATAAGTATTTTGCGTCAGTCTTCACTGTGGAAGACACCAGCAACATGACAGAAATTCCAGAGGGTCAGGGGGCAGAAGTGAGTGTAGTCGGTATTACTGAGGAGAAGGTGCTTGGGAAGCTGATAGGACTGAAAGTGGATAAGTCTTCTGGACCAGATGGACTACACTCCAGGGTTCTGAAAGAGGTAGCTGAAGAGATTGTGCAGCCATTAGTAGTGATCTTTCAAGAATCACTCGAGGCAGGAATAGTTCCAGAGGACTGGAAAATCACAAATGTCACTCCACTCTTTAAGAAGGGAGGGAGGCAAAAGACAGGAGATTATAGGCCAGTTAGCCTGACTTCGCTGGTTGGTAAGATGTCAGAGTCCGTTAAGGATGAGATTTTGGGGTACTTGGAAGCACATGATGAAATCAGCCGCAGTCAGCATGGTTTTCTTAAGCAGAGATCTTGCCTTACAAATCTGTTGGAATTCTTTGAGGAAATAACAGGCAGGATAGACAAAGGAGAGTCAGTGGATTTTCAGAAGGCCTTTGACAAGGTGCCACACATGAGGCTGCTAAACAAGATAGGAGCCCATGGTATTACAGGAAAGGAACCAGCATGGATAGAAGATTGCCTGACTGGCAGAAGGCAAAGACTGGGAATAAAGGGGGTGTTTTCTGGTTGGCTGCCGATGACTTATGCTGTTCTGCAGGGGTCGGTGTTGGGCCCACTACTTTTCACGTTATACGTTAATGATCTGGATGACAGAATTGTTGGCTTTGTAGCCAAGTTTGGGGATGATACAAAGGTAGGCAGAGGGGCAGGCACTGTTGAGGAAATGGGGAGTCTGCAGAAGGACTTGGACGGGTTGGGAGAATGGGCAAAGAAGTGGCAGATGGAATACAGCGTAGGGAAGTGTACAGTCATGCACTTTGGTAGAAGGAATAAAGGCGTAGACTATTTTCTAAATGGGGAGTGAATTCAGAAATCAGAGGTGCAAAAGAACTTGGGAGTCCTAGTGCAGGATTCCCTAACTTGTAGGTTGAGTTGGTAGTACGGAAGGAAAATGCAATGTTAGCATTCATTTCAAGAGGACTAGAATATAAAAGCAAGGATGTAATGCTGAGGCTTTATAAGGCATTGGTCAGACCACATTTGGAGTATTGTGATCAGTTTTGGGCCCCATATCTAAGGAAAGATGTGCTGGCATTGGAGAGGGTCCAGAGGAGATTTACAAGAATGATCCCAGGGATGAAAGAGTTAATGTACGAGGAACGTTTGATGGCTCTGGGCCTGTACTCGCTGGAGTTTAGAAGGATGAGGGGGGATCTCATTGAAACCTACTGAATATTGAAAGGCCTGGATAGAGTGGACATGGAGAGGATGTTTCCAGTAGTGGGATAGTCTAAGACCAGAGGGCACGGCCTCAGAATAGAAGGATGTCACTTTAGAACAGAGATGAGGAGGAATTTCTTTAGCCAGATGGTGGTAGATCTGTGGAATTCATTGCCACAGATGGCTATGGAGGCCAAGTCATTGGGTATATTAAGCGGAGGTAGATTAGTAAAGGCATGAAAGATTATGTGGAGAGGGCAGGAGAATGGGGTTGAGAGAGGAAAAATAAATCAACCATGATCGAATGGCAGAGCAGACTCGATGGGCTGAATGGCCTAATTCTGCTCCAATGTCTTATGGTCTTAAGATGCAACCTGTCCCTGTTGTACAGGTTGCCTCAGCCCTACAAAAGGTTTCAATAATCTAGGAACATGAAACCCTGCCCACTGCATCAGTTCCTCAGCCATACATACATCTGTTCTATTTTTCTATTTCTGCCCTGACTAGCACGTGACACCTTAAGAGATCCATGCTGACTCTCCCTGACCCTTTCCCTCCAGTTCCTCAGAAATGTGTCCAATAATTTCCCAACCACTGACAGTAAACTCACTGGCCTATAATTACCTGACTTACCCCTGCAGCCCTTGGCTATTACAGAGCCAGAGACCCAGGTTCATTTCCAGCCACTGTCTGTGAGGAGTTTGTATGTTCTCCCCATGTCTGCGTGGGTTTTCTCCGGGTGCTCCGGTTTCCTCTCACATTCCAAAGTTCAGGAAGTTGTGGGCATGCTATTTTGGCGCCGGAAGCGTGGCAACACTTGCGGGCTGCCCCCCAGAACACTCTACACAAAAGATGTATTTCACTGTATGTTTCGATGTACATCTGACCAATAAAGATATCTTATCTTAAGTACAAGATTCAGAGTCGTCCAGTCACTTGTCACCTCTTCTGTGGCTACAGATCTGAAAGTTTCTGTCAGATCACTAGTAATCTCCCCCCTTGCCTCCCATAGCAGCTGGGGATACACCATGCCGGAGGGATTTCCCTTCCTGACTTACAAACGGAAAAGAATAATTACACTAATTCACGTATACATCCATTAAATATCATCCGTTACCAATCCAACGCCACCATTACTGCCGTACCTTTCTATACGCACCTCTAATTTCCTAGTCTATCCCATCCCCTGCATCACCACCACTATCTGGGGGCCCAGTGATGACACTGCCCCTTGGTGTCTCTTAGCTCCACCTATACAGATGCCACATCATGATTTTTGGAGCTAATGTCCATCCACAATGTCCTATCAAGTCCCTCCTTTACCAACACTATCATCCACCTCCTTTCCTTTTTGTTTGTTCTTCCAAAACCATGAATGCCCCTGGATGTTCTGTGCCATCCCTGATCCACCTGCAGCCACTTCTCCACAATACTATTATTTTGTTTCATTCATCTACCTCACTAATTGGACTAAGAACAGCACAGTCACAATGGGCTGAATGGCCTGCTTTGTGCTATTATAATCCTCTGGTTGACTTTTGTGCTCCATGCAGCCATTCCCAAATTATGTTGCATGCTATGATGGAGGATCAATTCAACAGAGATGTTGCATTCCTTCATGGTAAACCTGTGTACCTGCTGATGTGGTTACAGTGCCATGCTGCTTGTATTAGTGTCTGTCTAGTTCTGTTAAGCAGTGGTCATTCCATCAATCTCTCCATTCTGCTCTCCTTCTCCAGGGTGTATTTTCAGGCCTGGTAGCTGGATTTGCAATATCCTTGTGGGTTTCTGTTGGGGGCATTCTGTACCCACCCAGCCCTGAGATCATGGGGGTCCTGCCACTCAACACCAACAGCTGCAATGCTTCCCACAAGTCCAACGCTACACTCAATGGCAGTACGTGGATCATTGACAGAGGAGGAGAGATTTCAGGGCCAATGAAGAGGTGAGAATGATCATTGATGTTTGTTGTCACGTCTATCTCTGAAGCCATGTGCAACGGTCAATTTATTCCATGTCTGACCTCTCACCCAGAGCAAGTCTACAGTTGGCAATAGTTTATCAGTGAAAACTCAAAGTAACATTTGGATTGGGAGGAGAGAGAGTGGTCACATCTGTATTGAAGAGTGGGAAGAGGTACATCTGGGTCAGAGGAAGCAGCACCTGGAGTCAAAATAGAAAAGAGGTCTCCATATCAGTGGTGTAATTGATGGAACAAGTGGGTGTGATGGGGTCAGTGTACTGGGATCACCCAAAACCAGATGAGAGAAGACGGAGGTGTCTACACATCTGAGAGGTTTGTAGAGAGAAAGCTACATAACTCACTCGGTGACATCATTCTCTTTGCAGGGCCACTGTTGTTCACCAGTTCTATGCCTTGTCCTACCTTTATTATGGAATCCTGGGAACAATGGTAACCATAATTATTGGAATTGGAGTCAGTTATTTAACAGGTAAATGAGATAACTTTACACTGAGTCCTGAAAAGATGTGTGAGAATAGTCCTGAAATATTTCACTATTTACAAATAAAAAAAGCAAATGTATTAATTTACACAGAGTACTGGGGGAAAGACACCAGCGGGGGAATTAAGGGAAAATTAGGAAAGTCTTCAAACAGAACTGGAAAGGAATGTGCTTCAAAGGGAGAGTTAGGAGACTAGATGGAGGCATTTAATGAAACAACTAGAGGGGTAGTGAATGGGCTTGTATGGGAGAGTTCTGGTGCAAGGGATGAGCTTCAGATGGGGAGTTTGGGATGTGAGATGGGCTTCAGTGGAACAGATGTGTGACTTTCTGCTCTTTTCCTCTGTACTTAGGGCCGACAAAGAGAGAAGACATCGCCAAAGGTCTCCTCTGGTGGGATCTTTCCAAAGAGAAACAACCTTGTGAAGAGACTGAGGAACTACAAATCAAATATGTAAGTTCCAGCAGTGTTATGGTTATTTCAGAGATATACATTGTCTCTCACACACCCTGCTTCTCACACTCAGCATGCTCAGTGCCAGGAATGTTGCAAGAATTAATTTTTCCCTCCGGCCCTCCCCCCACCTCCACCCCCTTCATGATGTGTTGTTATTGAGGATCATTTGTGTGCAAGGAGGAGGAGTTTTGGCCACATTTCCAGGCTGGGATGCACGTCTACATGAGATTGGAATACGATTTGCATGGAATTACCTTATCCAATGGGGTTATAACAAACAGAACCAACTGAGGAAGGTGTCTTGTTTTTCTGGTTTACAGCATCCATAGCTCCTTGAATAATTGACAAGGGGTGCTGTGGGAAAGACATAGATGCAGGGGTTAGGAGAAAAGTCAGAAAGGCTTCAGAGTGTTGGAATACCAAAGAGATGCACTTCAAAGGGAGAGTTAGGAGACTAGATGGAGGCATTAGCGAGACAACTAGAAGGGTAGTGGGATGGGCTTGTATGGGGGAGTTCTGGTGCAAGGGATGGGCTTCAGTGGTGGTGTTTGGGACATGAGATGGGCTCCAGTGGGATGGGCTTCAGTGGGTTGGGCTTGTATGGGAGAGTTCTGGTGCAAGGGATGGGCTTCAGTGGGTCGGGCTTGTATGGGGGAGTTCTGGTGCAAGGGATGGGCTTCAGTGGGATGGGATTCAATGAGATGGGCTTTAGTGGGATGGGCTTCAGTGGGTTGGGCTTGTATGGGAGGGTTCTGGTGCAAAGGATGGGCTTCAGTGGGGGAGTTTGGGACGTGAGATGGGCTTCAGTGGGATGGGCTTCAGTGGGATGGGCTTCAGTGGGATGGGATTCAGTGAGATGGGCTTCAGTGGGATGGGCTTCAGTGGGTTGGGCTTGTATGGGAGAGTTCTGGTGCAAGGGATGCACAAATGAACAAACCTGTGAAATCCAAACCTCCACCCGCAAGTCAAATTCTGGTAGCACCAATAAAGTAGATGGTAGAGACGTTAGGAGCATTGATATACAGAGAGATCGTGCAGTGCAAGTCATAGCTCCCTGAAAGTAGAGCAAAGAAACAGGCCCACTTTGTCCATGATGACTGTGATGCCTATCTATTTGCCTGCATTAGGCTTGTATCTCTCCAAATCTTTCCTATCCAAGGACCTGTCCAAACACTTTTTAAACATTGTAATTATATCTGCCTCTGCTACTTCCTCTCACAACTCATTCCAGATATTCACTGCCCTCTGTGTGAAAAGCTCATTTCTCCCTTAAATTTCTCCCCTCTCACTTAAACCCGTGCCCTCTACTTCTAGACTCCCCAGCACTGGGAAGAAGACTGACACCCCACCCTATCCACACCCCTCAGGATTTTATAAACCTCTAAAGGTCACCCCTTGGCCTCCTACATTCCAGTGAGAGTAAGTTCAGCCTGTCCAATCTTTCCTTATAACAGCAGCTCTCCATTCCAGGCAACGTCCAGATGAATCTCTTCTGCACTCTCTCTATTGCTCCCACATCCTTCCTGCAGTGTGGTGACCAGAACTGTACACAATATTCCAAGTGCAGTCTAACCAATGTTTTGTACAACTGTGTGACGCCCCAACTCTTATACTGAATGCCTTGGCTATCGTGCCGAATGCCTTCTTCACTATCCCCGTGTCGCCACTTTCAGTAAGCTCTGGACCTCCACCCCAACATCTCCCTGTACATCAACAGCCACCATTGTTTCTGAAGGGTCCTCATGTTGTGCCTCACATCCTGAATCCCTGGGGTCACAGAACCTCTCCATTTTCCTGCTTTTCTTTTGAAGTCACAAATACATCTTCTCTGAATTTCCCATCTGGATGGCCTCCAACACTCACTGTCTGCCATGACTGTTTGCAGCCTCTCTTGTTGCGTACTGGCTGCTCTGTGCTGGGTTGGCGTAGCTATGGTCTCTGCATTACAGGAAGGATGTGGAGGCTTTGGAGAGGTTGCAGAAGAGGTTCACCAGGATGCTGCCTGGATTTGAGGGTATGAGCTATAACAAACTTGGGTTGTTTTCTCTGGTGTGTCATAGGCTGAGGGGAGACCTGATAGAAGGTTATAAAATTATGAGAGGCGTAGATAGGGTAGACAATTAGAACCTTTCTCCCATGGTAGAAATGTCCCATGGTTTAATGTGGGAGGGAGAAAGTTCGAAGGAGATGTACAGGGCAAGTTTTTATCTATCGATTTATTTACCTATTTATTTATTTACTTTCCCCACCGAGGGTGGTGGGTGCCTGGAATGGGTTGCTTTCAGATAGACACATGAATAAGCAGGGAATGGAAAGATATGGATCATGTGCAGGCAAAAGAGATTTAGTTTAATTTGGCATTGTGTTCAGCACAGACATGGTGGGCCGAAGGGTCTGCTGTGTAACTCTGTATGACCCCATTCACCACAGCCCTGGCTCAATGATCACTCAGTATTTTTTCTTGATCTCCTTTACACAGAACCATTGCCTGCACTGAGCCAGGGAACAATCTATCTTGGGTTACTGGCTTCATCTGTCTCCACTGACAACTCAACAGTTCCCCTCCCTCAGAATTCAGAGCCCTTCTTGCAAAGCTGCCCAACACCATTTCATTCAGCCTCAATGGAAAATGGTTTCAGTGTTACCAACACACAACCTGGGCTACACCAGCAGTATCAGTACGCATACTGATTGTTGATTCTTACTCAGTATTCTTAACATTGTTTTTGGGGAGTAATAAATGTCACTCAACATCTATCATCTCCACCTCCTTGTTATCCGCCTTCAACCATATTCCCCATTGGGACTGGTCCATAGACACAAGAGACAGAAGATGCTAGAATCTGGAGCAAAAAATAACAAGCTGCGAGAGGAACTCAGCAGGTCAAACATCATCTGTAGAGGCAAGGGCATGGGCAATGTTTCAGGTCAAGACCCTGCATCAGGATTGAATATTAACTGGAAGAAATATTAAGGACAGTTTCATATCCTTGCAAACTGCAGATGCTGGGAATCCAAAATAAAAATAGAAAATGCTGGAAACACTCAACAGGTCAGGCAGCATCTGTGGAGAAAGGAACAGAGTGAATATTGTGTTGCAGAAAGGGTGGGGGAGGGATGGATAGACCTAAGGGAAAATCCCCGATAGGGCAAGGTGAGGGTTGTCCAGTTGATCCCAATGTTTTGAAATGAACAGATTAATTAGACATGTTGGGAGAAAAGAAACAAAGGGATATGTTAAAGATGTGAAATGTTGCTGGGACCTGACAGGAAGGAGAATGTTGGAAATGACCAGCAGAACAGGCAGCGTCTGTGGAGAGGGAAACTCTGAGTTAATATTGCAGAATCATCTTACAGAAGAACAGATCAGTTGTGACACATAGGAAAATTACTTTTCTGAAATTGTTGCATTCGATAGTGAGTTCCAAAGGCTGCAACATGCCAACTGGAAGATGGGGCTGCTGTTCTTCAAGCTTTCGTTGAGTTTGTTAGAGCTGTGCAGGAACCCTCAGGGAGTCAGAGTGGGAGCGGGATGGTGAATTAAAGCGACAGGCAAAGGGTGACCCTTGTAGACTGAGCGGAGATGTTCTGCAAGCGGTCACCTGTAATTGGTTGCTCTGGTGTAGGGGGAACTACATTGGGAGCACCGAGTGCAATACACTGAGATGAAAGAACTGCTTCACCTGGAAGGACAGATCGGTTCTCTGGGTGAATGGAAAGTTTGAGGTAAATAAGCAGGGGTCGCATCTTCTGCAGTTATCTGGAAAAGTGCTGTAAGAAGTGGAGTGGTTGGTGGAAATGGAGAGCAAACCAGGGAGTCTCAAAGGGAACAGTCCCCTTGGAACGCTGAATGGGAGGAGAAAATGCTCATGGTGGTGGAATCTCATTGAAGCTGGCAAAAATTGCAAAGGGTAATCTATTGAATGCAGAGGCAAGGACCAGGGGAACTGAATCCTTTCCCAGGGAACTGTCCTTTCGCAGGGGAGCTCTATCATTGCTGCTTGAAGGATCGTGCTACATGAAAACTGGAATGTGGCATTCCCCAGATTTCATCAAGGACTAGGATGCAAAGAGTGCTTTATTAGCTGCAAGGTGCTTCAGGGGCTCTGTGGTCCTGAAAGGTGCTATAGGAATGCAATCACTCCATCTGGCCTTACAGTAGACGTGAAGATTACATTCTCCTTCCTACTTGCTCATTTATCTGCAGGTAAACGTTTCCTCACCAACGCAGAAAAGATTGGCAGCAGCAGTTCTTCCGATCAAGGACAAGACAGGTATCCATAAGCAAGAATCCCAGACCAAGGAATGCTCCCAAAGGAATTCTATCACCAATGAAAGCAGCTCCTCAGCCGAGGTTGAAATGTACCTGTCTCCACTATTGGAAACCTGTGTTTGAATCAGAAGCCTTCAAACAAGATGGCAAACTGGGAGAAGCCACCCATGTTATCTCTGAGCCTCCCACCCTTGTAGATCTACCAGATACATCAGTACAACGGTACTATTCCAACGAGCACTGATTCACCATCACTCTACTGCTCCAGTCCGAACACTCAGCTGCATACCCCTCTGTACAGTAAGAAAGGCATTCACTTGGGCTTCTCACTTTTCTATTAAAGGGTATCATTTATTTAGTGATATATTATTTAGTAACACGTGCATAATTGTTCTCCTCCAAGTCAGGGTCATGGTGTTTGCGGCTTATCTTGTGTCACTGTTTTGCTCTTTAGCAGACGTTTGGTTGCTCTCTACAGGGGCTGTGTTTGCAGACATGTGCACTCAGCAGGCTAGGAGAAATAAACAAACTTCCCAAAGGACAAAGCTGTCTCCCTTTTTGTACTTTAAGATCTATCGCACTGGCAACAGGGACAATTGACGAGTCTGGTGGGAAACCCCTTTCTGAAGGAAAATAAACAGTGGGGAGGGGCTGGTGGGGGGGCACGGTGGAGAAAGGAAACCTAACAGCTGTCTACTTTAAAAAACAAGGGAAGGAAAGTGGCCACAGGTTCAATGGCAGCATTTGATTCTCAAACCCAGGCACAGGAAGAACATCACGAGATACCGTCAGGTTTCTTTGCTGCAGATGGCATCATGATGAGAATAAACAGAGGTCCATCCTAATTAGTGTGGTAGGAGCCCCAACAGAGTTTAATGAGAAGCCCACTGAACCTGGACAGACCTGGTAATTAAACATTTAAGGAATTGGTGGATTGTTGAAGAATCACTTTAATCCAAAGTCAAGTGAGGTGGTGCAAAGGCTTTCATTTGATTCATGGTTAAGAAACCATAAAGAGCCAATGGTTGAGCATGTAGTCAGATTGAAGAGGACCGATTGCTGATTCAGTCCAGTCTCTAGATGTTTGAAAGGCCACATCACCGGAGTTTGTAAGAACAAACACAAGGCATAGATGAATAAATTTTAAAAAGAAATTAAAGGGGTACAAAATTATTGAAGTTCCCACCATTGTCACCAGGTAAAATTGGAGCAGATCCGACAGAGACAGAGGAACTGGGAGAACGGAATGGAGTCCTTACGGGGGGCAGGGTAGGAGGGAGTACAGTCAAGATATTTGTGGAGACTATAGACGATGGATGTTTGTCACTATCCTATCAGCTGAGGCAGAGAACAGAAGTCCAGTAAGATTCAGAGATGGACTAGGCACCAGAGCAGGGTGCAACCTGGCAGCAAAAGAAATGCATTTTCAAGTTCTGCATAAGTGCAGGAAGCAGCGCTAATGCAGTTGCTCATGTACCAGGAAAAACATTGCGGGAGGAGTTCCCAAATGGGACTAAAATGAAAATTGTTTCTCAATGTTTAATGACTGAACAAAAATAGAAGTACTACTTGTTGTTGCGACATTGGAGTGTGGCAATGGGGGCAGTGTTTCCATGATGGGCCAGACCGCAGACGCAGCTGGTTGACAACACTGCACCTGAACTTAGAAAGGCTGGAAACTGATACGTTGACATAGTTGGAGTTGTGATGCAACAGTGAAATACCAGAGCAAGGTTAAAACAGTCAGAGAAGGGCAGCTGTAGAGCACAGGAACAGCCCTTCAGCCCAACATCCATGCTGACTGTGGTGCCAATCTTCATGAATCCCATCTGCCTGCATTAGGCCCGATCCCTCTGCACCTTTCCTATGCAAATGCCTTTGAAAAGTCATAGAGCACTACAGCATAGAAACATGCCCTTCAGCCCATCTAGTCCACGCCGGCCTGGTTTTCTGCCTAGTCCCATCTACCTGCACCTGGACCATACCCTCCATACCTCTCTCATCCATGTACCTATCCAAACTTCTCTGAAACGTTACAATTGAACCCACATCCACCACTTCCGCTGGCAGCTCGTTCCACACTTGCACCACCCTCTGAGTGAAGTAATTCCCCCTCAGATTCCCCTTAAATATTTCACCTTTCACCCTAAACCTATGAACTCTAGTTCTAGTCTCACACAATTTGAGAGGAAAAAGCCTGTATGCATTCACCCTATCTATACCCCTCATAATTTTGTATACTTCCATAAGATCTCCTCTCATTCTCCTGCGCTCCAGGGAATAAAGTCTTAACCTATCCAACCTTTCCTGGCAACATCCGTGTAAATTTTCTCTGCACTCTTTCAAGCTTATTGATATCTTTCCTGCAGGTAGGTGACCAGACCTGCACACAATACTTCAAATTCGGCTTCAATGTCTTCTACAACTCCAACATAACATCCCAACTCCTGTACTCAATGCCCTGATTTATGAAGGCCAATGTGCCAAAAGCTCTCCTTAGGACCCTATCTACCTGCGATGCCACTTTCAAGAAATTATGGATCTGTATTCTCAGGTCCCTTTGTTCTACTGCACACTTCAGTGCCCTACCATTCACTGCGTAAGTCTTAACCTGGTTTGTCCTCCCAAAGTGCATCACCTCACACTTGCCTGCATTAAATTCCATCTGCCACTTTTCAGCCCATTTTCCCAGTTGGTCCAGACCACTTTACAAGATTTAATAGCCTTCCTCGCTGTTCACTACACCCCCAATCCTGGTTTCATCCATAAATCTGCTGATCCAGTTTGCCACATTATCATCTAAACTATTAATATTGACAATAAACAACCACGGGCCCAGCGCCAATCCCTGCGGCTCTCCACTAGTCACAGGCCTCTAATCAGAGAGACAACCATCTACCACCACTCTCCGGCTCCTCCCGCTAAGCCAACGTTGAATCCAATTGACTACTTCATCCTGAATGCCAAGTGACTTAACATGGACCAGGATCCCATGCGGGACTTTGTCAAAGGCCTTGCTAAAGTCCATGTAGACAATGTCCACTGCCTTCCCTTCATCAACCTTCCCAGTAACCTCCTTGAAAAACTATTAGATTAGTTAAACATGACCTGTCATGCACAAAGCCATGTTAACTGCCCCTAATCAGGCCCTGACTATCCAAATACTTATATATCCTGTTCCTCAGAATACCTTCCAATAACTTACCCATAACTGACGTCTGGCTCACCAGCCTATAATTTCCCAGCTTATTTTTAGACCCTTTCTTAAACAATGGAACAACATTAGCTATCCTCCAGTCCTCCGGCACCTCACCTGTGGCTAAGGATGTTTTAAATATCTCTGCCAAGGCCCCTGCTCTTTCTGCACTAGCCTCCCACGAGGTCCAAGGGGACACCTTGTCAGGCCCTGGGTATTTATCCACCCTAATTTGCCTCAAGACAGCAAGCACTTACTCTTCTGTAATCCAGATACGGTCCATGACCTCACTGCTCATTTTCTTCAGTTCTATAGACTGTGTCATCTCCCGAGTAAACACAGATGCAAAAAATCCATTTAAAATCTCTTTCGGCTCCACGCATGGATGACCACGCTGATCTTCAAGAGGACCAATTTTGTCTCTTGCTAGCTTTTTGCTCTTAATATAGAGATAGAAACCCTCTGGATTCTCTTTCACCTAGTTTACCAGAGCAACCTCAGGTCCTCTTTTTGCCTTCCTGATTCCTCTCTTAAGTGTTCTCTTGAATTTCTTATACTCCTCAAGCACCTCATTTGATCCTAACTGTCCATACCTGATATGCGCCTCCTTTTTCTTTGCCAGGGCCTCAGTATCCCTCGATAACCAAGGTTCCCTAAGCCCGTTAGCCTTGCCTTTTATCCTAACAGGAACATACAGATTCTGTACTCTCAATCTTTCACTCTTGAAGACCTCCCACTTACCAAGCATCTCTTTGCCGGAAAACAGCCTATCCCAATCCACACCTGCCAGGTCCCTTCTGATGCCATCAAAGTTGGCCTCCCTCCAGTTTAGAATCTTAACCCGAGGACCAGTTCTATCCTTTTTCCATAATTATCTTAGAATAGAATAGAATAGAACACTACAGCACAGTACAGGCCCTTCGGCCCACGATGTTGTGCCGACATTTTATCCTGCTCTAAGATCTATCTAACCCTTCCCTCCCACATAGCCCCCTATTTTTCTATCATTCATGTGTCTATCTAAGAGTCTCTTAAATGTCTCTAATGTATCTGCCCCCACAACCTCTGCCAGCAGTGCATTCCACGCACCCACCACTCTCTGTGTAAAAAATCTACCCCTGATATCCCCCTTATACCTTCCTCCAATCACCTTAAAATTATGTCCCTTCGTGTCAGCCATTGTCGCACTTGAAACTAATGATCACTAGATCCAAAGTGTTCCCCTACACTCACTTCCGTCACCTGCCCTGTTTCATTCCCTAAGAGGAGATCCAGTATCGCATTCTCTCTAGTTGGGACATCTACATATTGATTAAGGAAACTTTCCTGAACACATTTAAGCAAACTCGATCCCATCCAGTCCTTTTACAGTGTGGGAGTCCCAGTCAATATGCGGAAGGTTAAAATCACCTACTATCACAACTTTATATTTCCTGCAACTGTCTGCAGGCTCTACAAATTTGCTCCTCTAAATCCTCTTGACTATTGGGAGGTCTATAACATAGTCCTATTAACATGGTCATCCTCAGTTCCACCCAAATTGCCTCGGTAGTCGAGCCCTCCAGTATGTCCTCCCTGAACACTGCTGTGACATTTTCCCTGATGAGTAATGCCACCCCTCCCCCTTTAATACTTACCCCTCTATCATGTCAAACACAACGGAACCCCGGAACATTGAGCTGCCAGTCCTGCCCCTCCTGCAAGTCTCACTGATGGTTACAACATCATAATTCCACGTACAGATCCATGCTCTAAGTTCATCTTCCTTACCTACCACACTCAACCTTTCGGTTTCCACCTTTGCTTGTAGGCTTAACATCTACTTTCCCCACAGCCTGTCCACTTGCTGCCTTGCCACTCTGGTTCCCACCCCCTGCAACTCTAGTTTAAACACTTCTGCCCCGCCCCACCCCCACGGGGCAGCACTAGCAAACCTTCCTGCAAGGATATTGGTCCCCTCCAATTCAGGTGCAAACCATCCTATTTGTACAGATCCCACCTGCCCTGGAAGAGAGCCCAATGATCCAAAAATATGAAGCCCTCCCCCCAGCAGCATTTCCTTAGCCACATGTTAAACTGCACTATCTTCCTATTTCTTGCTTCACTAGCACGTGGCACGGGTAACAATCCTGCGATCACCACTCTGGAGCTCCTGTCTCTTAACTTAGCACCTAATTCCCTGAACTCACTTTGCGCAGGACCTCGTCACTTTTCCTGCCTATGTCATTGGTACCAACATGTACCATGACAGCTGGCTGCTCACTCTCCCCCTTAAGAATGCTGTGGGCTCAATCCAAGACATCTCTGACCCTGCCACCTGTGAGGCAACCTACCATCCAGGAGTCTCATTTTCATCCACAGATCCTCCTGTCTGCTCCACTGACCAATGAATCCCCTGTCACTACTGCTTGCCTCTTCTCCCCCCTTCCCTTCTGAGCCAGACTCAGTGCCTGAGATCTGATCACTGTGGCTTTCCCCTGGTAGGCTGTCCCCCCCCAGCAGTATCTAAAACAATATACTTGTTATTCAGGGGACCAGCCACAGGGGTGCCCTGCACTGACTGCCTATTCCCTTTCTCTCTCCTGACAGTCACCCAGCTACCTGCCTCCTGCAACTTAGGTGTGACTGCCTCCCTGTAACTCCTGTCTATCAACCCCTCAGTCTCCCAAATGATCTGAAGGTCATCCAGTTCCAGTTCCCTAACACAGTCTGTAAGGAGCTGCAGCCAGATACAATTCTCACAGGTGTTGTCGTCAGGGACACTGGAGGTCTCCCTGATTTCCCAAATCATGCAAGAGGAGCACACCACTTCACTGGGTGTCATTCCCACTGCTCTACCTGTGCAGACCCTGTAAGGCTTCAGGTGCCTCATACCAAACACAAACAATACATCTTTAGATAAACAAAGTTCAATGCTAGTTTATCATGGTTTTGGCTATGCTTCAGATTCAAACCTGCCAAATAATACCCTGTGTAGGATTGGAACTACTCCTCCACAATCACAATGTGAGGATACAGGTGGACCTCAAGGCTGCGAGTTTCGCCCCCCTGCTCTACTCTCTGTACACACATGGCCGTGTGGCTAAGCACAGCTCTTTGAGGTGTAAGAATGTACAGGTCTTGCTTTCTTTTGACCACAGCCTCTTCCTCTGGATCATAATCCTTCCCACCTTCCACTAGCCCTAGGGAAAAAATCAGCCTTGTCAGCGTTGGAGTGTAAAGTGATAGGCCAATGAACACATACTTGTGTTACCCTTAAGGATGACTTGTTAACTTGACTTTCAAACTCCTGGAGTTTCTGTTCAGCAGGAAGTTTTGGACCTGCTACATAAAAGTTATTTGGAAATTACTTGATTTGGTATAAATTTACAATTTGCAGCAATTAACAAGTTTCATTCACTAACAACCTAACTGAAAAAAAATTAAATCGGAATATACTGACATGAAATTATATAGCAATATGGTCAGATTTTGCTGTCATCAAATTTTTCAAATAAGACCACTCAACACTGTTATTAATAAAGTAAGGTACTGCCCAGCGTATGTGAGACAGGACAGTGTGGAGGGAGCTTCACTCTGTGTCTGGCCCCAGGAGTGTGTGATGAGATGGTGTAGAGGGAGCTTCTCCTTGAGTCTAACAAGGAGCTTATCCTTGTGTCTAACCTGTGCCCTGGGAGCACCATAGAGTGATAGAGCTATACAGCACAGAAACGGGCTCTTTAGACCAACTCGTCCTTGCTGACCAAGGTGCCCACATAACCTACTTGCATCCCTCTAAACCTTTCCTGTCCATGTATCTGTCTAAACATCTTTTAAACATTGTATTTGTACCTGTCTCTACCACTTCCTCTGGCAGCTCGTTCCATATACCCACCACCCTCTGTGTGAAAAGCTTGCTCTTCAGGTCCCTTTTAAATCTTTCTCCTCTCATGACCCTACGCCCTCTAGTGTTAGACTCCTCTACCCTGGAAAAAAGACTGTGACCATCTACCATATCTATGCCTTATCTATCAGTGTGTAATGGGACATGTGGAGGGAGCTTCACTCTGTGTCTAGCCAATGAAGAAGGCTTCCTGTGTCAGAGACCCAGATGGAACTCATGTAGTCATGGGCAGTGGGTGCAAACTCAATACAAACAATACCCAAGTTCAGGATCAAACATGGGGAGTGGAGCTGAGGCAGCAGTAGTACCCACTGCACCACAGTATCAACCCTAAAACTCTTCCTGAAACATGCAAGTTATGTTTCAGGCCAGCAGTGGGGGAATGGACACTCTCTCCCACGCCTATACCCTGCTCAAATCTTACAGCCCTCCTCCAATTAATATGTTCTCCAATCTTAACCCCTCTCTCAATCTCTTTGAAACCTATGGAGAAACAAGAAAATTGCAAATGCTGCAGATGGGAAATAAATGTACAATTCTTCGGGATTCTCCACCCTGGCCTGACCTTCTGTGGCCTTGTGCACAGTTGAACCAAGCCCAACCTACACTTGAAGAGAAGCAGCTCCTCTCCTGCCTGGCGACATTGCAAACTTCCAGACTCAATATTGAATTCAACAACTTCAGGGGTTGCTCTCTGCAACAGAACTGACCAGTTGTGCTGTAGGTATCCATCCATGATATTGGCTCTGTCTCTCCCCCCATTGACACTGCCTGACCTGCCTTTTCTGTTTTTATTATGACCAAGCTTTTGTCAGCTGCTCTAATATCTCCGAATGATCTGATGTCAAAAAGTGTGGGACAATTTATCCATGAAGCACAAAATCCATCGGTCAGAGCTGGTTCTAAGTTCTGAAATTCCCTTTACCATTCCTCTCCCGTCCCTGACATTCCCCACAACCTCTCCCAACATCTCCGTCTGCAGCTGACTTACACTTTGCTAATCAAATGCCTTAGGTTATTTTGATTCAATGTAGAGTACCATATCAATGCAAGTTATTGTTGTTAATAGTAATGGGAGGTTTGACAAAGGCTGGCGGGAACTTAGCCAACGTTATTGTGGGTGTCTGGGAAGCAGTCTCTATGACTCACAGCTAAAGCTGGTGCTAACAATAGCTTGTTAAAGCCAAAGGGATGGACTCCTCTGCTGAAAAGGTGGGAGTGTGGCACAGGCTGCTCACAGGAACCTTGAACAGCAACGGGGATTGGGGCCAAGGGAGGAATGTGCAGACGCTTCCAACAGAGGCACTCCTGGAGTAGGGAGATGGTGGAAATCCCCCTCACTGGTGGAGGTAACACAGCACTGCCTCAGCACCGACCCTCCCACAGTGTGACCCTCCCTCAGCACTGTCTCTCCCACAGTGTGACCCTCCCTCAGCTCTGCCCCTCCCACAGTGTGACCCTCCCTCAGCTCTGCCCCTTTTTTTAATAGACGTTTATTCACTAAAAGCACTACAAAAAGACAACCAGTGTCAATACACGACATCTAATACAGAAAAGAAGAAACTACACAACGACATACTACGGTAGAGAATGCAAACTAATACTAACGAAACACACATGCAACGCTACACCCATCAACGCGACACACGACACTTCAAATAAGAATCGCATTTGTACCCTCCACCACACACGTGATCCCCTGAGGGGCCCACCGAGTGCGGAACTCAGCTAGGGTGCCCGCGGAAACCGCGTGCTCCCTCTCTAAACGCACCCGCGCGCGCACATAAGCGCGGAAGACGGGCAGGCAGGCCGTCCTGCCGGTACCCTCGGCCTCAGCTCTACCCCTCCCACAGTGTGACCCTCCCTCAGCACCGCCCCTTTTTTTAAATTATAAACATTTAATAACTAAAAGCACTACAAAAAGGACAACCAGTGTCAATACGCTACATCTAATACAGAAGAGGAGAAACAACTAAGCAGCTACAGAACTACAGTAGATAATGCGAACTAAGACCCACAAAACACACACACAACCCTACACCCACTAATGCAACATGCAACACTTCAGATAAGAATCGCATTTGTACCGTCCACAACACACGTGATCCCCTGAAGGGCCCACCAAGTGCGGAATTCAACCAGGGTGCCCACGGAGACCGCGTGCTCCCTCTCCAAGGACACCTGCATGCGGATGTAAGCTCGGAAGACGGTTAAGCAGGTCAACCGGCTGGAACCCTCGGCCGCCCACCGTCTGGACCCATGGATGGCCAGCTGCCCAGGCCCAGGCCAGGCCTACCCCCTCCCCACACACACTCCCCCTACCCACATATATTCCCCCTACCTATACACATTTCCCCTACCCCCACCAACACACACACACACACACCTCCCCCTACCCACATACACTCCCCCTCCCCACACTCACTCCCCCTACCCACACACACTCCCTCCCCTCACACACTCCCCTACCCACACACACTCCCCCTACCCACACACACACACACCTCCCCTCACACACCTCCCCCTGCCCACACACACTCCCCCTACCCACACACACACACACCTCCCCTCACACTCCTCCCCCTACCCACATACACTCCCCCTCCCCACACACACACCTCCCCTCACACTCCTCTCCCATCACACACTATCCCTCCCCACACACACACCCCTCCCCACACACAATCACCCCTCCCTTCACACACTTACCCTTCCTCCCACAAACTCACACCCACACACTACCCCTCCCCTCACACACTCCCCCTCCCCACATTCTCCCTCCTCCCCACACACACCACTCCCCTCATACTCCCCTCCCCTCACACATACCCCTCCCCTCACACACTCCCCTCTCCCCTCATACTCCCCTCCCCTCACACATACCCCTACCCTCACACTCCCCGTGTGCCCCACTGACAGAAGGTGCTGATGTTACTGCCTAGGCAACACCTTCCCACCCACCACACCCCCCACCGAGAGCAGCGGGCACAGGGAGCACCACCACCGGCGGGTTCCTTTCCCAGTGGGGCGCTGTTCTGCCAGGCAGTCAATCCTGGGTCTATTGTCACTGGGTCTAACCCTGTGGGAACACCTTCAGCACGACTGCAGCTCACCCCCACCTCCCACAGGACACGAGGGATGGGGAGCAACGCCAGCTTTGCCAGACTGGGAATCTAAGCCCGGACCCCCAGGGTGAAGGCAGTGTGTGTCCGGTGACAGTGCTGCCTGCACTGACACCCAGTGGAGGGGGTGAGAATGGCAGTGGAGCTGCTCAGCCTCTCGTTCACCCTGTGCCTGGTGTTCCGCCAGATCCAGGAGGCAGGAGCAGGGAGCAGGGTGGAAGTCCCGACCGGATCCAAGCGCGAGACTGAAGCTGGGAGTGTGGGCTGAACAGTGGGTGAAGGGTTCAGAAGCAAGAACAAGGTGGTAGCCAAGGACTCCTGTGCCTCAGGAGGTGTGTGTGGGAAAGGGTGGATGTACCTGTGTGTACACACATGTGTGTGAGGGAATGGATGTATTTGTGTGTACACACACGTGTGTGTGAGGGAATGGATGTACCTGTGTGTACACACATGTGTGTGTGAGGGAGTGGATGTACCTGTGTGTACACACGATGGGTGGCACCTACACATGTATCCATCTATGTGTGATCATTGACACCCACGGAGCAGAGACCAGTGTCTGGTTGTCTTGATCCCCTTTATCATGGATCAAGGCCTCCCTCTGTGCATCCTGTGTGGTCACTGGTGTGCAATGCTCCTCTGTGTCCAAAGAAACCACATTCAGGCAACTCTACTCCACAACAAGGACCCACAAGGATCGGTTCTGGGACCTCTGCTTTTCGTGATTTTTATTAATGACTTGGATGAGGGGGTGGAAGGGTGGGTTGGCAAGTTTGCAGATGACCCAAAGGTTGGTGGTGTTGTGGATAGTGTAGAGGATTGTCGAAGATTGCAGAGGGACATTGATAGGATGCAGAGCTGGGCTGAGAAGTGGCAGATGGAGTTCAATCTGGAGAAGCGCGAGGTGGTACACTTTGGAAGGACAAACTCCAAGGTGGAGTACAAAGTTAATGGCAGGATTCTGGGCACTGTGGAGGAGCAGAGGGATCTGGGGGTTCATATCCACAGATCCCTGAAAGTTGCCTCACAGGTGGATAGGGTAGTTAAGAAAGCTTATGAGATGTTAACATTCATAAGTCGTGGGATCAATTTTAAAAGCCATGAGGTAATGATGCAGCTCTACAAAACTCTGGTTAGACCACACTTAGAGTACAGTGTCCAGTTCTGGTCGCCTCATTATAGGAAGGATGTGGAAGCATTGGAAAGGGTGCAGAGGAGATTTACCAGGATGCTGCCTGGTTTAGAGAGTATGCATTATGAGGAGAGACTAAGGGAGCTAGGGCTTTACTCATTGGAGAGAAGGAGGATGAGAGGAGACATGATAGAGGTGTACAAAATATTAAGAGGAATAGACAGAGTAGACAGTCAGCGCCTCTTTCCCAGGGCACCAATGCTCAATACAAGAGGACATGGCTTTAAAGTAATGGGTATAAAGTTCAAGGGAGATATCAGAGGAAGGTTTTTTACCCAGAGGGTGGTTGGGGCATGGAATGCGCTGCCTGGGGCGGTGGAGGAGGCAGGTACATTGGTCAAATTCAAGAGATTGCTAGATAAGCATATGGAGGAATTTAAAATAGAGGGACATGTGGTAGGACGGGGTTAGATAGTCTTAGGCGAGGTTTAAAGGTTGGCACAACATTGTGGGCCGAAGGGACTGTATTGTGCTGTACTGTTCTATGATTCTGTGATTCTATGATTCTACAACGTGAAGTTCAGGAATAGCAGGGCCCTTGTGGCAAATACCAACAGCAATGGACCTGGACCAGATGGACCTCACCCCAGGGTTCTGAAGGAGGTACCTGAAGAGACTGTGGAGGCATTAGCAGTGACCTTTCAAGAATCACCACAGTCAGGGAGCTTGCAGAGGACTGGAAAATTGCAAATGTGACACCATTGTTTAAGAAGGGAGGGAGGCAAAAGATAGGAAATTACAGGCAGGTTAGCCTGACCTCAGTGGTTAGTGAGATCTTAGAGTCCATTATTAAGGATGAAATTTCAGAGTACTCAGAAGAACATGATAAAATAGGACAAAGTCAGCACGGTTTCACTAAGGGGAGATCTTGCCTGACAAATCTGTCAGAATTTTTTGAAGAGGTAACAAGCAGGATAGACAAAGGAGAGTCAGTGGATGTTACTTACTTGGATTTTCTGAAGGCCTTTGACAAGGTGCTGCACATGAGGCTGCTAAACAAGAGCCCATGGTGTTAGAGGCAAGGTACTAGCATGGATAGAAGATTGGCTGATGGGTAGAAGGCAGAGAGTGGGGATAAAGGGAGCCTTTTCTGGATGGCTGCTGGTGACCAGTGGAGTTCTGCAAGGGTCAGTGTTGGGACCACAGCTTTTCACTTCATACGTTAATGATCTGGATACGTTAAGGAACTGATGACATTGTGGCCAAGTTTGCAGACGATACCAAGATAGGTGGAGGGACAGGTAGCGTTGCAGATGCAGGGAGTCTGCAGAAGGACTTGGACGGATTGGGAGAGTGGGCAAAGAAGTGGCAGATGGAATACAGCGTAGGGAAGTGTGGGGTTATGCACTTTGGTGGGAAGAATAAAGACGTAGACTATTTTCTAAATGAGGATGGAATTCAGAGGTGCAAAAAGACTTGGGAGTCCTGGTTCAGGATTCCCTCAAGGTTAACTTGCAGGTTGAGTCAGTAGTAAGGAAGGCAAGTGCAATGTTAGCATTTATTTCAAGAGGACTAGAATATAAAAGCAAGGATGTAACGTTGAGGCTTTGTAAGGCGTTGGTCAGACCACATTTGGAATATTGTGAACAATTTTGGGCCCCATATCCAAGGAAGGATGTGCTGGCCCTGGAGAGGGTCCAGAGGAGGTTCAGAAGAATGATCCTGGGAATGAAAGGCTTAACATATGAGGAGTGTTTGATGGCTCTGGGCCTGTACTCGAGGGAGATCAGAAGGATGAGGGGGAATCTCATTGAAACCTACCAGATACTGAAAGGCCTGGATAGAGTGGACGTGGAGAAGATATTTCCATCAGTGGGAGAGTCTAGGATCTGAGGGCACAGCCTCAGAATAAAGGAATGTCCCTTTAAAACTGAGATGATGAGGAATTTCAGAGGGTGGTGAATCTGTGGAATTCATTGACACAGAGTGCTGTGGAGGCCAAGTTATTGGGTGTATTTAAGGCAGAGATTGATGGGTTCTTGATTGGTGAGGGGGTTGATAAACAATCAGCCATGATGGAATGGCGGAACAGACTCGATGGGCCGAATGGGCTAATTCTGTTCCTATATCTTATAATCTTATGGTTTTATAGACCTGGATCTTGCTCAGCTGTCATAGCTTGGGAACTCAGTGTTTACATCAATATGACTGCACTGAGGAAGTTACATCAGGCAGGAGGTGGCCAGTTCACCCAACAAGTTGGTGGGTGTACCATCTTCTCGAGGGCAAATGGCAGCTCACAGACTGAACTTTTCCATCAAGAATGAACTTGTCTGGTGTCTCAGCGACTCCCCCTGCGGGATTAGTGAGCACCTCAGGGCCTTCTGTCTCGCTCTAACATGGAATAATTTGGATCAGAATGTAGGGTGCATGGTGAGTAAGTTTGCAGATGACACCAAAATTGGGGATGTGGTGGACAGTGAAAAAGGTTGTCTAAGGTGACAACAGGATCTAGATCAACTGGGAAAGTGGGCAACAGAATGGCAGGTGGAATTGAACTCAGACAAGTACAAAGCTATGCATTTTGGAAAGTTAAACCACACAAGAATGGCGGAGCTCTGTGGAGTGTTGTTGAACAGAGTGACCTTGGGGTATATAGAACATAGCACAGAAAGAGGCCTTTCGACCTACAATGTCTCTGCCAACCATGATACCAACTTAAACTAATCTTATTTGTCTGCCCGTGGTCTAAATACCCCCATCCCCTGCCTCTTCAAGTGCATATCTAAATGCCTCTTAAATGTTACTATTGCACTGCATTCCAGGTGCCAACCACTTTCAATGTAAAAACTTTCCTTGTAAATCTCCTTTAAACTTTCCCCACTCACCTTAAATCTATGGCCTCTACTATTTGACATTTCTAACCTGGGAAAATGATTCTGACTATCTATGCTATCTTACAAGTACTTGGTTCCCTGAAAGTGGTGTTGCAGGTAGACAGGGTGGTGAAGAAGGCTTGACTTCATTGGATGGGGCACTCAGTACAAGCGTTGAGACGTCATGTTGCAGCTATACAAGACGTTGGTGAGATTGCATCTGGAGTACTGTGTGCAGTTCTGGTCATCACACTATAGGAAGGATTTGGTTAAGCTAGAGAGGCTGCAGAAAAGATTCGCATGGTCCCAGACTGGAGGACATGAGTTATAAGGAGAAACTGGATAGGCTGGGACAGTCTTCCCAGGAGCGAAGGAGGTTGAGAGGTGAACTTATAGAGGTTTATAACATCATGAGAGGCGTAAATAGGGAAGATATTCACAGTCTTTCTCCCAGGGTAGAGGAATCTAAAACTAGAGGACACAGTATAAAGATGAGAGGGGAAAGATTTCAAGGGGACCCAAAGGACAGGTTTTTCACACAGAGGGTAATGAGGGCTGGGCAGATCAGGAGGAGAGGGGAAAGAGAAAAGAGGCAGAGTGGGAACAATTACCAGAAGTGAGATCGGACGCAGATTGAGTGACCGCTTTGTCGAGAACCTTCACTCCGTCCGCTGGGGCCACCTGGATCTCCCGGATGCCAGCCACGTTAATCTTCCTTCCCATTCCCACACCAACATGTCTGTCCTCAGCCTCTTCTACTGTCAAGTTGAAGCTAAACGCAAATTAGAGGAACAGCACCTTTTATTCCACCTGGCAGTGTCCAACCCGACAGCATGAACATTGAATTCTCCAGCTTCCAGAATCTTCAGCCCTTTCCAACTTCTGACATCATTCCCACTCTCCCCCCTCCCCCATCTACCCATCAGTCCCCTCACCTGGATCCACCCATCAGCTGCCAAGCTCTTGCTCCACCCCTTCCCTCCACATTTTTATACCGGCTATCTCCTCTCTATCTTTCAGTCCAGATGAAGGGTCTCAACCCTAAACCTTGACTGTCCATTTCCCTCCACAGAAGCTGCCTGACCTGCTGAGTTCCTCCAGCACTTTGTGTGTTGCTCCAGATTCCAGCATCTGTGGTCTCTCGAGCCTTCACATCGGAGGTGGCGTGAGGCTGGGTGGAGAAAGACCGATCTGTCTGCAGGCTCTGTCTGTACTCCCCTCTTGACACTGGGTATGACTACAGTTTATGAGACAGGACCAGACAGTAATACTGGCACCTATCACAGCTTGGAGTTAGCAGTTGGAGGATCAATACAAAAGGCGGGCTGTTACTCCAGTGCAGCCGTGAGGGAGCTGTGCAGTGGCAGAGGTGTCGTCCTTTTGATGGGATGTTAATCTGATGATCCTTGGGCGTTACAAGCCTTAGCACAATTCTGAAGAGGAGACTGAGACTTCTCCCTGGGGCCCTGGACAGATTCTCTCTGCATGACATTGTTTGATAAACGTACCTCCATGGTGCAACGTGTTTTTATCTTTGGAGTCTGTGAAAAGTTCAATATAACAGCAAGTTCTATCAACACAACTGTGGACCCTGCGCCCTGGGCTGACTGAGCCAACAACGACAGGCAGCTAAAGCCGATATTCCTAATGTTTAAAAACCCAGGAGAGGAGAATTGTTGCTGGTTCTGTGGTAATGCAAATAAGACCAAAAAAATGTAATTAATATCGATGGGATAAATCGACAGAAGAGACTTTATTCTTAAATAATATCTCATGATTATTCAGGTGAATATCCATCCAGATTGATTGCACTATTGAACAGACATCTGTGCATTCGAAAGCAGTCCCATTTTTCATCTGAAAGACAAAAGAATGGAGGGGTCAAAGGTGAATCCGGAGAGAGACTGAGATGATTAAAGTCTAAATATCGCCAAAGCTATTAAATGGCTAGACAGCCTCTAATTCGTTTAACTCTCAACAAATGACTGCTCTTGATCCCTGAGAGGTCAGGTGTCAGAGCTCAAATGTCAAAGAGTGAGTGACCAAGGTCACCATCCTTTAACATCTCAATTATGAAGCTCAGGTGGCTTGGTCCAGTGGTGTCTGTGGTGACCTTTACTCTGCGATTACTACATGTTTGCAGACAAGTAGACAATTGATTCCAAAATATCCACCGTGGAAAAGCAAAATCAAATGTCAACGCACAGTTTATAAGATGTACCTCAATTCACAGCCAGACGTCTCTCATCCCAAATCAGCATAGATTCTACTACAGAGGGAGCCTAGTTAAACCATTGTGCTTGGGCCAGGAATATCCAGTTTGTCCCACTCTTTCATCTTGTTTGCCCAAAACATTATCCAGTCCCACACCTCTCTAAGGTCTCTGTGTTCCTCCGAGTCCAACCTCTCACTCTTCCCTGATTCTCATCGGTCCACCATTGGTGGCTTGAGCCTGATCCTTCCCAAACTGCTCCATCCCCTTTACCTCTCTCTCCTCCTTTCAAATGTTCCTTAAGACATCCCTTTTCAACCAAACTTCTGCTATCTCTTTAAATGGCAAACTTTGTGTGAAAAGATTCCTGAGTAGCTACTTGGAGCTGTACTTCATTAAAGTAAGCATTGGGCCACTTCAACAACAGAACTGCAAGCCATTGTTGAGGTGACCACAGGCCTACTTTGGACATTATGTTTCCTGAAACCGTCATCTCTTTCTGTCTAGTGACAGCTCTACCATCACTGTAATTGCATCTTTGGTCTCTGGTTCCTTCTCCAAACCAATCTCCCCCTTTCAGTCACTACATTGATGTCTTATCAGAATGAGAGTGTAAAGGATGGGCAGGTATTCTCTAGGGTCTTAGTATGAGAGATGATGCACTGAAACATAAAACTCTTTTGGAGATTGGTGGGGAGATGCTGTCCAGGCTGGAGAATGTGGAATTGTGAACTCAACAGCAGAGTATGGGTTTGGAAATTTAGAGCTGAGGTGAATGTAGTGAAGCCCCTCTCCTGGAGGGTGTGTGAACTCAGCCACAGAGTGCAGTCAAGGCTTGCTTCACTGTGTTTCAAGCATAGGAACAGCCCTGACCATTTTGAGTGGTGGACTAGGCTGAAAGGACCTCCTGCTCCCACTTATAATTTTACCCTTTTGTTTCTTGCATAAAATTTAAAAGCTTCCAATTTCCTCACTCCTCTGTTTCAGCTCCTTCAATTTACCTCAGCACCTCTGCCACTCATTACCACTGTGTCCAGTCACTAAAGACAATGTCCTTTACCCTGGGATTCAGCCTCTCCTACTGACTTGTTGGCTTTTGGGAGTAATCTCATGAAATCATGCAGAGTTCAAAAGGAGGTCTCACTGGCCCATCATGATTGCAACTGATTTGCAATTTGAGAAGTGAGGGGCGTAAAGGATAGAGAATCAAGTTGTCCTGTACACGATGGCCCAGGAATAGGACAAGACTGGTGCACTGTGCTGTCAATGCTTTAAGAATATTGTGGAACTACCAGTAGTTACCAATTCAACTGATAACCTGTGCTGAAATAACAGAAAGAAACAGGGTTAAGGATTCTGTCACTGAAGCTGGCTGCGTTTGGGAATGTATATTGGTATTGCTTTATCATTGTCAGCGAGAAGTTTTTGTCTATGTTGCATCCAGACAGATCATTCCGTAAGTACGTAAGTACTGATTACACTATAAATTCAAAGGGCAAACTTCCTCCAAGTGACAAGAAAGAGTTAACCTTTTCCAGCATTACTAAATGAACTGATAATTTCCATAAGGGAATCATGTTGTGCTAATCCTTTCCAATTTTTCACCTTTCTGATATGTTTCTCAGGGATTTGAGCTAATTGATTGAGTTGAAAAGAGGGTGTCTGTGTTGGCAGATGGAGCGTGCGTATGTTGAAGTGATCTGCAGGATGTATATATGATTTAAACAAAGACACCGACATCCTTTCTGTTGATTCAGATATTTGATGTGATCGCTCTCCTGATCTTCACTTTGAAAATTCATATGAAAGACTCTCAGAATCTGCCCCCAAGTTCTCATTAACAAAGCACTATCCTGGTCGTTTACTGATAAACTCTTGGTAAGTATGTTATTGGCATAGTCCCTCATATGACAGCATCAGTCTGTGCTCTCTGCATGTGTAGACAAACAGCACCTTGGCCCTTAATGTCAAAACACGGCCCAGCAGGGCAGTCGCTTTCCTCTCACAACCCACACACACACACACACACACACACACACACACACACACACACACACACACACACACACACACACCACAAACACACACACACACACACCACAAACACACACACACACACACACACACACACCACAAACACACACAACACACACACACCACAAACACACACACACACACACACACAACCAGACACACATTTACACATGTATTCACACACACACGTGCATGCATGTACACATGTGCACTCAGATGCACAAGCACACACAGACACAAGTACATGAACATAAAAGCACAGACATGCACATACACATACACATGCATGGACACACACACACTTAAATGCATACCGCACACAATGCACCCATGCACTTGGACACTTATGCACACAGACCTGCATGATGCATCTTAAAGTCAAGTCAAGTCGAGTTTATTGTCATATGCACAAGTACATGTCTGCACAGGTGCAATGAAAAATTTACTTACGGCAGCATCACAGGCACATAGCGTCACATCAGTAGCATTCACAAGAAAAACATAAATTAAACATAAATTATATACAATTTTTACAAGAAAGAACACAATTAGAACAAAAGAAAACAAAGTCCATTTTAGTGCAAAGTGATCAAAGTGGTCACAGTTTTGCTAAACTGTAGTGATTAAGGTTGTGCTGGTTGGTTCAAGAATTGAATGGTTGAAGGGAAGTAGCTGTTCCTGAACCTGGTGGTGTGGGACTTCAGGCATCTGTACCTCCTGCCTGATGGGAGCTTGAGAAGATGGCGTGACCCAGGTGGTGGGGATCTTTGATGATGGATGTTGCCTCTGGAGGCAGTGCCTCCTGTAGATACTACCGATGGTGGGGAGGGATGTGCCTACGATGTATTGGGCAGGGTTCACTACTCTCTGCAGCTTCCTACATTCCTGTGCATTAGAATTGCTGTACCAGACCATGATGCAACCAGTCAGGATACTTTCAATGGTACATCTGCAGAAGTTTGTTAGAGTGTTCGGTGACAAACCGAACCTCCTTAACCTCTTAAGAAAGTAAGGACACTGATGCACTTTCCTTGTGATTGCATTTATGTGCTGGGCCCAGGACAGGTCATCCCATATGTTAACACCCAGGAACTTAAAGCTGCTGACTCTCTCCACCCCAGATCCCCGAATGTAGACTGATGCATGTTCGCCCTCCTTCCCCTTCCTGAAGTCAGCAATCAGTTCTTTAGTTTTGCTGATGTTGAGCGAGAGGTTGTTGTCGCAGCACCACTCAGCCAGGCGTCCGACCTCACTCCTGTACGGTGACTCATCGCCACCTGTGATTTGCCCAACAACAGTGGTGTCGTTGGCGAATTTGTATATGGCATTGGAGCTGTGTTTAGCCACACAGTCACGTGTGTGTAGAGAGTTGAGCAGGGGGCTAAACATGCAGCCTGGAGGTGCACCTGTGTTGATGATCAGCGAGGAGATGATGTTACCAATCCTCACTGATTGAGGTCTGCCGATGAGGAAGTTGAGGATCCAGTTGCAGAGTGAGGTACAGAGGCCCAGGTCTTGAACTTGAGTTTGGATGGGATGATTGTGTTGAACACTGAGCTGTAGTCGATGAACAGCAGCCTGACGTATGAGTTCCTGTTGTCCACATGGTCCAGAGTAGAGTGAAGAGCCAGAGAAAGCACACCTGCTGTTGACCTGTTGTGGTGGTGGGCACATTGGAGCAGATTCAGGTCACCTCTGAGGTAGGAGTTGATTTGTGCCATAACCAACTTCTCGAATCACTTCATTATGATTGATGTAAGCACGACCGGACGGTGGTCATTGAGGCAGGTCACCATGCACTTCTTGGGCATCGATGGCTTTTTGAAGCAGGTGGGAACTTCAGACCACAGAAGTGAGATGTTGAATATGTCTCTAAGTACTCCAGCCAGTTGGTCCGCACAGGTGTTTAGTACTCAGCCAGGCATGCTGTCTGGACCAGACACCTTTCATGGATTCACCCTCATGAAGGATGCCCAGACGTTGGCTCAGAGACTGAAATGACAGGGTTATCCGGAGATGTGGGGGCTCGTGTGGGTGTGTCATAGTTCTCCCTATCAAAGCGTGAATAAAAGGCATTGACCTCATCTGGGAGTGTTGGGTCTGCAAAAGGACTGTGAAAGCTAAATATTGGATAAGTAGGGAATGTGATGTAATCGAGGAAGGCTTTAGTTTCCTGCTTCCAACAGCACCAGCGACCCGGGTTCAACTCCAGCCGCTGTCTGTAAGGAGTTTGTACGTTCTCCCCGTGTCTGCGTGGGTTTCCTCCGAGTGCTCCGGTTTCCTTTCACATTCCAAAGAAGTACAGGTTAGGAAGTTGTGGGCATGGTCCGTTGGCACCAGAAGCATGGCGACACTTGTGGGCTGTCCCCAGAACACTACGCAAAAAAGATTTATTTCACTGTGTGTTTCGATGTACATGTGACTAATAAAGATATATTGTGGTAATTCATTTTAGCTTCTGACATGAAGTCTACATAAAACAAACTGCTGGAGGAATTCACCGGGTCAGGCAGCATCTGTGGAGGCAGAGAGATGGTCAATGTTTTGGGTCAAGACCTTCTGTAGCAAAAGCAACAAATAAATGCTGTGAAATGTAGGTGAGTGCTGTAGGAAATGCCCAGCGGGTCAGGCAGTGTCAATGAAGAGAAAGAAACCAAGGACATATCACAGATGATCAACCTATTGAACTTATTGAAGTTGATATTGAAGCTGGAAGTCAGCAATGTGCCCAGATGGATGATGAGGTGCTCTCCTCACACTTACTTTGGGTCTTCCTATTTCATTGACTACTTACTGACTACAGCTCCTCCTTCAACACCATAATTCCAAACAAACTCATCTTCAAACTCCGAGACCTAGGACTCAGCACCTCTCTCTGCAATTGGATCCTTGACTTCCTGACCAACAGACCACAGTAACACCACTGCCACAATTATCCTCAACACTGGTGCCCTGCAAGGCTGTGTCCTCGGCCCCTTACTTTACTCCCTATACACTCACAACTATGTGGCCAGATTCTGCTCTAACTCCATCTGAAAGTTTGCAGACAACACCACCGTAGTGGGCTGGATCTCAAACAACGACTAGATGGAGTAGTAGGAAGGAGATAGAGAGCCTGGTGGCATGGTGTCAAGACAACAACCTTTCCCTCAACATCAGCAAAACAAAAGAGCTGGTCATTGACTTCAGGAAGCGGGACAGAGCATACGCCCCTGTATGCCTGAGGCGGAGTTGGTTGAGAACTTCAAGTTCCTAGGTGTAAATATCACCAACAATTTGTCCTGGTCCAACAATGTAGACGCTGTGGCCAAGAAAGCACACCAGCACCTCCACTTCCTCAAAAGGCTAAGGAAATTCAGCATGTCCTAATAACCCTCACAATTTTTTGTAGATGAACCGTAGAAGGCATCCTATCTGGATGCATCATAGTCTGGTATGGTAACTGCTCTGCTCAAGACTATAAGAAATTATGAACACAGTCCAGTCTAACACAGAAACCAGCCTTTTCTCCATGGACTCTGTCTACACTTCCCACTTCCTCAGGAAAATAACCAACATAATCAAAGACTCCTCTTACCCCAGTCATTCTATCTTCTTCCCCCTTCCATTGAGTAGAAGAAAAGCTTGAAAGCGTGTATCACCAGGCTTAAGGACAGCTTCTGTCTCCCTGTTATAAGACTTTTGAATGGACTTCTTTTACAGTAAAGAAGAATGCATGATCTCTCAATCTACCTCGTTGTGGCCCTTGGACCTTGTTGTCTACCTGCACTGCACTTTCCCTGTAACTGTAATACTATATTCTTCACCCTGTTATTGCTTTTCCCTTTTTATTATCTCGATGTACAGATGTTTGGAATGATCTGTCTGGATGGCATGTATCAGTACATGTGACAATAATAAACCAATGACCAGTTCCCAGAACACAGCAGGAGGCCCCAGACAAATCATTCAGAGTGGGACAGGAATGGGGAATTGCAGCAGCAGCCAAACAGGAAGCAGGGTCACCCTGCGGACTGAGTGCAGGTTTCTTCAGTGCAGAGGAGGCCATACTGTGAGCACTGAATGCAGTGCAGGTCAGTCATTACTTTGTCTGGAAGAAATATTTGGGAGCCTTCATGGTTGGGAGGGAAAAGTAGAGGGATAGGTGTTACATCTCATGGGAAAGTGCTGAGAGAAGGGGAGTAGTTGGTAGGAATGGGAAAACAGACCAGGAGCCACAATCTGAATGGTCCATATGGAATCCTGAAGGGGAGGGGAAGGGAAGATGTGCCTGGTAATGTAATCCCTTTGAAGGTAGCGAAATGGTGAAGAATAATCTGTTCAACGCGAAGGCTGGTGGTGTGGAAGCTAAGGACCAGGGAACTCTGTCTTCTGGGGAAGCTGGGGTGAGGCTGGGTGGATCTTTTACAACCGAATGCCTCCTTTCTGCCATAAAAATTCTGCACACACAAACACCAAGGACATCGCTGCTAGAGCTCCTCAAAGCAGTGTCCTCAGCCCAGACATCTTCTGCTCCTTCATATATGGCCTTCCTTCCAGTGGGAACGCTCGCTGATGTTTGCACAATGTTCAGCATTCATAACTACTCCGCACATGAGCCAGCCCATGCCTGCTGTGTGCAGCAAGACCTAGATAACATTCAGACACGGGCTGATAAGTGGCAAATAAAATTCACTCCACAAAAGTGCCAGGCAATGACCATGTCCAACAGGAGAGAGTCTAACCTCCATCCCTTTACATTCAATGGTACTCCCTTTGCTGAGACCCCATTATCATTATCCTGGAGATGACCATTGACCAGAAACACAACTGAACCAACCACATAAATATTGTGTATCAGAGGCTGGGTAACCTGCAAGTGAATCAGCTCTCCACACATTTCCACCATCTGCAAAGCACAAGTCAGAAATGTGCCTGAATACTTTTCACTGGCCAGGAGAATGCAACTCTCACAACTGTCAAGAAAAGCAACACCATCAGACAAAGCAGCCACGTGACTGGCACCCCATCCACCACCCAAGGCATTCATTCTATTATGGTGTGCCATCTACAAAAGGCATTCCAACAGCATTTCCTGAACCACCAATGTCTACACCACCACCTGCAGGTTCCCCTCCAAGTCACACCCCATCCTGACTTGCTGCTGTCACTGGGTCTAATTCCTGGAACTCTCTCCCCAGCTGGTGGGAGCACCTTCACCAAAAGGACTGCAGTGGTCCATAAGGCAGTTCACCACCACTGTTTCAAGGGCAATTAGAGATGGGCCGTAAATGCTGCCCTCGTGTTTGCTGAAAAATAAATTGCAGAAAGGAAGAAATCTGGAATCTTTGCATACTTTCTGGTGAGATTGAGGCTAAGGGCTGCCCTGAGAAACTGGGATTAAGCTGCTTTCTTCAACCACTGTGGGATTTGTTTTACAACTGGGTGACTTGCCGGCCCATTTCAGGGCTCAGTTTGGGACATATTCCTATCTTGTGAGTCTCGAGTTATATGGATACCAGACTGGGTAAGAATAGTAGATTTCCTTCTCTGAAGGATATGAACGAAGCATAGATTTTTTTTTCTGCAATCTCGAAGTTTCCTGCCCACCATTCTGGGACTGGCTGTTTATTCCAGACTTATTTAATTGAATTTAAATCTGCCAACTGCAATGATCGAAGCTGAAATTTCTCTGTCAACAAATTATTGACTGGAGATTTCAGGGCTGAGATGTGGATCTTTGTGGGATAAGGACTTGGGGATGTGGAGGGAAGACTGAAAAATATATTGAAGGGCAGATCAACTATGACGAACTGATGGAATAGGTTCGAGGGGCTGAATAGTCTCCTGAATTGCTCCCAAATAGACAGAAGATTGGAGTGATGAGCTATACCTTCAACCAAGCACAAACCACCACAAAATGGATTCTTTCCATTGTCAACGTCCTTCTTCACCGTGAAAGCAGAGCAATAGAAGAAGCTGAGACTTAAACCGGTTTAATTAGAAGAGACACAGGCTTCCTTTACTGAGGCAGTTGGCCTGCAATTAACAGGTTGGCCTCCAACCCTGGTCCTAGGCTGGGCAGCTCCTGTGTCAGCTGAGGAGGATCCCTGAGCAGTGCCAGTCCTGGGAACGGTGCCAGCGGGCAGCTAACGAGGCGGCCATGGCTTGCTGCCGCACTCCCATCAAACGCCTTCTCATGTTCCATTTTGATGCTGGGACATTAACACATTTCCTCACGCTGTTCTTGAGCTATTTTTTTCTGACACTCCTGCTTGGCTATGCCACGGCTGCCTGCGGTTAAACCCTCTGTCAGTTACAATCACACCCAAAACCACAAAACAATCTGCAAAATGAAATAATCACAAGCTCTGCTGAGCCTTTTTAAATATAGAAGTTGCTCTGTGTAGAAGGCAGGCTTGCATTTCTGAAGCACCTTTCACATCCTTTTCAGGACCTAAAAAAGCTCTGTTGCAGCAAGAACAATAGCCAATTTGTGCACAGCAAGCTCCCATAGACAACAATGGTTATGATCAGGTGACCTGCTTCAGTGCTGTTGAGAAATAAATGAGAGGGAGAATCTTGCATCTTTTATATACTTATTCAAGGGGTGTGGTCTTTGCGAGCTGAGCCAGCACTTAATTGCCCGTCTCTAGTTGCCCTTGAGAAGGTGGTGGTGAGCTGCCTTCTTGAACCACTGCAGTCCTTGAGGTGTGGGTGTACCCACAATGCTGATAGGGAGGGAGCTCCAGGGCTTTGACCCAGCGATGGTGAAGGAACGGTGACATATTTCCAAGTCAGGATGGGGTGTGGCTCAGAGGGCAACTCCCAGGGGGTGGTGTTCCCCGTGCTTTTGCTGCCCTTGTCCTTCTAGCTGGGAGAGCTTGTGGGTTAGGAGGTGAGTTACTCTCCACAGGATTCCCAGCCTCTGACCTGCTCTTGTAGCCACAGTGTGTATATGGCTGCTCCAGTTCATTTCCTGGCCAATAGTGACCCCAAGAATGTTGATAGTGTGGAATTCAGTGATGGTCAGGGGGTGATAGCTGGACTGTCGGATATCATCATTGCCTGGCACTTGTGTGGCATGAATATTACTTGCCACCTATCACCACAGGCCTGGATATTGTCCAGGTCTTGCTGCATTTGGATGTGGACTGCTTCGTTATCTGAGGAGTCGCAATGGTGCTGAACATTGTGTGATCATCAGTGAACATCCCCATTTCAGACCTTATGATTGAAGGAAGGTCATTGATGAAGCAGCTCAAGATGGTTGGGCCTAGGACACTGCCCTGAGGAACTCCTGCAGAGATGTCCTGTTGCTGAGATGATTGACTTCCAACCACCACAACCATCTTCCTTTAGAACATAAGACAAAGGAGCAGAATTTGGCCATTCGGCCCATCGAGTCTGCTCCGCCATTCTATCATGAGCTGATCCATTCTCCCATTTAGCCCCACTCCCCCGCCTTCTCACCATAACCTGTGACACCCTGGCTACTCAGATACCTATCAATCTCTGCCTTAAATACACCCAATGACTTTGCTTCCACAGCCGCCTGTGGCAACAAATTCCACAGATTCACCACTCCCTGGCTAAAGAAATTTCTCTGCATCTCTATTCTGAATGGGCACCCTTCAATCCTGAAGTTGTGCCCTCTTGTACTAGACTCCCCTGTCATGGGATACAACTTTGCCACATCCACTCTGTCCAGGCCTTTTAACATTTGAAATGTTTCTATGAGGTCCCCCTTCATTCTTCTGAACTCCAAGGAGTACAGTCCAAGAGCCATCAAACGTTTCTCCTTTGTGCTGGGTGTGATTCCAACCAGTGGAGGGCTTTCCCCCTGATTCCCATCAACTCCAGTTTAGCCAAGGCTCCTATTGTTCTTCCACAAAATGTTGTGTAGGACCCTTTACGTCTACCTAAGAGATATAAGTAGGAGGCAGGGGGAGGCGGCCATGGTTTTAGGAGTTTGCACTACGGTTAATAGCTTAATACAGACAGAGGACCGACCAACAGAAAGCAAAGAGTCAGGATAAATGGGTCATTTTCGGGTGGGAAGTTGCAACTAATGGATGCCACTGGAATATTTTACAATCTACATTCATTTTTCTTTTTCAAAAAAATCCTTTATCCATGCTGGACACTTATCATTCATTGTCCCAAGTATATCACTTCATTCGTTAACTTTACCTTATCTCACATGGCGCCAATGTTCCATCATTGGTGGACTTGAGGGTAATTCCCCAGGGCCCAGCCCTTCACTTCCCTGTGGTAGGGAGCTCCTACCTCACAGAGCCTGTTAGTGGCTGCACTGAGCTTCAGTGCGTTTCTCAGCAGGTACTCCACCTTGGATTGTGCCACTCGGCAGCAGTCGGTGAGGAATGTCCTTGCACTTGAAGGTCAGCAAGCTTCACGTAGACCAAAGTGTGTCACTTACGGAGCTGATGTTCTCCCAGCACAGGCGATGTTTGTGTCTATTACAGTCTATGTTACTGGTGTAGATGAAGAAGCCAAGGCTGAGAACGTCATCTATGCACCACTGGAGTATACACTGGAGTATACACTGGAGCGTACAGCAACACGCAGTTGAAAACCACATTAACAAGGAGTGAAGTAATTTAGCAAATGATTCCAATCTCCTTGGATCCAGCTGCTGTCATCGTCTGCTCACTTATAGGTGAGATGTTTGTGTTCACTGGTACTGTTTTCCCAGTGACCTCAACAGTTAAGCAATCCCCAAAATTTGTCATCAGCACATTGGCCTGTAAACTGTTACTTATTATCACTCCCAGGACCAGCTTTTACTAACACTGGCTGGTCAGAGACAATGCAGTCTAAAAAGCCAAATACAAGCAGGCAGTATTCATTGCCATGGTGCCAGGATGGACTCATAGACCGCAGCTTGCTCTGCACTTTGCACCTTCAACAACTTCTCTGCAGGGAAACTGAAGTACCAGAGTCTCACTGCCCCTCAACACCTCCCACACACTAACACACAAGGCTGGCAAGGGCTCAGCAACAAAGACCTTATCCACCCAGGCTTCATGGACATGTACTCTGGTCAGAACGTCTCTGAGGAGCCGATGTAGACTACACTTCCACAAGGTGGTCCTCACTTGAACCTGTGAGGTGGTCCTCATACAGGCTTACACATGGGTCTGGGTTGTTCTCATGGTTGAAGACAAGGTCACCTTCATTCTCAGGTTCCTAGCACTAAGATCAGTGCTTGCCACAGCTCTTTCCATATGCCACAATTCACAGTTGGCTGCTCACTGCTGCTTTAAGGAAGTAATTGACCCTCTCTGTTGCAGAAGGGGACACTTCAGGTGAGCATGGTTAGGTAAAGAGGGAATGAGCATTTTCTGCCATTGCAGGCAAAGTGCAGAGACTTTTAGTTTGCATTCATTTATCCATCAGAGATCACATTCACAAACATTCCTTAATGGGAGTGCATTCTCAATGTGAGCCTCTTGTGTACCATCCGTGGACCTGGCTGATGATCAGCTCCTGCTGGTAGGCCACGTGACTTGTTCAGGGCCACACTGGGCTGAAGCAGAATCTGCAGGCAGTTAGACAAATGGCTTCACTCAGTCACGCTCATGGACAACTAACACACCAATGGAAGAAAATATTTAGTGGCAAAGGAAACTTACTGAAGCAATGAATGGAAATGTACCGGTGAACCTGAGGGCAGTGGAAACACTCAGTGGACCAGGCAGCATCAGGTCAATGACCTTTCGTCAAAACTAAGTTGCAGAGAAGGAGGGGTGTTGAGGGCCCAGCAACCGTCTGTTACAGGTGCAGACCCAGCAGGAATGAATGGTACAAGTGGTGGTGCTGGCTGAGAGAGGGTGGGGAAGTCTTGTTCATTGCAGCTGAGCTGCCTGGAGGAGGGGCAAGAATGAGACCGGAGGAGAGAGAGAAAGAAAAAATTGCCATAACTACCAGCCTCTAATTCAACAGATCACCATGATCATGGTGATGAGTCAGCTTTCCGGAGCAAGATAGGGCGCCTGGCTGAGTGGTGCTGCGACAACAACCTCTCGCTCAACATCAGCAAAACTAAAGAGCTGATTGTTGACTTCAGGAAGGGGAAGGAGGGTGAACATGCCCCGGTCTACATTGTGGGATCAGCGGTGGAGAGAGTCGGCAGCTTTAAATTCCTGGGTGTTAACATATCGGACAACCTGTCCTGGGCCCAGCACATAGATGCAATTACAAGGAAAGCATGCCAGGGTCTTTAATTTCTTAAGAGGTTAAGGAGGTTCAGTTTGTCACCCAACACTCCACTACAGATGTCCTGTTGAAAGTATCTTGACTGGTTGCATCATGGTCTGGTACAGCAATTCTAATGCACAGGAATATATGAAGCCGCAGAGAGTAGTGAACTCTGCCCAATACATCAGGGGCACATCCCTCCCCACCATCGGTAGTATCTACAGGAGGCACTGCCTCAAGAAGGCAACATCCATCATCAAAGATCCCACCACCTGGGTCACGCCATCTTCTCGCAGCTGCCATCGGGCAGGAGGTACAAATGCCTGAAGTCCCACACCACCAGGTTCGGGAACAGCTACTTCCCTTCAACCATTCAGTTCTTGAACCAACCGGCACAATCCGAATCACTGCAGTTTAGCAACACTGTGACCACTTTGATCACTTTGCACTAAAATGGACTTTGTTTTCTTTTGTTCTAATTGTGCTCTTGTGAAAATTATGTATAATTTATGTTTTTCTTGTGAATGCTGCTTATCTGATGCTGTGTGCCTGTGTTGCTGCTGCAAGTAAGTTTTTCATTGCACCGGTGCACACAGGGACTTGCGCAGATGACAATAAACTCAACTTTGACTTTGAAACTTCCACCACCTTCAGCATAATCCTGCACTGTCATCCCTCACCCTCTTCAGCTTTCCAAAGGGTTTACTCCTTGAACTCTGTTCGTCCTTCTACCTCCAGCAAAGTCCACACCTTAGAACATAGACCATTACAGCACAGTACAGGCCCTTCAGCCCATGATGTTGTGCTGACCGTTTAACCTACTCCAAGATCAATCTAACCATTTCCTTCTACAGGCATCTTCCTGTTCCACACCTGCCCTTTTACCTCTCCCTTCCCCACCATCCAGGATCAAATTTCTTCTTCAGGTGTAGCATTAATTATGTTTCTAAACCAAGTGCACCACATGGTGCTCACAATGTGGTCTTCTCTACATAAGAGAAACCAAAAGTGGATTGAATCAGTCCACGAGGGCAACACCTGAGCTCCCAGTGCTCTCAGAGTTCCAGGACTCTCGGTGTCTTGCCTCTCTGGAGTGTGCCTCACAGTCCAGCTTTTGCTTCTTTTTTCTTCCCTTTTTCTCTCTTCCCTCATCTGTTCTCATTCATTTCCTTCAAGTCACACCTCCTCCAGACCGAACACTTGAGGTTAACCAGAGTTGACCACCCTCTCCCAGCTGACACACTACCCCTTCGTTATATTCTGCACCCATTCACTTAACCTATCGACATCCCCTTGGGAACAGCTCTCGGGAGACTGTGGACACAGACTTCTCCGCACCCTTCGTCATCACGTGGAGTTGGTCTGACTGCCCTGTCACTGTTCTAAGCACTTTAGAGAACCCAGGCAAGAGCTTCACCTAAATGGCTTCATCTGTGGGGTCATCCAACACTGTGAGTCAGCGCTGCTGAACGGCTTTGTTCTCTGTGGTCCCTTTGACATTATCTCCTCCCTTGGGGCCAGTATCTGAGCTGATGTTCTGCAGGGGTAAGTGCTCTGGTGCAATGCAATACTCTTCGACTACTGTAGCCAGTTCTGCCATCTCCAGGTGATTCCTGCATCTCCTCTGGAATGCCAAGCTGTGTCTCAGATCTCCCTTCCCTGGCCAGTGGGGGAACTCTGGACAGGACAGGAACACACACCCTGCAGCAATGTTGTAACTCATCAGTGAGTGCACAGTGTGCTGCACCCTTCTGTGGTCAGTGACTCTGTATTTGTAGGGATCCATTTCTCCCTCATACCAAAAAGATGAGTTCACACTGAGGCACAGCACTGGCTGAGAGGACAGGGCTCACTGATGTGAGGCAGGAGCTTCAGTAAAGTCTGAAACCATCTCTGACCATTGCCTTGACCTCATCTCACCAACTCACCTGTGACAGGTCCATCTATCCATGACACTGAAGGACAAGCAACTCAATGTCAGTGTCCCATCCGCTCCCAACACTGAGGGCCAACCCACACTCAGACCACCCATGGGACAGGGCCAGAGGCTCACAGACCACACCAGACCTGAAGCAGCTCCTTCATCCATCAGACAGAGAAAAGGATTCAAGGATGTGCCCAAGGCCTCCTGGAAGAAATGGGAGGTGTGTGGATCACGAGAAGGCAGATGAGATTAGTTCATTTTCACATCATGGTCAGCAGAGATATCATGGGCCAATGGGCCTGTTCCTGTGCTGTGCTGTTCTGTTCTATGTTCAACAATGTGCAGTCATTCCCATTCCCATTTCCAGAATGGGAAAACAAACTATTGTTTAAACGAAGAGTATGAGGGTCTGCTGTGGGACTGAGGGGCCATGGGCAGACAGTACATGAAACGCTTGCCTGCTGGTACCACCAGGGATCAGGAAGGCCAATGGACTTCGTTGTAAAGGGGAAGGAAAATGAAGTAGTCTTGCTACAACAGTAGCAGTACCTGTGAGAGCACGCCGGCAGTGATGTGTACAGTGTTGGGCTCCATATTCAAGGAGGGAAATAGTTGTTTTGGAAGTGGTACAGAGAAGGTCTGGAGGGTTAATTCTTTTCATGATTTTTATTGATGACTTGGATGAGGGGGTAGAAGGGTGGGTTGGCAAGTTTGCAGATGACACAAAGGTTGGTGGCAGAGTACAAAATTAATGGCAGGATTCTGAGTACTGTGGAGGATAAGGAACTGGGTGTCCATATCCACAGATCCCTGAAAGTTGCCTCGCAGGTGGAGAGGGTAGTTAAGAAAGTTTATGGGATGTTAGCTTTCATAAGTTGTGGGATCGAGTTTAAGAGCCACGAGGTAATGATGCAGCTCTACAAAACTCTGGTTAGAACACACTTAAGAGTACTGTGTCCAGTCTGGTTGCCTCATTATAGGAAGGATGTGGAAGCATTGGAAAGGGTGCAGAGGAGATTTACCAGGATGCTGCCTGGTTTAGAGAGTATGCATTATGAGGAGAGACTAAGGGAGCTAGGGCTTCACTCTTTGCAGAGAAGGAGGATGAGAGGAGACATGATAGAGGTGTACAAAATATTAAGAGGAATAGATAAAGTGGACAGCCAGCACCTCTTTCCTAGGGCACCAATGCTCAATACAAGAGGGCATGGCATTAAAGCAATGGGTGGAAAGTTCAAGGGAGATATCAGAGGAAGGTTTTTAACCCAGACAGTGGTTGGGACGTGGAATGCACTGCCTGGTGCAGTGGTGGAGGCAGGTACATTGGTCAAATTCAAGAGATTACTATATAAGCATATGGAGGAATTTAAAATGGAGGGATATGTGGGAGGAAGGGGTTAGATAGTCTTAGGCGAGGTTTAAAGGTTGGAATAACATTGTGGCCCGAAGGGCCTGTATTGTGCTGTAATGTTCTATGTTCTATGTCACGGGGTTACCTCCTGAGGAAGCATTCCCTGTCACACCCTTCCTTAGCAAGTATCGATCAGGTTCTGCCTTAAAAATATTCATAGACTTTGCTTCCACCATACTGCAGGGAAGAGAGTTCTAAAGACTCAGTAAAAATTTCACCTCACCCTGGACTTAATTGAACAAGGATGAAAGCCTAGCCTTTCCAACATCTCCTCATTAATCCCATTGTCCAGCACTTGGCCCAGAGCCTTCAGGGCTGAGACATTGCTTACCTAGTGCTTACCTGAACACTTCTTAAATGCTGTCAGAGACTCAGCTTCCACCACTCTCTCTGGCAGTGACTCACCACTCTCTGGGTCTAAGGTCCCCCTCAGATCCACTCTAAATGTCTTCCCCCCTTACCCTGAATCTATGTTCTCTAGTTTTATCTACCTCTAATACGGGGTATGTTTCCTGCAGTCTTCTCTATCTGTACCTCAATCATGTCCCCTCTAAACCTCCTCTGCTCTAGGGAGAACAGACCCAGCCTCCCCAGTCTCTCCTCATAACTGAACCACACAGGCAACCTCCTGGTGAATGCCCTCTGCACCCCTTCAACACTACCACATATTTCCTATAGTGTGGTGACCAGAACTGCATGCAGCACTCCAGCTGAGATCTGACCAAAGTTTTATAAAGTTGGAGTATAACCTCCTTGCTCTTGTATTCAAAGCTGCAACGAATGAAGGCCAGTATCTCATATTGCCTTCTTAACCACATTATCTACCTGTAATGCCACCTTTAAGGGTCTTTGGACTTGCTTGCAAAGGTCCCTCTGTTCCTCAGCACTTCCAAGGCTCAACCATTCATGGTGTATGTCCTAGCCTCATTAATACTCTCAAAATGCATCATTTCACACTCATCTGTTTTAAACTCCATCTGCCATTTCTCAGCCCATTTCACCAACACTTCGATATCACCCTGTACCACCCTCCACACTGACAATAACTCCACGAATCTTAAAGTCCTCTGCAAACTTACTGCACATGCCACCTACATCCACATCCAAGTCATTCACTGACCATGAAATCATTCCTGACTTCCCCCAGTAATCTTTCACCTTTTTACTTATCAAGTGTTGATCTCACTCTGATGGACCTTCTCTGACCACTAACGTCCCTCCTTAAATAAGGAGGCCTGTACTGTACATATTGAACAATCGTACACTGTGCACCAAATGTGATCTCCCAGTTCTCTGTATCACTGAAGCAGAACCTCCCTATTTTTGGAGCAATAAACAATAATGTTCTGTTAGCTTTTGTACTTACTTACAGGACCTGCACACTCGCCTTCTGTGGAGCATGCACTGTTTTACCCAGATCCCGTTATGTTTCAGAGTTCTGCAATCTCGCACCATTTACAAATTAAGCTTCTCTTCGATTTATCTGCCAAAATAGACAATGTCATCTTCCCCACATCATACTCCATTTGCCAGATCTTCGTCCACTGACTTTACCCATCCATTTCCTTTATATTCTCTGTGTACCCTCCACAACTTACTTTCCCACCTATCTTTGTGAAATCAGGTAATTTAATTATCATAACTTCATTGCCTTCATCTAAATCATTACTATGAATTAGAAAACGTTGAGGCCCCAGCACTGACCCCCGTGGCACAACACTCATTACAACTGGCCGACCAGAAAAGGACCTACTTATGCCCACTTGCTGTTTCCTGTGAACCAGCTGTACAAGCCAATACACAATATCCGACACCATTAACTTTTATTTGCCACAATAACCTTTGATGTGGCACCTTATCAAATTCCTTCTGGAAATCTAAATGCAGTACACCCACCAGTTCCTCTTTGTCCACAACAACTCCAAAGAACTCCACTAAACTACTCCATTTGACAAACCATGCTGACTGACTCTGCCTGACTGCTGTCAGTTTCTCTGAGTGCTCCATGATAATGCCTTCAATAACAGATTCTAACAGTTTCCTACAATAGATATTAATCAGTTTCCTGGATTCTATCTCCTTCCCCTTATTGAATAAAGGAGTTAGATTCACTATTTTCTAATCTAATGGAAGCTTCCATCAATTGGGGAGATGTGAAAATGAAGACCACCCTGTGTGGTCCATCAGCATTGTGAGGAGCTGAGGCCATCGTCACTCAGCCATGGTCTTACAATGAGAGAGTAGGCTCAAGGGGCTGGATGGCCTGATCCTGCTCCTTTTTCCAGGAAATACAAAAGTTTTCTCCTTGACTTTCTCACTGGACAACTCCCCATCTCCAGAATCAATCCTGTGGACCTTCGAGATGAGGAAAGAGGTAAAACTCGCTCCCTCCATCCAGCCTGTTGAACCCTGTAGGAATCTTGTAAGTTTCAATGAGATCGCAAACCCATAAAACCAGAGTGGAAGCAAATCATCCTCGACCATGGGATCGCAGGAAAGAACAAGAGTGATTTCCTGCCACACTTCCTGAATTAGAAGCAGTGACTATAATTGACTGAAGCCTGCCTGGCTGCTATGTTCTCAGCTCATAAACGTCAAAGACTTCTTTTCCTTTCTTGCTTGAAAGAAAACCTCAAAAGCAGCATATTTGGGCTGTTTGGATACGGAAACAGGTATGGATCTGAGTAGTTCTGCTAATGGCCTTGAGGAACTGCAGGCAAGAGAGCAGAGAGTGAGAGCAGGAGGGAGTGAGAGCAGGAGAGGGAGAGCAGGAGAGGGAGAGCAGGAGAGAAACCACATCTTTAGTATTGTATAATCCTTTCCATTATAAGGAACATTAGCAAAATTGAACTGGACACCATGCAGTAAATATATTCAGACCCAGTGAGCAGAATCCTGTTCAGAAGGAAGGGTTTAAGTGAAGAGTGAGCAGTAGAGAGGGTTAGATAGTGAGGGTTTGGCTGTTGGCCCCTGGTCAGTACAAGGCATGGCCATGAAGCTTTAGCTGAGAGGCAGACTAGGAGTGCATCATTTCCGGTCACGTTTAATTTTGTTCTCACTGAGCAGAGGTTGTTAATATTGCCCTCAAAATATTCCATCATTTGGAATCCCGGTGGAGAGTCTCCATCTAGAATTCATTGAAGTTTACTTTGGATTTCATTGCAAACATTCCACCATTGGAGATGTGCAAAGGCTGTGTTACAGATTACTGGTTTGATCTATAAATATGTTGAAGAATTACAAAGCTATTTATAATCAATTGCACAGTTTCAGCTGTTTGGCTGTCAGCTCGGAGCTCCATGTGAGAGTTGTTGTTTAGTTCACTGCTGCCAGAGAACAAGTGATTTGCCAAACTCACTCTGCACTCTGTGAGCTGAGAGGTCGAAGCACAGACACCTTAACTCCAAGTGCCAGCCCCAGGGTGTCCAACTGCAGATCACGGGAAGTAACAAAAGATTAAAGGATAAAGAGGGAAAAAATTGGGAACTTCTGAGGGATGCTGAGGAATCTGACACATCGAAACACAGATACACAGGACTGAGTTACTGACTGAAGACAAGATCTTGTCTCAAGGATAACAGATACCTGGAGTGGGCTACAGGCTGGAACTGTGATGAGAGGTCCGGGGAGGTTCATATGTAGATATCCGGGAGTGAGTTACAGCTGTGATTTAATTGAGGGGTTCAGGGGGTTTATATATAGAAATATAAATATCCGGGATTGAGTTACAGGCTGGAAATGAATTGAGGGGTTCAGGGGGTTTATATATACAGATACCCGGCAGTGAGTTACAGGCAAACACAAGGTGTCGTGGCAACATTCCTAGTCCAAACACTGGCACCTGTTAGACCACATTGTTATCCAGGAACCATAAGGATGTCTGCATCACCCACACTGTGACAGGCCACTCGACCACCACAGTGTTATCTCTGTTCTCCCCATCAACAAGGCCCAAAACATCAACATCAGTAGAAGCATTGCTGCCAGGAGATCAACGTCAAAGCTCTGAAGGAGCCCACAAAGGTAACTCTTCTCAGACAACCCATCAACTCCCAACGTACAGGAACCACAGGGTGTCCCAGCTTATGGGGGCCCTGAAGTTCACCATAACTGGAACCTATGAGGACACCCTTGCCTTCTCTACCACAAAGGACCAGGATGGTTTGATGAGAATGACCAGGAGATGAAGGAGCTAATTAACCACAAACATAAGGTTCTCCTGGATTGGAAGTTCTGCCATTCCTCAAGTGAAAAGACACAGCTCTGCAGTCATGTAGGGGTAGGACATGGACAGTGATGGTCAGGAGCAAAGGAATGCTGATGAACAGAGGGACTTTGAGGTCTAAGAGGTAACACAGATCAATGAGGTTGTGAAGAAGGCATACAGCATGGTTGCCTTCATCGGTCAGGGCACAGAATATAAGTTTTGGGATGTTATGTTGCAACTTTTCAAAACACTGCTGAGACTGCACTTGGAGTATTGTGTGCACTTCTGGTTGCTAAACTGTATGAAGGATGTGGGTGAGCTGGAAAGAGCGCAGAGAACTCCTCAGCCATAGCTCTGGTTTTAATGTGAGTGCCTTTGTCTCCACCCCTCAGCAGCCTATCCAGGCCAGCTCTTTTCCTGAACTCCAGAAAGCCATATCCCAACTTATAAATAACAAGTAAATGAAAATCAAGAAACTGTGGATGCTGGAAACACTCGTCAGGACAGGCAGCAACTGCAGAGGAAGAACAGAGTTAATGTTTCAGGTCAAAGATCTTTCTCAATGTTTCTTGCCACATGTTGCATCTCACCTCCAACAAGTTTCCTGCAGGAGTGGAGCAGAGCTTCAGAACTAAAGGGAGCTGCTGAGCTTCAGCAACTACACTTCAGAGGCAACCTTTAGAAAAGATTCAGCAATATACTCAAAACTCCTTGAAGAAATGCAACTTTCCCACTGACTCCTGGGAAGCCCTGGTCCATGGGCACTCAGAGTGCAGAAGGAGCAGATCAGGAGCGTAGAGAGGTCCTGCCTAAATGACAGAAGGTGACCACCTCCCAAACCACATCATCTGCACCTCCCGTCCGTCTGTAGAAGAGTCCATGGTTTCCACATAGGAGTTTATATATGGGATAACAGATCTCCAGGAGTGAGTTACAGGCTGGGATCAAGTCCAGGGGTTCGGGGGGTTTATATATAGCATTACAGATCCCCAGGAGTGAGCTACAGGCAGGAATTTACTTACAAGGATTTGGGTGGGTTTATATAACAAGAATGGGTTATACGATGGGATCTAATCCAGGGTTTTGGTTGGGGGGGTGGATTTATGCAGAAGAACAGATTTCCAGGTGTGAGTTACAGGCTGGGATCTAATCCAGGGGTTTAGGGGGATTTATATAGAAGAACAGATCCCCGGGAGTGAGTTACAGGATGGAATATATTTGTCACAGTTGAGGGATTACAGAGAATCACCACAAACTTCATAAAGATGAAAGTCTTTCTAGCTGCAAGCTCATGAACCTTTTGCTGGATGTTGGTTATGTTGCGAGAGTTCTGTTTAGTGTGGCTCGGATTAACTGCACACAGATGTCCAATGTAGCGATAAGATAGGTGTTGTATATGCAGACACTCTGTCAGTTCAGCGAGCGCTTGGCTCGCTGTGTCCCCAGCTCAGGCAGCAGACTAAACAAGGTCAAATGTTACCCCTGTGCCATCAGGGATCTCCAACTGCACAGCTCAGGGGTCACACATGCCAAAGGTTGAAGGTGAAAGGTCACGCTGTCACCATTCCCCCTCACTAAGTAAACTTGCAACGTGTCAAGAAAGCAGCCTTGGTTGACGCAGATGCTATAATTATTGGATTAAGCTGCCTGGAGCACTTAACCCCTTGGAGTGTGGATCGAGAATGCAGAGGTGGGTGGGAACTAAATGGTGCCACTGAAATGAGAATTGTTGCTGCTGCTTCCAGTGCTGTCTGTCAGTGAGCACAGAGAGCAGGCTGTTCAACTGTGAGAGGCACACACCAGGCAATCCCACACCACCACCTCACCACAATCTCACACCATCACCTCACACCACCTCACCACCACCACCTCACCACCACCACCTCACAATCACCACCTCACCACCACCACCTCACACCACCACCTCACCACCATCTCACACCACTACCTCACCACCACCACCTCACCACCATCTCACACCACCTCACCACCACCACCACCTCACCACCACCTCACCACCACCACCTCACAATCACCACCTCACCGCCACCTCACACCACCACCTCACCACCATCTCACACCACCACCTCACCACCACCTCACCACCACCTCACACCACCTCACCACCACCATCTCACACCACCACCTCACACCACCACCTCACCACCACCTCACACCACCACCTCACCACCATCTCACACCACCAACGCACACCACCTCACCACCACCTCACAATCACCACCTCACCACCACCACCTCACCACCACCTCACAATGACCACCACCTCACCACCATCTCACACCACCACCTCACCACCACCTCACACCACCACCTCACCACCACCTCACACCACCACCTCACCACCATCTCACACCACCACCTCACCACCATCTCACACCACCAACGCACACCACCTCACCACCACCTCACAATCACCACCTCACCACCACCACCTCACCACCACCTCACAATGACCACCACCTCACCACCACCTCACAATGACCACCACCTCACCACCACCACCTCACCACCACAAGCTCACCACCATCTCACACCACCTCACCACCACCTCACAATCACCACCTCACCACCACCACCTCACCACCACCTCACAATTACCACCTCACAATCACCATCTCACCACCACCTCACAATCACCACCTCACAATCACCACCTCACCACCACCACCTCACAATCACCATCACTGGCTTCCATCATCCTGGCTTGTCAAACCCACCCCCACAACACAGCCTAGAGCACTGGCGCACCCACTCAGCATCACCCACTGCAGCACCCTGACACCCACCACAGTTCTGTGACACCCATCCCAGCACCGTGACACCCACCCCAGCACCATGACACCCATCCCAGCACCATGACACCCACCCCAGCACTGTGACACCCAGTGCTGCCCAGCATCAGGTACCTTTATTATGGGGTGTGGGTCTCACACTACATGAGGGTCTCGCTGGGCCGGATGTGGTGAGGACTTACTCACTAATTATGACAGAGTCCCTTCCACCCACCCCCCAGGTTCCACCCACAACCCCTCCCCGGTGCCAACCCCCCACAGTTCCACACCCCCCACCCTCCTCCAGTTCCACCACCCTGTCCAGCCATTGTATATATGTAAGCTCGAGGTTGGTGGATACTTGGCATATTCGAAGCTGTCCACAGGTAGACACAATGTGCAGTTACAGTTAGTCAGATCGGCCAGGATTGTCGAATCATGGGGGAGGTTAGAGGGGCCGAGTGGCCTATTCCTGCCCCTCATTCATATTTTGTTTGAAAACTTTAAGCACACAGTCTGGGAAAAGGAACATTGTCCCACAATCTGGACAGTGGAACACTCTCCGTACACAGTCTGGACAGTGGAACACTCTCTATACACAGTCTGGGCTGTGGAACGCTCCCTCCCTGTGCACAGTCTGGGCAGTGGAACATTCCCTGTACACAGTCTGGGCAGTGGAACACTCCCTGTACACAGTCTGGGCTGTGGAACGCTCCCTCCCTGTGCACAGTCTGGGCAGTGGAACATTCCCTGTACACAGTCTGGGCAGTGGAACACTCCCTGTACACAGTCTGGGCTGTGGAACGCTCCCTTCCTGTGCACAGTCTGGGCAGTGTAACACTCCCTCCCTGTACACAGTCTGGGCAGTGGAACACTCTCTATACACAGTCTGGGCTGTGGAACACTCTCTGTACACAGTCTGGGCAGTGGAATATTCCCTCCCTGTACACAGTCTGGGCAGTGGAACACTCTCTGTACACAGTCTGGGCAGTGGAACGCTCCCTCCCTGTACACAGTCTGGACAGTGGAACGCTCCCTGTACACAGTCTGGGCTGTGGAGAACTCCCACCCTGTACACAGTCTGGACAGTGGAACGCTCCCTGTACACAGTCTGGGCTGTGGAACACTCCCTCCCTGTACACAGTTGGCTAGAGATGGCGTGTCTCTCCAAGAGACCAGGTTGCCCGATTGTGACCTTCACTTCCCCTGGGGATGTAACTCTTGTATAAAATGGATCCTCACGGCAAGAACCACTGCAGTAAAATCTGTTGCCATGTTAAGAAACGCACGTTTAAACGAGGTTTCTCAATGCAAGCCACGTCTCGGTCCGTTGTAAGTGATCCCAGATGGTCGGATGGCTTTTGAAGTTCCCATGCATGTTTTTTGTCATGTCAGCTCCACACTCCCCCCACCCTTGGACTGTTTGGAGAGGTATTTACTCCCATTCCAATCTCTCTCCTCCCTGCTTCAGTAACTCGTCTCCCAGTGATCTGAGGCGACCGCTTTTTTTGCCTTGTTTGCTGGTCCCATTAATCATCTGCTCACAGCCCACAGTCAGAGCAGCAAAGTGAGGCAGAATCTGCCCTCACAGCCCACAGGAAGTGACTTACGCTGGCAAGTTCCTTCGACAGCACAGATCGTCTTCCCAACAAGGTGCCTCTCGCACTTCCATCATCGATAACTCCAGCTTTCAAAACAAGTTGCTGGCTCTTCCGGCAGGAAAGAAATTCTTTCTTCATTCCTTCCCACTCCCTCCCCTCCCTCTGCAGCACTCCCTCACCCGGAGCCGTCTCCCTCCCGTCCCATTCCCTCCCCTCCCTCTGCAGCACTCCCTCACCCGGAGCCGTCTCCCTCCCATCCCATTCCCTCCCCTCCCTCTGCAGCACTCCCTCACCCGGAGCCGTCTCCCTCCCATCCCATTCCCTCCCCTCCCTCTGCAGCACCCCCTCACCCGGAGCCGTCTCTCTCCCTTTTCTCACACCACACCTCAACTTCTTCAACGTCTACCTTCTGTAGGCTTCGGACTCTGCCCAGACTCTGCACCCAGACCATGACCCACTCACGTCTCTCTGCACACATCTCATAGACTCTCAGACCAGTTACGCCATTTTTCTCAGGTTCCCATAAGGCTGCCATCAGGGAAGGTTTCTCAGTCTGAACCACACCGAACCTCTTCGGCACCTTATATGATTCAGTCAGATCTCCTCTTTTTCTAAATTTATGGAGTCATCAAATTGTACAGCACAGAAACAGGCCCTTCGGCCCACTCATCCATGCTGACCGTCATGCCCACCTATACCAATCCCACGCCTGCATTAATTCCATATCCTTCTGTGTGCTGCTCATTCAGGTACTTGTCTAGATGTTGTTCCTGCCTCCACCACCTCCTCTGGCAACTCGTTCCAGACACCAACTACTCTGTGTGAACAATTTACCCCTCAGGTCCCCTTTAAATCTCCTCCCTCTCACCTAAAACCCATCCCTACCGTGGGAAACGGACACTATCTACCCTATCTATGCCTCTCATCATTTTATATATCTCCATCATGTCACCTCTGAGCTTCCTTTGCTCCAGGGAAAACAGACCCAGCCTATCCAATCTCTCCTTAAGCCCATCAATCCAGGCAACACCCTTGTGAATTTTTTCTGCACCATCTCTTGCTTAATTACATTTGTCCTGTAATATGGTGGTCAGCACCAAACTCCAAGTGCAGCCAAACCAATGCTTCAGACAACATGACGTCCCAACTTTTGTACTCAATGCCTTGGCCAATGAAGGCAAGCATATGCCTTCCTCACTACCCTGGCACTCGTACCCCAAGGTTTCTCATTCTATAACACTTCCCAGGGCCCAGTCATTCACTGTGTGGGTCCTGCCCTGGTTCAACTTCCTAAAATGCATCACTTTGCACTTATCTGAGTTAAATTCCATCTGCCGTTCCTGTGTCTACTTTCCCAGTTGATCCAGATCCTGTCGTAACCTTAGACAACCTTCTTCACTGTCCACCACACCACCAACTTTGTAGAGTTTGGGCTGAGTCTCTCCTCATGTCAGCTGCTTCATACTGGGACCCAGTGAAGTTTCTCTGCATCACTCCTTAATGCAAGGACATCTTCCCCATAGTAAGAAGGCCATAACTGCACACAGCCTCACCAGCACAACTTAGAAACTTCATCCCCATCACAATTCAACAAACAATCTGCTGGAAGAACTGTGCGGGTTGAGCAACACCTGTGGGAGGAAAGGAGTCATGGCATTCTGTACTGTCTCTCAGTTAGTATTCTATTATTTAATTCAGTGGATAATCCCATGTTTCCCCACTAGCTTTCCCACCTATCTTTGTTATAGCAGCAAAGGACATTGAATTAGTTGATTTTCCCCGCTAGGTACGGCATGGAACTGTCCGCACCCACCCCGGTGCCCCGCTGTTTGTCAGTTCGTGCTTCTATCCATGTCGTAATATACTGAGCTTCACCTTGTGCACTAACCCTTCGGTGGCACCTTGTCAGGTGCCTTTTGTAAGTACAAATACCTGACATTGACTGAGTGCCACTTATCCACTCTGTGAGTTACATCCTGAGTGAGATAATGTGTGAGTGTGAGAGAGCAATGTGAAAATAAGAGAGTGCAGCATGAGAGAGTGCAATGTGTTCAGTGTGTGTAGTGAGTGCACTTGTTAAATCAGTGCAAGAGAGTGGATTGAGAGTGTTTAAGATTTAATACTGGTTCAGCTGCAAAACATCTCTAACTGAATTGCCTTTCAACACTGTACAACTACTCCAGGCTGCCTGATCCTCTATGTGTGTGTGTGTGTGTGTGTGTGTGTGTGTGTGTGTGTGTGTGTGTGTGTGTGTGTGTGTGTGTGTGTGTGTGCATCTGAAGTTGTGTGTGTCATGTGTGTTTATGTGTGGCTATTTATGTGTGTATAGTTGTGTGAGTGCCAGTAATTGCATTTGTGTGATTGTGTTTACATGGTTGTGTGTACTTGTGTGAGTGTGTACATGTAGTTCTATTTGTTTGTGTGCTTGTATGCCTTTAGTCATGTGTGTGTGTGTGTGTGTGCACGCGCACGCGTGCACACATGTGAAGTTGTCACATGCGTGTGGGGGGAATTGTTTGTATGTGTGTGTGTTTGCATGTGAGTGTGAGAGTGTTTGTGTGTGTGTGTGAGTGTGAGAGTGCTTGTGTGTGAGTGTGAGAGTGTTTGTGTGTGAGTGTGAGAGTGTTTGCGTGTGAGTGTGAGAATGTTTGTGTGTGAGTGTGAGAGTGTTTGCGTGTGTGTCTATGTCAATGTCAATGCGTGCTGCCTCCACAAAACCTCCTGAACTGTGGGGCAGAATTAGCAGATCCCAGCCGTGCCCTGTCCCAGGCCGACCTCTCCCACACTGAGGTCTGGTTACTCACACTCAGCCACTCTGCACAGCCCACGTTACTCACGTGCCTGACGCCAGGCTCCTGAAACAGGTGGTCTCCGAGCACTGACATGGGAAGAGATTGTCAGGCAGACAGGGAAAGTAAATTCAGAGATGTGCTCAAATCTTTTCCGAGGAAAATCAACACCCACACCTGGGAATCTCTGGCCCCTGATCACAGAATGGAGAAGAAGCATCCAGGATGGGATTGAGAACCTTGAGTCCGTGCATTGGGAGCACACAGAATCCCAGTGCAAAGGAATGGACCACCTCTCAAACTACACCCCTCTCACTGCCCCGTCAGACGCCTCCTGCCCCATCAGTGGAGGGGTCCGTGGGCCCCACATTGGCCTCATCAGCCATCCCAAGGACCCGCAGAACCAGAGTGAAAGCAGGTCATCCCGGAACATGAGGGAGTGCCTCAGGAGAAGAGATTAAGTGTGTGTGTGTGTGTGTGTGTGTGTGTGTGTGTGAGTTGGTGTCTGTGGTGTGTGTGAGAGAGAGAGAGAGCTTGTGTGTCTATGTGTGTGTCTATATTTGTGTGTGTGTGTGTGCCTGTGTGTGTCTATGTGTTTGTGTGTGTGTGTGTGTGTGTGTGTGTGCGTGCGCGTGTGTGTGTGTGTGTGTGTCTGCCTGTGTGTGTCTATGTGTTTGTGTGTCTGCCTGTGTGTGTGTGTGTGTGTGTGTGTGTGTGTGTGATTTCTTTCCCAGTGCCCCTCACCAACCACACACTCTGTGCCTGTCCTGAACCTGTTGCTATGGCTCTGCTGTCTATTGAATTGACTTTGTGAAGTTTGTGCAGTTGGCTTCACTCCCCCCTCCCCTCGCCTTTATTTTCTTGCTAAAACACTGGGAGATTGTCGGCTGAATCCTATTGTGGACAACAAGCATTCCCGCTCTTGGCTGCTTCACACCAAACTCCTTATAAGGCAACCGTCTCCCTGGCAACAGTCCGGCTTCGATAGCACTGTCAAATCCCTGCACACGCAGTCACTGACTCTCATCTCCGGCTTTATTCACAAAAATCGCCCTCGTAACCTCTCCTGGACCTCGCACCTCCTCTTTCTTTCACCCCTTGCGTGCTCCAGCCTCTTGCTTCTGATCTCCTCTGAGCCCTGGGGCCGGGTTACAGCTGGGGCCACAATTCCCCACAACTTCTGTCTGCCTCGGATGATCTCGTCGCTTGAAGTCATTTTGCGGAGGAGTCAAGAAGGAGACGAGCTTCAAACTTTGGGAGTTCCACTCAGCGAGCCGCCGTACTTTTGTCTGCAAACACAACTTTCTTCCTTGCTGGGCGGAGGAGTGGCGGGTGAGCCGGGTAGCGAAGCAGGGATGTACCCGGCACGGAGGTGAAGTGACTGCAGTTTGTTTACATATGACTGGTTCCTGGCCTCCTGGCTCTCTACGTTCTCTCTGCGTCTAACCCGGACCAGCTTCTGGGGGAGTGCAGCGGGAACTGCACCAACTAAGGACACTAACAATGTCTAAACAACTGGCCGTGCCTTCGTAGCTCCGCCACTGCCAGACTGAATCCACGGATACTTTTGCTTTCTGACTCTCCCTGGTGTTCTCCAAACCACTTCTGGGTCGCGCTGCCGTGAAGATTGTTGTTCCCTCCTCGGCTCAGTCTCGCCAAGTCTCCCACAACCTTCCCCCCTGCGAATTTTCAGGGGACCGAGGATACAAGGCGGAGGTGGGAGTGTGGGGTGAGGAGTGAGGGCCAGGGAGCAAGGAGGAAAGGACTCAGGAGGGAAGGAGGAGAGAGACAAGGCAGGGAAGGAGCGAGCGAGAGGGGGGACCGGGGGCATCAGGCCAGGGGTGTGAGGTGGATGCCCAGTGGCGGAGAGATGTCCACAGCCGCTAGTGAGTGGGGAGACTCCCAGGATGACACCAAACCCTACAGCCACAATGGCACAGAGGAGCCTCTGGAGAGTCCTGCTCCATCCTCTTCCCAGACTGGGGGCAGTGACCTGGAGCTGGGGGAGCAGGACAGGCAGTGTGTCCAGGTCGACTGTGTGGTGTGTGGAGACAGGGCCAGTGGAAAACATTATGGCCAGTTCACCTGCGAGGGCTGCAAGAGCTTCTTCAAGAGAAGCATCCGACGGAACCTGTCCTACATCTGCAGGTCGAGCCGCGACTGTCAGATTGACCAGTTCCACAGGAACCAGTGCCAGTACTGCAGGCTGCGGAAGTGCTTCAAGGTTGGCATGAAGCGTGAAGGTACACTCATCCCTCGATGCCCAGCGCGCTGGTGGGGAGACGGCCATTGTGTCCGCAGAACCATAACTGTGGCTGGCTCAGGGTGTGAGCAGCCATCAGCACGGCTGTGTCTGAGTTTGTATGTATACACGCGTCTGCATGTGTAGGCATGTATGCATAAGCAGATGTATGTATGTGTCCACATATGTGTGCGTGTGTTACAAACATGTCCATGTGTGTGATTCTGTGTGTCAGGGAAAGCACTTGTGAACGTGTACAAGTGTGGATGTAAATGTGTGAATGTGTACATGTGTGTACATGAGTGTGTATATCTGTGTGTGTGCACGTGTATCTATGTGTGTGTGCATGCCTATGTGTGTATGCAGGTGTGTGTATCTGCACAAGTGTGTGTTTGTGTGTCTATCTGTGTAAGTGTGCGCGTGTGTGTGTGCAAGTGTGTGTGTGTGTGTGAGGGCGGGGAAAGTACCGGGGTGGAAGCTTTGTTCACAGATTCCCCACCACTCTGGCCCGAACCCATTCATGCTCCTCTCGGTGTGGATCAGTGCCACTGACAACTCCCAGAACCAGGGGCAGGAAGCTCCGATATCCCACACAAGCTGAAGGCAACGGGAGTGGAGGCAGATAATCTGTGCTGCCATCACTGGTTCAATAGTCAATGGGTGCCCTCTGTCCCTCCAGCTCCCTTCCTCACACTCCCCATTCCTCCTCCTCCATCCCTCCTCCATCTTCTTCCCTCCCTCACTTCCCCTCTGCCTCCCTCTCCTCATCACCTCTCCTCTCCCTCTCTCCTTTTCACATACTCTCTTTCCCACTCTCCCTTCGTCCTTCTACCTCCTTCTTTCATTCACTCACCATCTCCGCATCCTCCTCTCCCTCCCCTCCCCTCCCTACCCCCCTGCCCCACTCTCTCTCTATCTCCTGACCATCAACAACTGCTGGGGGCAGCAGTTGGTGAGGACGGTTGTGGGGAGAGCCTGGGGTGGGAGAATGGGGCTGGCAGAGCAGAGACGTCACACCCCACCCTGCGCTCCGTCAACACCGAGGCTCTCTGCGCCAGCCCAGCAGCTCAGGCAGAGCCATAGTCTCAACACAAGCCGGTCATGAGTGGGAAGTGTCCAGACCGCCAACTGCAGACCTTCCAGAGCTGGGCTCTCCCATGATGAGTGCTTGGCAGAGAAAAGCAAAACATTGCAGATGCTGTTAACCCAAAATGAATCACAAGGTGCCGGAAACAGGTCGGGCAGCATCTGTGGAGAGAGAAACAGAGCAACGTTTCAGATCAATGAAGGGTCACCAATCTGAAACGTTGCGTCTGTTTCTCTCTCCACAGATGCTGCCCGACCTGCTGAGCGTTTCCAGCATTTTCTGTTTTATATGTCAATAGAGTGTGAGGTTGAAATAGTTACTGTAATAGGGGTGGGGAGTAGGGAAGAGGGGAGTGGGGGAGAGGAGTGGGGGAGAGGAGTGGGGGTGAGGTGTGGGGATCGGGTGTGGGGAATGGGAGTGGGGAGTGGGGGTGGGGAGGAGGGGAGTGGGGGAGAGCAGTGGGCAGTGGGGAGTGGGGAGTGGGAGTGGGGGCGGGGAGTGGAGTGGGGAGGGGAGTGGGACTAGGGGAGGGGATTAGGGAAGGGGAGTGAGGAGGAGAGGGGATTGGAGGAGAGGATTGGGGTGGGGAGTGGGAGAGGGGAGTGGGGGTGGGGAGGAGTGGCGAGGGGAGGTGTGGGCGAGGGGAGTGGGGAGGGGAGTCGGGGGGAGAGCGACAGCTGTGGGGAGAAGTAGTGGGGCACACAGGGCCTGGTATGAGGAGCACCCTTGGGTGCTCAGAGGTAAAGGCTTCTTTAAAGAACTTTGCTTTGAATAGGATGACCAAGTCCCTCTGACCTTCCTGCTTTCCTGCTCTGGGACAATGGGTGAGGGCTGGGATGAGGAGAACCTTCTCACTCACTGGAGTGCGTGCCTTGAGGGTTTTCTGTTCAATCACTCAGCACACCGAGGGTTGGGCTCCAGAGGGGTTTCATACATGAGGTAGTCAGAGCTCAACGCACAGTGGGGAGAGCCACTGTCTCCCAGCTCCAGTGACCCGGCTTCAATCGCGACCTCCACTGCTGTCTGCGTGGAGTTTGCACGTTTTCCCTGTGACACCATGAGTTCCCTCTGGTTTCGTCCTACTTTCCCAAAACATGTGGGTTGAGAGGACAATTGTCCACTGTAAATGGCTCCTAGTGCGTAGGTAGGTGGTACAATCAATAGAACACAGAACCGTACAGAACAAGAACAGGCCCTTCGGCCCACCACATCTGTGCTAACCCTGATGCCAATCTAACTACCATCTGCCTGCACATGGTCTGTATCCCTCCAATCCCTGCCTGTTTCATGGCTCTGTCTAAATGCCTCTGAAACACCACTATTGTATCTGCTTCTGTCACCTCCCCTGGCAGCCTGTTCCAGGCACCCACCACTCTCTGTGTAAAAACTTTGTCTCATAAGTCACCTTTAAACTTTCCCCATCTCACCTTAAAGCTCTGCCCTCCAGTATTTGTCATTTCCACCCTGGGTGCCTCTGAGCACTTACACTATCTACGCCTCGTATGATTTATAAACTTCTATCAGGTCTCCCCTCAGCCTCCAACGCTCCAGAGAAAACAATCCAAGTTTGTTCAACCTCTCCTTGTAGCTCATGCTCTCTAATCCAGACAGCATCCTGGTGAACCTCTTCTGCACCCTCTCCAAAGCCTCCACATCCTTTACTGGAGGGTGGGGAGAGTCTGGGGAAAGTTGATGAGAATGTGGGAGAATAAAATGGGCCAGGGTAGGAATAATGTAAGAGGATGGTTGATGGGCCAAGGGTCCTGATTCCCTGTTGTATCTCCTTGTGACTGTCATGGCCAGGGTCAGCCGTCAACCATCAGCACACTGACTAAGGGTGGCAGCTTGAGGGGCCAAATGGCCGCTTCCTGTTCCTACTTCTCGTGTTCTTCAATGTTCTCAAAAGCAGCGATGTAGTGTATACAACGGGAGGTGATAGCCAGGCAGGGTGTGTGGGGATATGTGGGTGTGTGTGTGGGTGTGGGGGGGTGTGTGGGTGTGTGTGTGGGTGTGGGGGGTGTGCGCGTGGGTGTGTGTATATGGGTGTGCAGGGATGCGTGGTTGTGTGTGGGTGTGTGTGTGTGTGTGTGCGTGTGTGTGTGTGTGTGTGTGTGTGTGTGTGTGTGTGTGTGTGTGTGTGTGTGTGTGTGTGTGTGTGGGGAGGATCATTTTGAATTTGGGCTCTAGCTATTGAGCTGTTTATCACAAACTTCCCCAGGTCTTCTACCCGATAGACAGCATCTGTAGAGAGAAACGGACAGTCGATGTGTTTCAGGAGACTCGACCTGAAACGTTAACCATCCCTCTGCCCCCACAGATGTTGCCTGACCCACTGAGTTCCTCCAGCATTTGTTTTTTGCTCCAGATTCCAGCATCTGCAGTCCCTGTGTCTCCTGTGTATGTGTTTATCTTTGTGTGTTATACAGCACGGAATCAGGCCATTCAGCTCACCATGTCCAGACTGACCAGTGGGCTCCCATCCGTATTCATCCCATCTGCAGCACTTGACCCATAGCCTTCTATACCTGGGCAATTCAAGTGCTCGACCAAACACTCCTTAAATGCTGCCAGTGACCCAGTTACCACCGCTCTCTCAGGAAGTGTGTTCCAGTTACTCACCACTCTCTGGGTGAAGGAGGGCCCCCTCATATCCCTCTGTGTGTGTGTGTGTGTGTGTGTGTGTGTGTGTGTGTGTGTGTGTGTGTGTGTGTGTGTGTGTGTGTGTGTGCGCGTGCTTGTGTGTGTGTGTGCCTGTGTGTATGTGTGCTTGTGTGTGTGTGCGTGTGCCTGTGTGTGTGTGTGCCTGTGTGTGTGTGTGTGTGTGCTTGTGTGTGTGTGTGTGTGTGTGTGTGTGTGTGTGTGTGTGTGTGTGTGTGTGTGTGTGTGTGTGTCTGTGTGTGGATCAGGTGTAACAGGTTCCTGTGTGAGGAACCTTGGAACTGAATTCCTGCTGAGGGAAGGGACGTGTAGGGACGGGAGGGGGGGTGGGTGGAGAAGGGGAGGGGTGTGGGGATGGGAGGGAGAGAGAGGGGTGTGGGGAAGGGGAGTGTGTGGGAACGAGTGGAAGGGGTGGATGTGGGTGGGGAAGAGGAGGTGTGTGAGGAGGTGGGGGTGTGGGGACGGGACAGAAGGGGGATGGGTGCAGGTTGGGAGGGGGTGGGCATGGGAGGAAAGGGGAGGGGATGGGAAGGGGAGGAGCAGGGTAGAGGGGAGGAGGTGGTGACTGGAGCTGAAGGGGAAGGGTGTGGGTGGGGAAGGGGAGGGGTGGGAAGGTGAGGGTTGTGGAGATGGGAGGGAGGGGGAGGGGTGTGAGGAAGGGGAGAGGTGGGGAGATGGGAGGGAGGGGGAGGGGTGTGGGGAAGGAGAGGATGTGGGGACGAGGGGAAGGTGTGGGTGGGGAAGAGGAGGGTGTGGGGAGGTGGAGGTGTGGGGACGGGAAGGGAGGGGGACTGGTGCAGGTACAGGAGAGGGTAGGGACCAGGTTCTAACAGTGTGAGTTTGGGGTTTTGACTTTCACTCAGGGACAGATGGTTATTTGAAGATTTTGATCCAGCATTTGTATCGGTGGTACCTGCACTGGAGCTCAGCTGTGGGGAAACATCTCAAGTTGACAACATGACTTAATTCACCAAAGTCCTGCAGGTTATGAACCCACACTGCACAGAAACAGGCCCTTCGACCCACCATGTCTGTGCCGACCCTCAAACACCCGTCTGCACTAATTCTACGCTAACCCCCCTCCATTCGTCCCACATTGGCGGGATGCTGCTCAGTTATTGGGAGAACATGCAAACTCCACACAGACAACACCGTCAGGATTGGCTCCAGTCACTGAACTGTGAGGCAGCAGCTCTGGGCCACCCAGGGGTTGTCTATGTCTCAGTGCCAGTGTGTCAAGGGGGTGTGAGTGTTGATCAGCACAGGCCAGGCTGACACTCTGGTGCAGGACACAAGAGACACAGTCCTGTGCAAGGTGCCAGCACTGGTCGAGATGTTAAACCATGACCTGGTTTGCTTGATCTCCCTCCCACAATTTGGAAGAGCAGCAGAAATCTCCCCAGTGTTTTGGACAACAATTATCCCAAAGATAGTTGATGCAGTCATTGTGCATTGCAGTTTATGAGAGCTTGCTGTGCGTAGCTTGGTTGCCAAGTTTCAGAAAGTGACTGAAGGTGCTCCACTGGCTGTAGCAGAGTTAGGGAGTGCAGTCCGGTGACTCGTACTGGTTCTGCTTACACCTGGGCTCCTGTCAAACCGTTCACTCCCACCCTCATAATCCATCCACGTTGTTGTCCTGCTCCTTCGACCCTACCTCCATCGCAGGCTGCTGCCTTCCCTCAATGTCTGCACTTCCCCGCCCCTCTCTTATTCCTTCTCATTGCCTCTTCCTCTCCGTTTCTCCACTCTCGTTTTCTCTCTTATATTCCATTCTCTCATTTAACCGTTTTCTGCCTTTCCCTCCTTCAGTGCCCTCGTTCCTTGGTCTCTTGTTCACCTTCAATGAACAGACGAGCCCTCTCTGGACTTTGCAGGGTGTTGTTCTCTCCCAGCCTGACACTTCCTTCCTTCCACTGTTGTTACTCTCTCATCACCTGCCCTGACCTTATTTCCCCAGCTGTGGCACTCACTTCCTTGCAATGAGTGTGTTGGATTCGCCTAGACTGCATTTTGCATTTTCTCTGATCTGTTAAGTTCTTCAATCTTTCCTTCAGATTACTCATTCACTGCCACGAGGACCATCTGAAATTCCTTCTGTTGTTTATAAAGGCAGAGAACTGATCACCATTTCAGACACACACAGCCTCTGCTGTGCCCCACACAACCAGCCAGTGTGTAACAACACGGGATGTGTTCACGCCTGGGAGGAGATTGTCCATGGCCCCCAGGGACTTCAGCTTTCACTGGGGTCAAAGTGCCATTGACCTCGGTACAGCCGCTCCCCTCCCACTCTCAGCCACTAAACCCAACCACCACCTGCTTCCTGAGAGCAGCAAGAATCAACACAGAGACTAATCGATATCCTTACACAGGATGAGCCACATCGCAGACCAGCACATGTACACCCTCCAGCAGGCTTCAGCCGTAGTATTGGAGCCGTGAGGCTCAGTTCCTGATGGTTCTTCAGCCTGCACATAGGAGTTGACTTATCTTACAGGGCTTCATTTTAATGTCACAGGTCACGTCATACCTGCATGTTTCCTGTATGACAACAGTCACTAAACTTCCAAAGGTCCCACCTCAGCAGTGAGGCGCTTGGGGGAATCCAGACTTCCCCCTTTCCCACTTCTTCCTTGACCCATTCCCTGAGCTCCCTGGCAACTCCTTCCCCTCTCACATTTACCCTCCTTTCCTCTCCTTCGCTGAGTTTTATTTTCTTGAAACAGCAAACAATTTAAAAAAGTAAAGAGCTCCTGTTCTGCGACTGGTGTGGATTCTGTGTTCACCCCTCCACAGGCTGCTGTAACCTGAAGCCTATCGTCATTGCAGACACCACGAGTCACTGTCCACTGACCTCTGAGGCATTGTTGTAACCTCACGTATCACTGCTCCAGTGTTATATTGCAACGGGTTAAGAACACTTCCACTGAAGCAGAACTGGGAAAGAATAGCCACAGCTACATCAGTCTGCAGATTCTCTGCCCTTCGTGACAGGTCACCACCCCCGTCCCTCCCTCCCTCCCCCACCAAAATCTCAGAAATTGTTCAGGAAAAGTTGCCTATTTAACAGCAACAGAATAAACCCATTCCCCTGTTCTCTCACTGGAATGTGTTGCAAATCAGTGATGCTTGGCATTGAGGTAATGGGAAATCACTAACCAAGGAGTGTGTGAGGGGACAGTGCAGAAGGAGCTTTACTTTGTGTCTAACCCACTATCCCTGCCCTGGGAGTGTGTGAGGAGACAGTGCAGAGGGAGCTTAACTCTGTGTCTAACCCATGTCCTGGGAGTGTGTGACATGATTATATAGAAGCAGCTTTACTCTGGGTTTACACTGTCCTTGCCTTGTGAGTGTGAGAATAACCTGCTCACTGATGTATTAGAAGACCAGAAAATAGGAGCAGAAGGAGGCCACTCGGCCCCCTCAAGCCTGCCCAACCATTCAATATGATCATGGCTGATCCATGCTGGCCTTAAGTCCTCTTCTGTGCCATTTCTCCATACCCCTGTATTCCTCGATCTATCATTTATCCATCTCCACTTGAAATACTTCTAATGATCCAGCTTCCAACATCCGCGGGGCATAGAATTCCAGAGATTCACCACCCTCTGCAAGAAGAAGCTTCTCTGTCCCCAGTGTGAAATGACCGGCTCCGTATCTTGTAGTTACGTCCCCTGGTTCGAGGTTCTCCCACTAGTGGAAACATCCCAACAGCTCCCCTGTCAGGCCCCCTTCCGATCTTACGTGTTTGAATAAATTCTTCTAGAGTCCAAGGAATACAGACCCAACCTGCCCAGCCTATCTTGGTAGGACAACCCTCCCATCCCAGGAATTAGCCCAGTGACTCTCCTTTGGACTGTCTCTAAAATTCTGCAGTTGCTGGAATCTGGAGCAACACACACAAAAAATGCTGGAGGAACTCAGCGGTTCAGGCAGCATCTATGGAGGGAAATTAACAGTTGACATTTCGGGTTCAAGACCCTTCATCAGGGTCCTGTGTGTGTATTGCTCCAATGTTACTGTATCCTTTTTTAGGTAAGGGGACCAGAACTGTGCCCAGAACTCCTGGTGTGGCCTCACCAACACCCTGTACAATTGCAACAGACCTTCCCTATTTTTAAACTCCATCCCTTTGCAATGAAGGACAAAATGCTGTTCGCCTTCTTAACTACTTGTTAGAGCTGCCTGCTGGAACCAGAACACCTCGATCCCTCTGAACTTCACACACTTGGAGTTTCTCTCCATTGAGATAATAATTTGCCCCTTGATTCCCCTTTACTGAAGTGCATGACTTCACACTTCCCCACATTAAGCTCCATTTCCCAGTCTTCTGTCCACTCCCTCAATCTATTGAAATCCCACTGCAGAATCACGCTATCCTTATTTATTTGGTGTTGGCGACTTGTCTGGCTTTAGCCCCTTTGGTCCTTCCCTTGGCAAGATGGCACCGGAGTGTGGCGACTCATTGCAAGCTGCTCTCTATAGATCTACTCATTACCCTTACTATAATCATTCTACACTTTTAAATTTAAACTCCATGTCACTAACTATTATGAATAATGTTCTTTTAAATCTTCTTACAGGGCTGGTGCTACCTTGTTGTGACCTTGCACATTATTGCACTGTACTTTCTCTGTAGCTGTGACACTTTACTCTGTACTGTTATTGTTTTTACCTGTACTACCTCAATGCACTCTGTACTAACCCAATGTAACTGCACTGTGTAATGAATTGATTTGTATGATTGATATGCAAGACAAGTTTCTCACTGTACCTTGGTACAAGTGACAATAATAAACCAATACCAACACCAATTCATGGTCTACCCTCCTCCATAACATCCCTAACACTTTCAGCTTCATGTCCCTGTCTCAGAAATGCTCTCCCACTAACACTCCCTCCATTTGCCCAACTACATTTCCAAACATTGGATCCAGCATCACTCTTTCTCCAGTAGACTAGTTCCAGATGGCTCAAAAATCTCTTCTGGACACACTTTAAAAGTTCTGCCCACTCTAAGCCTTCCACCCCAAGGCAGTGTTGATACTAGAACTGTGAATGCCAGCACTGTGTACACTGGCACTATGAATGCCAGCACTGTGTGCACTGGCACTGTGAATACCAGCGCTGTGTGCACTGAAATTGTGGATACAGGCAGTGTGAGTTGGTCATCCAGTTCTGTGAATACTCGTACTATGAATACTGACATCAAGTGTTGGCAGAGTGAGTAAAGACACTGTGAGTGCAGGAGTTGTGTGCACTGGTTGTGTGGTACAGTCAATGTGTGCACTGTGAAATGTGGCACTGTGGTTCCTCACACTGGCAGTGTTGGCAGTGTGATAGTTGGCATTCCAGTCTCTGTGACTACTGGCTCTGTGAATGTTGGTACAGTGGGTACTAGCATTGGGTGCTGGCAGTGAGACAGTTGTCACTGAATGCTGGGTATTTGTTCAGTGTGTTTGGGCTCTGTAAGTACTGGCAGTGTGATTGCTGGTACTTTGGGCATTGGTACCGTGGGGGATGATATGGTGAATAATGACATTATAGTTACTGTCACTGTCAGCGATGGTACTCAATCATAGAATCATACAGCATGGAAACAGGCCATTCAGCCCAACGTATCCATACCAGCCAGTGGGCACCCTCTGGATTAATCCCATTGATCCACAACCCTCTGTGCCTAATTGACTCGTGTTCATCAAGATACTTCTTAAATGTGGTCCGTGACTCTGCTTCCACCACTCCCTCAGGCAGTGTGTTCCAGGTACTCCCCACTCTCTGGGTGAAGGAGGTCCCCCTCAGATCTCTAATCATCTTCCCCCTTTCCCCAAATCTTTGTCCTCTAGTTTTATCTACCTCTAAAGAACACAGAACAGTACAGCACAGGAACAGGCCCTTTGGCCCACCATGTTGTGCCAAACTAATTAAACTAATGACACCTAATCCCTTCTGTTTGCACATGGTCCATAATCCCACCATTCCCTGCACATCCAGGTGCCTACCTAAGAGCATCTTAAACACTTCTATCATATCTGCCTCCACCACCACCCCTGGCAGCCCATTCCAGGCACCCGCCACTCTCTGTGTAAAAAAAACCTGCCGCGCACGTCTCCTAAGAACTTTCCCCCTCTCACCTTCAATGCATGCCCTTTAGTATTAGACACTTCAACTCTGGGAAAAAGATACCGGCTGTCTTCTCTGTCTGTGCCTCTCATAATTTTATAAACCTTAATCACTTCTCATCTTATCCTCCTCCGCTCCAGAGAAAACAGACCTAGTCTCTCCTCATAACCAAACTGCTCCATCCCAGGCAACATCCTGGGAAATCTCCTCTGGCCCCTCTCCAACACTATCACATCTGGTGGATAATGGTCCTACAGATGCCACCACTGTGATACTGGCACTGTGGTTACTGCACTGTGTCCTGCAGTAACCACCTGTACTGTGGGCACTGCCTCTGTGTACAGTGGTGTTCCAAGTACCGGTGCTGAGGGTACACCCCACCCCCCCCGAGTACAGTGGTACAATGGGTACAGTCATTACAGAAATGGTGGTTCCATGGTGATGCCAGTTGATCACCTGGGCCACTGATCCAGAGACACAAGTTCGAGTCCAGTGATGGGTGGTGAGGAAAGTAATTGGTAAGTAGTTAAGTAGGTGGTCAAGTAATTACTTAAGTAAATGCAGAACAAATGACTGGTTTCATTGGGTGATCAGAAACTACTGGATTGTTGTAAAAACCAGCTGGTTCCCCACAGTTCTTCTACCCTTTCCCACTCTGGTCCGCCTGTGACTCCAGACCACAGGATGTGTTTGCAAACTGAAGTGAAGCTCAGAGTGATCGGGGGTGGGGAGTGATCGGGGGTGGGGGGTGATCGGGGGTGGGGGGTGATCGGGGGTGGGGGTGATCGGGGGTGGGGGTGATCGGGGGTGGGGGTGTGATCGTGGGGATGATCAGGGGGATGATCGGGGAGTGATTGGGGGAGGTGGTGGGGGGGGGTTATGATGAGGGGTGGTGATCGGGGGCATGACAGGGGGTGATCAGGAGGGTTGTCGGGGGGTGATCAGGGGTTGGTTGGGGAGGTGATGGGGAGGGTGGTCGGGGGGATGATGGGGAGTGGTGATGGGGGCTGATCAGTGGGTGGGGGCTCATCGGGGGGGCTGGGGGAGTTGGTCGGGGGGATTGGTCGGGGGGTAATAGGAGGTGATAGGGAGTGGTGATGGGGGGTGGTGATGGGGAGTGGTGATGGGGTGATGGGGAGTGGTGATAGGGGCTGATCGGTGGGTGGGGGCTGATTGGGGGTTGGGGGGTTTGTTGGGGGGTTGGTCGGGGGGTGATGGGGAATGGTGATGAGAGTGATGGGGGGGTGATGGGGAGTGGTGATGGGGGCATTGGTCAGGGGGGTGATGGGGGTTGATGGGGAGTGGTGATGGGTTGTGATCGGTGGGTGGGGGCTGATCGGGGTTTGGGGGGTGATGGGAAGTTGTGATGGGGAGTGGTGATGGGGGTAGGTCGGGGGGTGATGGGGGGATGATGGGGAGTGGTGATGGGGGAGTGATCAGGGGGGTGGGGGCGGTAACTGGCAGCCAGTCCAAAAACTTTGCAGCATCACATCTCTTTCAGGAGCTGCTGTTGCAATGCAGGAAAGAGCTGCCTGTCTGTGCACAGCAAGCTCCCACAATGGGAGTACTGGTTCTGGAGGTGGTGGCTGTGTGTGAACCAGCGAGGATGAGGTTTGCATCGTTCACACTTCTCTCTCTCTCTCTGCATCAGCGGTTCAGCGAGGACGGATCCCAGCAGCTCAGTCCACCCCTGGGGAGCTCTCTCTGTCGGCCGGAGACCACCTGAATGGAGGCAACATCTCAGGACTCATCTCCCTGCTCCTGCGAGCAGAGCCCTACCCCACCTCACGGTTCAGCACCCAGTGCACCCAGTACAACCTCATGAGCATCGACAACATCTGTGAGCTGGCAGCACGGCTGCTGTTCAGTGCCGTGGAGTGGGCCCGGAACATTCCCTTCTTCCATGAGCTGCAGGTCTCGGACCAGGTGGCCCTGCTGCGGCTCAGCTGGAGCGAGCTTTTCGTGTTGAATGCTGCCCAGTCCTCTCTCCCCCTGCACATGGCCCCACTGCTGGCTGCTGCAGGTCTTCACTCCACCCACATGTCTGCAGACAGGGTGGTGACGTTCATGGACCAGATCCGAGCCTTTCAGGACCAAGTGGAGAAGCTGAAGGTTCTGCAGGTCGACTCTGCTGAATACAGCTGCCTGAAGGCAATCGCCCTCTACACTCCAGGTTAGTAGGACAGCAGGACTGGTGGGGCCGAAGGGTCTGTTTTAGTGCTGTACCTTTGACATGTTTTCCAAGGCAGGAGTTCCTTGTGCTGGTCTCACTGGGCTTCCAATGTTCAAATCACAAAAAATAAGCTGAAAGCAAAAACCACAAAAGCTGCAGAACTGAAATACAAAGAGGACATTCTGATAACATCCAGCGTCTGTGGAAAGGGAGATGGTCAACGTTCGAGGCACAGGACTTTGCATCACACTGAACTCTCCGATGAAAGGTCATAACCTGAAGCAATTACTCTGTTTCTTGCTCCACAGATGCTGTCTGACCTGCTCAGTGTTCCCAGCATATCTTTTAAAATTTCGTATGAAGTAAGAATTTCCTTTAATAATTAGCTTCTGTGAGAGAAAAGGTCAGCAAAACAGCAGCCAAATTGTCATAAAAGTCCCAGTGATTCACAAGTGTCCTTGTTGCTCAGGGTGCTTCCCAGCGCTGCTTTATCCAGGAGCACCTGTTCACCATAAACTCCCAGAAGGAGAGTTAAACAACTCAGAGGTGCCAGTTGTCACGCCTTAAGTATTTGGGGAAACTTCTATGAAGAAGTTGCTTTAAATTCAACTGTCAGGAGTTAAGTGGGTGGGGTTATAATCTCACAGCACAGGCTATGTAATCTTCTGTGTTATGAGTATTATGAAATAAATTAAAACTGTCTATTAATATTTTGCTTACCTCTATATCACACGTAACCAGACAAATTCTGATCATTTACATGAAAATCAAAAGCAAGTTCAGCTGTAAAATAAAACCAGAAAATGCTGAAAACCCTCAGCAGGTCATCTGTGAGGAGAGAACTGGACTCAGTGTTTCAAGTCAAAGGCCTGACCTGCTGACCATTTCCAGCATTTTCTGACCATTTACGTTTGCCCCATAAGAGTATCAGGTCCAAGCACCAGAATCACCAGGGCAGATGTGATATCAAGGACCAGGGGAGGGATGAGGAGCAATATTCTCTCATGCTCCACCATTACTGTTGAGACACTGGGCTGCGTGGGAATGTTCCTGGTCCTTGGGGACAGAGAGTCCATGGTGGTGGGACCAATGACATCTGCCCCAGACTTATTATTTCAGCCCAAGTTATACATCAACCATTAAACTACTCGTCTTCATTACAAAGGGAGTAATTCTCACATCTCTGCAGCTCATTTTACTGTCCCAGATATCCCAAAACATTTTACAGCCAGTGAAGTACTTTGCGAAATGTAGTCACTGTTATAAATTGGGAAACACAGCAGCCATTGTGCAAAGCAAGATCCCACAACATGATGAGTGAGCAGGTATTCTGTTTTTATTGTTGGTGGTCAGAGTCTTTTCCACAGGATGGAAAAGTCAAATACTAGAGGGCAGAGCTTTAAGTTTAAAGGAGACATGCAGGGCAAGGTTTTATTTTACACGGGGAGTGGTAGGTGCCTGGAAAGCACTGTCAGGGGAGGTGGTGGAGGCAGAAGCATTTAGGAGGAATTAATAGAGACATGAACAGGCAGGGAATGGAAGGATACAGACAGTTGCGGGTAGATGGGATTAGTTAGATTGACATCATGGTCAGAACAGACGTGGTGGGCTGAAGGGCCTGTTCCTCTGTCGTACTGTTCTGTGTTCTATGGATGAGGGAGAGGAATTGTCTCAGACACCAGGAGAACTCCCTCTTTAACATTGTCCCACCCGAGACTGGTTTCTCAGAGCATTCAGAACACAGGAGGTGGACCAGAGCAGTGGTCCCAGTGGAGGCAGACTGGAATAGTTTGAACAAAACCTCTATCCCAGCCCTAGGGTGCAACCACCCGAGCCACAGCCAGGAGCTGGCCATGTCAGTGTGCTCACTCAGGATCAGGCACAGCTTCACAGCAAGGCACTTCCCCCTCCATACAGACATCAGACCATGACTAATAAATCGATTAGAATCCAGGACAAGCTTCTTCCTGCAGGGACTGGTGACAATGAGGAACTCAGGGCCATGGGAAGGGGTCAAGGTGAACATTGACTATTTTTGTGTTTCTTTGTCCATTCCTCTACACCAGATGCCTCCGGTCTCTCTGAACCCGCCCACATCGAGAGCTTGCAAGAGAAGGTCCAGGAATGTCTAGCTGAGTACGTTCGCTGCCAGTACCCACCACAGCCTCAACGCTTTGGGAAACTGCTCCTGCGGCTGCCTGCTCTCCGCGCTGTGCCAGCCTCCCTCATTGGACAACTCTTCTTCATGAGGCTGGTGGGGAAGACCCCCATCGAAACCCTAATCAGAGACATGCTTCTCTCTGGAGGCTCCTTCAACTGGCCTTACATGCCAACTCAATGAAGAGCCAGAAATAGCAAGCGACTCCCATCCACTCCAAGCCCACACTGGGCACTGCCACTAATGCCACTTCTCCAGATAAGATTTATTGGATTGTTAACTACTGAATGGGATGCAGTATTTAAATTAGTGCAGATGTGTGTTTTTCCTTTGTTTAAAGAGATTGAGCTGTAATTTAAGAACATCTGGCCAGATGGCAATTGCCTGTCTACTTGGCCAATGAGAGTTGGTGATGCTGAGAGCTGGGGAAGGGGAACTACCAGCCAGTGCTCCCGTTCCTACCCAGGTCCCTGTTCCTGTTCTCGCTCCTGTGTCCTGAACTGGTTCCTTGACATCTGGGTGGGAGAATGGTTCTATGGACCCAACACAGGTGAACATCCAGCTGATCCCATCCTTGTCGATTCACACAGGATGAAAGACCAGGGACTGTGCAGGTGGAGGCCACTGGTACCCAAGGACACCTCAGCAATGAACCATCCGGTCTCGGAGAGATGGGAGAAAACCTAAAGGGAAAATGGGGAAAGAATGTGCTGGGGTGAATTCAGATTAAAGAATGAGAAACCCACCTTGTTCTGGGTCTCACCACCATCTGGCTTCAGCTGTGCTGAAATGGAGGGCTCTGCGTAGACTTTCTCAGCAAGCTGAGTTAGGGTGGAGAATGGGATGGAGGCTGGATTACCACATGAATCATGTAAAAGCCATCAGTCACTGCAAGGCTCACAGTTTGGGTTATATCTTCCCCCAGTTCCATCGGTGAGTCTGACCAACCTTAAAGCACTTCACAAGTTACCAAGAACATGATGTTATCACACAGAGTGAGTAGAAGAACCACAGGGGGCTATCAGGAATTAAAAAACAATTGGAGTAATCAAGAAGCAGGTGTAAGGACAGAGGGAAGAATAATCTATGAGCCGACACTAGTCCAGTGTGGTGAGACAAATGCTCCCTTCAACATTGCCACTCTTAGAATGCTTGACCCTTCCTTAGCTCAGCACTGTAAGGCAAGAGTCACACGGAACAAAATCTGGTCTTAATGTTGTCTAGTAACACTACATTCTTGGCAATTGGATCTATGTGATGTATCTTTTAACTGTGCTTTCTTGCTCGTGGTGTAGCTCCTGACCTTCTGTGAAATGTTGCAATAAAATATCCTTATTTTCTTCCTGATTTTTTTCTGATCACAATAGGAGGCTGTTGTGGGAACATTTTCATGTGTCTGCAGGTAACAGTGACCAACAGTGAATGACTTCCACATCACAACGCTGGCCATGGGAAGTCCAAACATATCCTGAAGAGCAGGTGGTAACAGTAAGATTTTGCCAATACAGGCCCCTCACAAGTGGGGCATTGGGAGAGGTGCATTAGCACTCAAACTCACTAGGGGTGAAACACACCAGGAGTGAGAACTATTAGGACGTACTTTCACCAGGACTGAAATATATTGAGTGAAGTTCCTGAGGACTGAGAGTCATTAAGGCTGAACTTTGCCCAGAGTTGTGGCATCTTGTAGTCACAAGGCAGGGAAGGGGCCCTTCAGCCCATCGAGGTTTTTCTGGCCAAACACTTATCTGTACCAAATCCATTTTCCGGCACTTAGCCCATATACATATTAGGACCCAACTTCACCAAGGATGAGATGTATTCAGGGTGAAATTTAACAGCATTGCGAATACATTAGAGCTGAAAATTGCCCAGAATGTGGTATATTCGGACTGGTGCACCAGGTGTGAGATTGCTGAAGAGTGATGTATGTCAGCAGAGTAGTACATTGGATGTGAAAATTACTAGCAGTGAAATATACTGGAACTCAAATCTCCCCAAGAGTGAGAAATTTGTGAGTCTTGGTATACTTTCAGTAAGATACTTTCACCAGGAATGAGGTATGTAAATGAAATTAACAAGAGTGAATTACTTTAGGATTGAAATTTGCCTGGAGTGAGATACATATAGAGCAAAGTTCACATTCAGCAACATACATTGGAATAAAATTTGCCAGGAATGAGATACATTACTGAAATTTATCAGCTGTGTTATACACGAATGAGATACATTAGGATTGAAATAAACTAGGAGTGAGATAAATTAGGAGGATACTCACCAGTGGGAAGGGTGGGTTAGTAAGTTTGCTGATGATACAAGGGTTGGAGGTGTTGTGGATAGTGTAGAAGGTTGCTGTAGGTTACAGCAGGATATTGATAGAATGCAGACCTGGGCTGAGAAGTGGCAGATGGAGTTCAACCCGGAAAAGTGTGAAGTGATACACTTCACGAGATCAAATTTGAAGGCAGAATACAAGGTTAATAGCAGAATAATAGAATAATAATTCCTCAGCAGTGTGGAAGAACAGAGGGATCTTGGGGTCCACGTACATAGATCCTTCAAGGTTGCCGCACAGATCAACAGGGTTGTTAAGAAGGCATATGGTGTGTTGGCCTTCATTAGTCAGGGTATTGAGTTCAAGAGCCGCGAGGTAATGTTGCAGCTCTATAGAACTCTGGTTAGACCACACAGAGTAATTTGTTCAGTTCTGGTCGCCTCATTATAGGAAGGATGTGGAAGCTTTAGTGAGGGTGCAGAGGAGATTTACCAGGATGCTGCCTGGATTGGAGAGCATGTCTTATGAGGATAGGTTGAGTGAACTAGGGTTTTTCTCTTTGGAGAGAAGGAGGGTAAGAGGTGACTTGATAGAGGTGTACAAGATGATAAGAGGCATAGATCAAGTGGACAGTCAGAGACTTTTTCCCAGGGTGAAAATGGCCAACACAAGGGGACATAATTTTAAAGTGATTGGAGGAAGGTATGAGGGGAATGTCAGGGGTAAGTTTTTTTTTTACACAGAGAGTGGTGGGTGCGTGGAACGCACTGCCGGCAGAGGTTGTGGGGTCAGATACATTAGGGACATTTAAGAGACTCTTAGATAGACACGTGAATGATAGAGGAATCGAAGGTTATGTGGGAGGGAAGGGTTAGATAGATATTAGAGCAGGATAAAATGTTGGCACAATATCACGGGCTGAAGGTCCTGTACTGTAGTGTTCTATGTTCTAAAACTGGAATACATAGCAAATTTTATCAGATGAGAGATAGTTTAAAACTGAAATTCACCTGAAGTGTCAAAGGTTTGCCAGCAGTGAGGTGTTAAGAAAATCGCTAGAGGTGGTAAACTTTCAGACATAAGAAATAAAAGCAAGAGGAGGTGGAGGCTGATACGTTGGTCAAGTTCAAGAGATTGTTAGATAAGTACATGGAGGAATTTAAAATTGAGGGATATGTGGGAGGAAGGGGTTAGATAGTCTTAGGTGTGGTTTGAAGGTCGGCACAACATGGTGGGCTGAAGAGCCTGTATTGTGCTGTATTGTTCTATGGTACCCCATACCCCTCAATTCCTTTCATACCTACAAAACTCCATTGCATTACTTGGAGACACAAGAGACTGCAGATGCTGGAATCTGGAGCAACTGGTCCCACTGTTCCCATCTGCCCTCCCCACCTTCCACACTTGATTCCATGCTCCACCTTCCTCTCCCATCAGATTCTATCACCTTCAGCCTTCGTCCCTTCCACCCATCACCTCCCAGCCTCTGGTGCTATTCTCACTCTCCCTCCTCCATCTGCCTTCACCCTCCTCACCTGGATCCACCTAACTCTTGCTCCACCCCTTCCCTCCACCTTTTTATACCAGCTATCGCCCCTCTACCTTTCAGTTCAGATGAAGGGTCTCGACCCAAAACATTGACTGTCCATTCCCTCCACCGACACTGCCTGACCCGCTGAGTTCCTCCAGCATCTTGATTTTTACTCCATTGCATTAATTGCCCATCTTCAGGCCAGGTAAACATTGAAACGTGTTCCAGTGATCAATCTGAAGACAAGAGATCAATGGTTAGAAGTCCGTTCCCTGAGGGTGAGTTCCTGTGTCCAGAATGTCAGTGATTATCTCAAGTTACAAAGAAAGAAAATGACATCCCATCTGTATATAGACTTGGTCATTGTTCTGCAGTTCACTGAGTTTTGGCACCAAACCTCAGGAAAATGGAAGTGGCCTTGGTGTGGGTGGCAGTAGGTGGTCCCCAGAGTGGAACCAGGGATGTGATCATGGGGAGAAGTTCTGTACATCTGTCATGTGTTCCAGTGAGTTCAGAATGTAAAATGATGGGCAAATTCAAAAAGAAAATGTCAGAAGGTGAGAAGCTATTTCTTCTGATGGTAGGGCCCAGAACAAAGGGGGTGATCAGAGGGGTTGGTGACTCCAAAGGTGAGACTAAGCAGGTTGGTGACACTGAGCCCACGGAAAGTCTCAGCACTGATCCAGCTGCCAGTGGTGCCAGCTGATGCCAGATGAGATCTGGTGGCACCCAAAGTGACGGTGCCTGTGGGTGTATCTGTAGGGAGCTGCCTGGTGAGTCAACAATCTGTGGAAAGGCCGTCTCCTTCCACATGCCATTCCATTGTCAGGTACCTGCTCCATTGATCCGTGTCCAACAATCTGCACGTCAATAATTCTCACTGAGAGCGCAGCACCAAGAAAAAGCATAATTAAGTAACATTCCAAATATTTTCTAACCCTGAATAAAGAGAGGAACACAAACATTTTTGAATCAAGAGAAATCAGTTGAAAGATCATAATTTTATTTTTAAATGCGAGAGATTTCTAACTTAAACTTTAAATTTTATAATATTTTAAAATACATGTCTAAGCGAATTACCATCCACAAACGTAACATTGGTGTTTGAGGATCGGTGAGTTTGTTAAGTGGGCATCATGAGATTAGTATGTTGTTAAAGGGTCACTTTGATGGAACAAAGCCCGATGACTTTCTGTAGGACTGACACCAGTACTGTGGGCTCTCCTCAATTCAGCTGAATTTCCCTGATTCCAGTAACAAAAGCATTCCCAGAGGAGGAGAACTGAATGAGTCTTACACCATGCATGGAACTGCCAAGGTTCTGCCGGTTTCTAACCTGATGTGGTGTGTTGATCCATTGCATGTTTTGCATCAAAAACATGATGCTGTGCGTTGCTCTGTTCCATGTTTTATGTTCTGCACAGTGCAGGGAGATGGGGAAATACAGAGATATCCTGGAGCAGCAGGGAAGAGAACATTCCTTCAGGTAACAGACCCAGAGTTCAAAAGAAAGTTGCTTGAACAGCATGTTGGAGAGGTTGTGAATGATGTGTGAGCCTGATCCAAAGTCAGAAGGAAGGGATAAGCTTGTTGGGATGTGTGCTAATAAGGGGCCTTTCCTCACCATGGGAGCTTGTCTCCCACCCAGCCTGGTTTGATGGGAAAGAGGTTTCCTCACTCTGCAGATGCTGCCTGATGATGCCAGAGTGAGTTGTCACCCTTCTGAGTGAAGACCATGGCAGAGTGCTCACAGCCAGATGAAAAACTCTTGGGATCCCTTTGCAACCATCCCTCAGTTCTGTCCAGGTACAAATGTGCAGCAAACTCCATGAAGGAATAAGCCTGCTGAATGTTTAACAGAGGCAATGAAAAATAAAGCAAGTCTGACCACAATGTAGACTGGTAGCAGAGCCTTCAACACAACAGCAAGCCGAGTCAAACGTCTGACATGGAAAATCTAAAAAGTGCAGATGTTAGAAATCTAAAATAAAAACAGAAAATGCTGGAAACACTCAGCTGGTCAGGCAGCATCTGTGGAGAGAGAAACAGAGTTAACATTTCAGGCTGATGACCATTCATCAGAACTGGGAAAAGGAAAACACTTGGCCACTGAGGCACACAAATAACACAGGTTCAGGCAATAGGCTGGGTTTCAGCTGGAGGTTAGAGGAGGAGCAGGAGATGGAGAGGATTAGGGAGGGAATCCAGAGTTTACAACCAACATCATAATGCAAAAACAAAAGCAACCTGAAATCTTACCACAACTTCACAATGCAAGGCCATAAGATATAGGAGCAGAATCAGGCCATTTGGCCCATTGAGTCTGCTCTGCCATTCATGGCTGATTTATTTTTCCCTCTCAACCCCATTCCCCTGCCTTTTCCCCATAACCTTTGAACTCCCTTACTAATCAAGGACTTATCAACCTCTGCTTTAAATATACCCAATGACTTGTCCTCCACAGCCATCTGTGGCAATGAATTCCACAGATTCACCACCCTCTGGATAAAGAAATTCCTCCTCATCTCTGTTCTGAAGGGACATCCTTTTATTCTGAGGCTGTGCCCTCTGGTCCTAGACTCTCCCACTACTGGAACCCCAAAGCCTCATCCTTAATAATGGACTCTAAAATCTGATCAACCACTGAACTCAGGCTAACCAGCCTACAACTTCCTATCTTCTGCCTCCCTTCCTTCTGAAAAAGTAGAGTGATATTTGTGATTTTCCAGTCATCTGGAACTATTCCTGACTCTGATGATTCTTGAAAGATCACTACTAATGCCTCCACGATCTCTTCAGCTGCCTCTTTCAGAACCCTGGGGTGTAATCCATCCAGTCCAGGTGATTTATCTACCTTCAGACCTTTCAGTTTCCCAAATACCTTCTCCTTAGTAACAGTGACTACATGCACTTCTGCCCCCTGACTCTCGAATTTCTGGCATGTTGCTGGTGTCTTCCACAGTGAAGACTGACGCAAAATACTTATTCAGTTTGTCCGCCATTTCTTTGTTCCCCATTACTATCTCTCCAGCAACATTTTCCAATGGTCCAATGTCCACTCTTGCCTCCCTTTTATTGTTTATTCATCTGAAAAAACTTCTGGTATCCTCTTACCTTCATATTTCATCTTTTCTCCCCTTATTGCTTTTTCAGTTGCCTTCTGTTGTTTTTTTAAAGCTTCCCAATCCTCGAGCTTCCCACTAATTTTTGCAATATTGTTTGCCCTCTCTTTTGCTTTTATGCTGTCTTTGACTTCCCTTGTCAGCCACGGTTGCCTCATCCTCCCTTTAGAATGCTTCTTCTTCTTTGTGATGAAATGGTCCTGCACCTTCCAAATTACTCCCAGAAACTCCTGCTGTTGCTGCTCTACCGTCATCCCTACTAGGGTCCCCTTCCAATCAACTTTAGACAGCTCCTCTCTCATGCCTCTGTAGTTACCTGTATTCCTGATACATCCAATGTCAGCTTCTCCCTCTCAAACTGCAGGGTGAATTCTATCATATTATGATCACTGCCTCCAAAGGGTTCCTTTACCTTAAACTCCCTGATCAGATCTGGTTCATTGCTCAACACCAAATCCAGAATTGCCTTTTCCCTAGTGGACTCGACCACAAGCTGCTCTAAATAGCCATCTCGTAGGCATTCTACAGATTCCTTCTCTTGGGATCCAGTACCAACCTGATTTTCCCAGTCTACCTGCATATTGAAATTCCCCATGACCACTGTAACATTGCCCTTTTTACATGCCTTTTCTATCTCCTGTTGTAATTTGTACCCTACGTCCTGGCTACTATTCAGAGGCCTGTATCTAACTCACATCAGGGCCTTTTTACCCTTGCAGTTTCTTAACTCTACCCATGAGGATTCTACATCTTCTGATCCAATGTCACTTCTTGCTAAGGATTTGATTTCATTTTTTTAACCAATAGAGCCACACCATCCCCTCTGCCCACCTGCCTGTCTTTTCAAAGGGATGTGTATCCTTGGATGTTTAGGTCCCAGAGCTCATCTACCTTATTTTGTATACTGTGTGCACTCAAATAACACCTTCAGTCCTGTATTCACCACCCTTCTCAAATTTGTCTCCATATTGCCTAAAGTTAAATTTTTATCCCTTTCTAAACTTTGTCTTATTTTTTATTCTGGAGATCTCAGTCACCTCTCCTGCACTCTCCTTCCCTTTTACTTTGGAAAAGTATGGATAATCTGTTGAAACCTCCCCCCCCCCCCACAATACTTAGTTTAAAGCCCTATCTACAGCCCAAAGGGCTCCCCACCCAATGAAGAACATGTTGAAGGTATGGTCACTATGTCGATGTGGGAAGTGGCACAGTGACCTCACACACAGCCGTCTCCAACCACAGCCTGTGCTAATGGTCGCAAATATCAGTGAGGCTGGTGAATGTGAGGCCCCAGACTGGCCTCCAGGGGCCATTCCCTGTGTGTTGGGAGGTCATCAAAATCCAGTTGTGACAAGTGAGCTTTCACTGATCAAGGGTCTGACAAAGGGTCTCGGACCCAAAACATTACTGATCAGTTTTGCACGGGTGCTGCCTGGTCTGCTGAGTATGTCCAGTATTTTCTGTTTTTATTGGAGCTTTCACCTGCTGAAGGGATGAGGAGGGTCCCAGTGGGGTTGGCTACAGATCAGCCACAACAGGTAGAGGATGAACTGCCTCCCTTCTGTGAAGCTGATCCTACATTGGTCCAGGGTGACAATAAACAGCTGATGTGGGAAGTCACTGGCCAGGAGGTCAGTTTTCTGAGGCTGGGTTTATTACTTTATTCTGATAGAGTGAAGAGGACGTGGGCACCATGGTCAGCAAGGACTCGTAGGACCAAAAGGTCTGTAGCCATACCGTTTAGCTCCATGACTCTATAACGTATTCTATCCAGATGTCCCAGACCTCAGTGGAGAGTGCAGTGCTGGAAGTAGGAGAATTCTGCCCTGCAAGTGTAAGAGAAATCACTAACCATCAGAGATGTTAAAATAAGAACTGATTGCTCCTCACTCTTATGTGGAATACATTGTTGAAAGTTTTATTTATAAATGGACTTGCATTTCTGTAGCTCCTTTTACTACCTCAGGATATCCCAAAACTGTAGCCAATGAGGAGCTCTGAAGAATTATCACTGTTGCAATGCTAGAAATTCAGCAGCCAATTTGAATGCCTCTCCCCCACGCTCCCCGACCCCCGCTCCCCCACCCCCGGTTCAGCAGTAGTTAGCTCGGAGGTCCAATGATGCAATCATCCCTCACACCAACACTGCCCTGTGACTAATACACCAACCAATGAATCCCCCATCCAGGTACTGAAATGTCTCCTCACAACTGCTCCCAGTGGAGGCAGCTCCCCGAGGACATGAACTTGCTGAATTGATTGGGGGTTCCCACACCAGAAGGAGAACCTCCTGCCTGGCTCTTCCTGGAGTGGTCTTTGTGTGTCTCCTGACCCCCGGTACACAGGACCTCCCTCCTTGTAATCATCGCCCGGAATATAGACTCATCGGTTCGTACAGCAGAGACCGGCCCCTACAGCCATCTCGTCCATGCCGACCATGATGCCTTCTACACGAATCCCATTTCCACCTGTTATTGTATGTCCGTATCCTTCTACGCCTTTCCTAACCAAGGACCTGTCCAAACATTTTTTAATCATTGTAATTGTATCTGCCTCCACCACATCCTCTGGCTGCTCGTTCCAGATCACACACACTGTCTGTGTGAAATCCTTACCCCTTAGATCTGCTTTAGATTTCTCCCCTCTCACCTTAAACCTGTGTCCTTTCGTTCTAGACTTCCCTACCCTGGGAAGAAGACCCTTTCTATGAGTAGTATAGATAAACATCTATGGGATGGTGACCTTCCTTCAGTTCTCTGGTCCAATGAAGCCAAGATAAGCTCTAGGGCCAACACCTCATGTTCCAACAATGCACTGAACTTCACAGCCCTTGGGACCTTGTTGCTGAAGTCTACAATTTCAGATAATAAGCCGCCACCTTTGTATAGAATTGGCTTTTCTGGTCATCAACCTGTGGTCTTTCTCTCTCCACAGATGTTGCCTGATCTGTTGGGGACTTGCAGCACTCCCTCTTATCTTAGCTTCCAGCAGCGTTTTATACCCAGCACTTCCTCATGTTTAAAATTATGAGGGGATTGGATAAGGTGGACGGGAACAGTCTTTCCCCCATGGTAGGGGAGTCCACAACTAAAGGGCATAGGTTTAGGGTGAGAGGGGAAAGATTTAAAAGGAACCTGAGGGGCAACTTTTTCCACGCAGAGGGTGGTGAGTATATGGAACGAGCTGCCAGAGGAAGTGGGTGAGGCAGGTACAACAGTGTCATTTAAGGAGCACTTGGATAGGTACATGGAGGGGCAGGGCCAGGGCCAGGAGGGATATGGGCCGAACGCAGGAAATTGGCACTAGCTGGGTGGACACCGTGGTCAGCATGGACTGGTTGGGCCAAAGGGCCTGTATCCGTGCTGTATCGCTCTATGAGAGAATGACCCCCTCCTCCGTACTCCTTCTATCCACACCTCCCTCAGACAGATCACTCCCTCTCCCAATCTGCACCACCATCATGTGCCGTTGTCTTGCCTCTCCACCTCCCACGTTCTCTTCATCCTTGTCTTCTCTGCAACTTTATACGACTGATTTCTCCCTTTTCCCAGTTCTGTATCATTGTTTTTCTCTCCAATAGATGATCCCTGACCTGCTGAGGATTTCCAGCATTTTCTGTTTCCTTGCCCAGTGTAAATGTTGGCACCAATAAAATGTTGAATATAAAAAGGGCCAGAATTGAACCCCTCACACCTGCTAATGTTGATGACCCTGCATGGGAACAGGTTATGGACAGAAGCCCTTGCACATTGATGGCTCCCCAACCCAGTCTACAAAACTGGCTTGACGCCACTGGCACAATGCCACTGGCACTCTGAGAATTTTCCCAATCTACTGATGCTTATCAGTGAGCAACAGTTAGGACGTCTGTTCCCATGTCCAGCGCCAACAAATTTTTTTTTCCCCCAACTCTGGCTCACATTATAACTGTGGTTCCAGACGACTTTGTTGGAGACCCACTCACATTATTGGTGTACCAGATCACACATTAAATCCTCCTCTTCCCCAACTGTCCAGTCCAACCTTTCTCCTTGGGCTGCGGTCATTATTCTGCCCAAGCCTCTGCTCCAGATGTTAGTGCTGCCAAGCCTCACAAGAGATGATTCACTGTTTGCTTCTTCTGAAGTTGTTACAGAGAGGTTCCATTATTTCATGTTTTGACGGCCAAGCCCTGTCTCAGTCCATTCAAGCTGCTCCATGATTGGAGCCAGATGTTATCTGCACATGAAACAACAACACAGAGGATCATTGGACACATCTGGTCACAGAACCTTCCCAACGATGATCAACACTCACTGAAAGGATAAACCTACAATTTTCAGCCCTGGCAACATCCTCGTAAAAGGCATTTGGACAGTTACTGGGATAGGAAAGGCACGGAGGGATATGGGAAAATGCTGGCAAATGTCACATACACAGGCATTATGGCTAGCATGGATGAGGTGGGACGAAGGGCCATAGCTGTGTTGTACAACTCTATGAATAAAGCCCTGTGTGCTCCAGCTTCCTCCCATGTCCCAAAGACACGTGGGTTTGTGGGTTAATTAGCCACTATAAATTGCCCCTAGTGTTGGTGAGTGGTGGAATCTGGGGGTGGGAAGCTGAGAATGTAGAGAGAATAAAAAATGGAATTAATGTCAGATCAGTGTAAATGGGTGGCTGACGGTCAGTGTGGACAGGGTTTCCCTGCGGTCTTGTTCTATGACACACCTCCCAATCTCATGCCATTTGCCACATTACCCACTGATCATTGGTATCTGCCTGCTACTTGGAACTCTTTACCACCCCATCAGTCATTTCTGGTACCATCGGTAAACTGGTTAATCATGGCCCATTCCTCAACCCTCTTGGTTACCTCCTCAAGAAATTGTTAATCCAGCACTACCTCCAACTGCTGACTGATACTCGAGGGGCCAGTCATTTAAAGCTGAGATGTGTAGAAATGTCTTCTGTCAAAGAATGGTGAATCTCTGGGATTCTCTGCCCCCAAGGGTGGTGAAGCCCAGATCATTGGATATATTCAAGGCGGGGGTAGATAAATGTTGGAAAGATCGAGGAATCGAGGCTTATGGGGAATGGGCACAGAGGGCAGCATAGACCAGCCATGATCATACAGAATGGTGAGCCAGGCCTGAGGGGCTGAATGGCCTACACCTACCCCTATTTTCTTCTGTTCTTGTTAACAACTGCCTTACACCACTGCTCATGGAAGGCTCATCAATTTATAAGGGACGTGCATGGAACATAGAGTCAGAGTCATACAGCAGAGAGGTCCTTTGGCCCAACTCATCTGTGCCAACCAAGTTGCCTAACTGAGCCAGTCCCATTTGTCTGTGTTTGGCCCATATTCCTCTAAACCTTTCCTATCCATGTACCTGTCCAACTGTTTTAAATGCCATAATTATTCCTGCCTCTACCATTTCTTCTGGCAGCTCGCTCCATATACCTACCACCCTGTGTGGGAAAAGTTGCTCCTCGTCTCCTTCAAGTCTTTCCTCTCTCACCTTAAACCTGTGCCCTCTAATTTTAGACTCTGCTATCCTCTGACAGAGGGGCCTTCGTGTGCAACTTAAGATACTTGAATGTGCCAACACAGGTAGATAATGTGGTTAAGAAGGCATGTGATACTGGCCTTCATTTGTTGGGGCATTGAATAGAAAGGCAGGGAGGTGATGCTCCAACTTTATACGGCGTTGGTCAGACCTCAGCAGGAGCACTGCCTGCAGTTCTGGTCACCAAACTAAGCTAGGGAGCGTGTGATTGTGCTGGAGAGGGTGCAGAGGAGATTCACCAGGATGTTCCCTGGGATGGGGTGTTTCAGTTATGAGCAGAGACTGGGTCTGTTCTCCCTGGAGCAGAGGAGTTAACAGGTGACATGATTGTGGTACGTAAAGTTTTGTGGGGTATAGATAGAGCACAGGAATCTATTTCTCCATATCAGAGGTAGATAAAACTAGAGGACACAAACAGGGGGCAAGGGGGAAGAGATTTAGAGGGGATCTGACGGGGACCTTCACCTAGAGAGCGGTGAGTACCTGGAACACACTGCGGGGAGAGTGGTGGAGGCAGAGTCACTGACAGTGCTTCAGAAGTGTCTAGATGAGCACTGGAATCACCCAGGTATAGAAGGGTACAGGTCAAATGCTGAAGATGGGATTAGTGTGGATGGGTGCCCAGTGGTCAGCATTGACATGGTGGGCCAAATGGCCTGTTTCCATGCCGTTTCTGTCTCCTGGCCAATACAGACTTCTCAGCCTTCATCAGTAAAGAGTTGATAATATGGTTGTTATCACTGCTGTGTGCAAATTCACTTCCCATCCACAACAGGGACGGAACTGTGCAAATTGCTTGGTTTGCCGAGTGCCTCAACGTCCCGAGCTGGGGTGAATACTGCAACAGGCGTTTCCAGGCCTGCCTTGTGGGGACGCCATTAAACCATTCAACCACTGGGTGGTGGTAGTGAGCCGCCTCAGGCGGAGATACAGCAACAGAGCCGGAGGTGGGCAGGTGTGGGGACAGGGAGAGGCAGTTGGATTGGCTCCTTTATCGACACGCTTGTGGTCACAGACACATTCACACACACACTTAAAAACCTACAATAAACATTCACATGAACAGACACTTGCATAGACTCACACACGCTAACACATACACAAACATGAACACATTCACGTCCATGCATACAAACGTACACGTTCACATACTAGTGTGCGTCACAAATTTCCCATATTTTCTTACACCACAGGAGGCCCTTCAGCCCATCAGGTCTTTGCTGGCTATCAGAAATCCCATCAATCTTATTCATATTTCCTGTAACCTATTCTCTTTCATGTTTCTGTAAATTCCACCCCGATCTCCCTGCCACCCACCCACCCACACTTGGGGTATTTTATGGTAGCCAATTAACCCACCAACCTGCACACCTTTGGGATGTGAGAGGAAACTGGAGCACCCGGAGGAAACATGTTGTTACAGACAGATCGTGCAAACTCCACACAGACAGTGCTGGAGGTCAGGGTTGAACCTGGGTCTCTGTAGCTGTGAGGCAGTGACTGCCTGCAGTGTCACTGGGCTGTCCAACATCAACAAACATCCTGCAACATTCAGTAACCAACAAAGTAAATGTGAGAGTACATTTGGGACGATGAGAACGGGAGTTAGGAGAGAGGCTGAAGAGCAGGACCTCTGAGGTAGTAACCTTTGGATTACTCCTGGTGCCACATGCTAGTCAGGGCAGGAATAGGATGATAGAACAGATGAATGAGTTGCTGAGGAATTGGTGCAGGGGACAGGGTTTCAGGGTCTTGGATCATTGGAACCTCTTCTGCAGCAGGGGTGATCTGTACAAGGATAGTTTGCACCTCAACTGGAGGGTAACCAATATCCTGGCTGCGAGGTTCACTAGTGCTACTCGGGAGGGTTTAAACTAGTTCAGCAGGGGGATGGGAACCAGAGCACAAGTCGGAAAGTGGAGGGATTGAGAGGAAGGGAGATGTCAGGGCCAGTAAACACAGGCAGGAGCAAAGTAATAGACACCTTGGGATGGGCAGGTTGAAGTGTGTGTGTGTTTGAATGCTGGGAGTATTATGGGTAAGGGTGATGAACTTAGAGCATGGATCAATACATGGAACTATGATGTGGCCACAGCAGAGACTTGGTTGAGAGAGGGACAGGATGTTCCAGGGTTTTGATGTTTTAGAAAGGATAGAGAGGGACGTAAATTGGGGAGGGGGCAGGTGGGGGGGGGGGGGGAAAGAAAGAGTTGCACTACCAATTAGGGACACTACTAATCAGCTGCACTCAGAGAGGACATAATGGAGGGCTTTTCCACTGAATCGATATGGGTAGAACTCAAAAATAAGGAAGGTGCATTCACTCTGATGGGATTATACCACAGACCCCCCCCCAACAGCCACCAGGACATTGAGGAACAGATATGCAGGCAGATTAGGGAAAGGTGTAAAACTAATAGGGTTGTGGTTGTGGAGGACTTCAACTTCCCTAATATAAACTGGGACCTCCTTAGTGTAAGAGGTTTAGACGGGGCAGAATTTGTTAGGTGCATCCAGAAGGATTTCTTAAATCAATATGAAGATAGTCCAATGAGAGGAGGGGGTGTACTGGACCGGGTGTTGGGTAACAGGCTTGGCCAGGTGACTGACCTTTCAGTGGGAGAACAGTTAGGGAACAGTGACCACATCTCCTTAAGTTAAGATAGCTACAGATAAGGATAAGTATGGACCTTGCAGGAGGGTATTAAATTGGAGCTGGGCAAATTACGGGAGCACTCGGCAGGAACTAGGGAGAGTTAATTGGGAACAGCTGTTTTTGGGCAAGTCCACATCTGACATGTGGAGGGTGTATAAAGACCAACTGCACAGAGCACAGGACAGGGATGTTCCAGTAAGGAGGAAGGACAAGGGTGGCAGGGTGAGGGAACCTTGGATGGTGAGAGAGGTGGTGAATTTAGTCAAGAAGAAAAAGGAAAAGTGTGTAAAGCTCAGGAAGCTAGGATCAAACACAGCACTTGAGAATTATAAAGAAGCCAGAAAGGAACTCAAGAAGGGAATTAGGAAAGCCAGGAGGGGCCATGAAAAATTCTTGGCAAGTAGGATTAAAGAGAATCCCAGGGCATTCTATACATATGTCAAAAGCAAGGAGACTGGATCACTGGGGGTATTGAAAGAGGGAGGTAAATGTTTGAATGATCAGGGGATTGAGGGAGATGGGGAACTGGCACAGAAGAGGAGTTGAGGCCTGGGGCAAATCAGCCATTGAATGTTAGGACAGGACTGAGGGACCGAGTGGCCTCCTCCTGCTCCTGTTTTGGTTCTTTGTGCTGGAAGAAGACAAGTGTGTCCAAGTGTTCCTTATTCACTTATAACCCCTGGGTGTCAGGGCCAAGGGCAGCAATAATGACCCACCCGATTGCAAACAGGCCATTTGGCCCACCATTTGGCCCACCCATTAATTAACCACCAACACTAATCTCATTTCCTGGCACTTGGTCTGTTCCCTTCTCTGCCTGAGAGATGGTGCCAGGAACACCATTACCAGTAGGGCTCCGTACCCAGGACAGATTCACCCCCCAACCCCCCCAGCAACCCTTGATTGGACATTCCCCCATCCCCCAAGTTTATCCTGATGAGTCTCCCTGTGGACCCTCCAATACCACTCTATCCTTTCCTAGGTGAGGGCTCCAGACCTGCCCAGTGCTCCCGGTGAAGCCCCACCAAGTAACGAAACGTCCCCAAACTCCAGCCCCTGACACAGGACAGCGTGCACTGTAACCCCTCCCTGAACTCCCACCCCTGACACAGGACAGCTTGCCCTGTAACCCCTCAGGGAACTCCCACCCCTGACACAGGACAGCGTGCCCTGTAACCCCTCAGGGAACTCCCACCCCGATCAAACGTTCTGTACTTTGTGCACAAACTTGATCCGTCACCTGCAGACCCTCCACTTCCATCATAATCGCTGCAGCTTCACCTCAGGAGGCGAGTGTCCTCACACCCACCCTCAAACCCCAGTTGCAGAACCCCAACCCCACCTTATCTCTGCCCCCCTCCCGGCCCCCCCCCCCCCACCATCGCAACCTGCCCTCCCGGTCGCTCCCCCATCGCAACCTGCCCCCACCCCCGGAGAGGAACACAGACCAGGGGCAGAGAGCTGGGGTCATTGGGGCCAGGATCAGAGAGGAGGGGTGGGGGGGGGGGGGCTGGAGCTCACTGCCCGTTGGTGGGAGAGCAGAGACCGCTGGGGGGTGCGAGGGAGGGGATGGGGGGTGCGGTGGGCCGGGGTGTGTCTGCGGTGGAGAGAGGGGGTTACACTGGGGATTTCTTTCCCAAAAGGCACAGGCACGATGGGCCGAACGGCCTCGGGGGTTCCTGTGGTTCCGCACGAACCCCTCACTGCTCCCTCCCCTGTGGATGCTCCGGGAGCCCCGCCCGTCCCCGTCCCCCCGACTGCAGACTCCGCACCCCTCCCGCACGCAGTCCGCAGCCGCGCTCAGTTTGCTGACACCGAGCGGAGGTCCGCACCGCAGCGGATCCAGGACCGGAGCCGGGAGCGGAACCAGGAGCGGATCGGTTGCCTCAATCCATCCTCCCGCTGCTGAGCGGCGCCGGCGCGGCGATGGTGAGTCCCGGGACTGGGGCACCAGCGGTGCCGCAGTGACCTTGGGGAGAGCGGGCGGGGAATCACCCCCGACCCGGGGCAGCGTCCGCACCCCGGGCGGGACTGTCAGCTGCTGTCGGTCCCGGGGAGAGGAGTCCCGCGGGGTGGGTCCCGTTCCCACAGGCAGGGTCGGGGGGAGGCCACTCGGCCCCTCAAGCCTGTGCTACCTGGATGATCCACCCCAGGCCTCATCTCCAGCTCCCAATCACCCCTCGGTTCCCCCGGCAGAATCGTACAGCACAGGAATAGGCCCTTCGGCCCACCACGTCTGTGCTGACCATGATGAACTAATCCCATCTGCTTGCAGATGGTGGAATCGGGAACTGGACGGCTGGGGTCTCAAGCGCAGACTTTTCCACATGGTCCAAATCTGGTCCCCCGCCTGTCTAAATACCTCAAACGTCGCTGTGGTGACACCCACCACCTCCCCGGCAGTGGCTAGTCACCCTCTGTGCAAGAACCCCAACCCCCCCCCCCCCTCACCCGACAGCCACGTCCTCTGGGAGACTGGCTCTCGGCCCCACGTCCAGAGAAAATAGCCCAGGTTTTTCCGAGCTCAACCGAGTGTCAGGGGCTTGTGTTTTTATATTCTATAAACGATAGAAGTTCATAAAACGATGGGGCACAGACAGGGTGGGCGGTCGGAGTCCGTTTCCCCAGGGCAGGGATGTCAAATCCCAGAGGACTTGCATCGAAGGGGGGGGGGGGGGGAAGAGAAGCGTTTTAAGGAGATCCGCGGGGCGTTTGTTCCCCTGCCCCTTTCCCAACACAGAGCGGTGGGCACCTGGAACGCGCTGCCAGGTGTGGGGGCAAATACAATGGAGGGGTTTACGATGCTTTCAGACAAACACCTGAATATGCAGGAAATGGGGGGGGGGGGGTTGGATCATGCTCAGGCCAGACGTTGTGGGCCGAAGGGCCCGTTCCTCTGCTGTTCTGTGTTCAACCTCTCCTCATGGCTAGTACTTTCTAATCTAGGCAACACTCCTGTGAATCTTTCCTGCAGCCTCTCCGAAGACCCCACACCCTTCCTACAGTGCGGCCACCAGAACTGCACACAGTGCTCCAGCTGAGGCCTAACCAAAGTTTTATATACTGTAGCTGCCACATTCCTTCCCAATGAAGTGCGCCGTCTTTACCTCCCCACCTACGTGCGGCCACTCTCAGGGAGCGCTGGACTTGCACCCGAGATCCCTTCTGCCATGCAGCACCTCCACTGTCCGGATTAAACGCCATCTGCCCACATTCCCTCCCGGTCTGAATCTGCTGACGACTCCCTCACTGTCCACGACTCCACCCTTCCAAATCCTCGCCTTTCTCCACTTCAAAGACTTCCAGCGATTCGCTTCCAACTCCCGCCGGGCAGAGAATTCCAGAGATCTCCGCCGACTGTCGGAGGTGAAGGACCGGCCCCCATCTGGTAGTTATGTCCCCTGTTGGAGACCCCCCACCAGTGGAAACATCCCCCATCCCCCCCGTCAGCCCTCTTCACATCTTCTGTGTTTGTATAAGGTCACCCTTCACTCTCCTGAACACCCGGGAACAGGCGCAACTGCCCAGCCCCGCTCCACAGGACATCCCTCTCTTGGGTGCGGGGGGCAGGTCCCTCCGGCGGGGAGAGCGCAGCCGGGGGGGGGGGGGGAGCTCAGTCTCTGCGGGACGCCGAGGAAGAGCGAGGGGAGCTGTGGGGTCCCGTGCCCCAGCAGGTCAGCGAGACGGGAGGAAACTCCCCGAGACTGGGGGCAGCTCCCTCATCCCCAAGGTCCCGCTCCCTCCAGAGGTTTCACCGCGAGGGGGGAGGGGGGTGCTGCTGAGTGAGCGCCGCGCGGTGGGAGGACTGGTACCGAGGGAGCGCCGAGCGGTGCCGTGTGGCGGGAGGTGGTGCCGAGGGAGCGCCGCGCGGTTGGAGGGAGCGTATCTCCAGTAGTGTTGCCGCAGCTTCTGTCAGCCGCCAGCTCTGTGCGCTTTGCCGCAGTGTTTGCAGTTCCGGGCGGGGGGGGGGGTGGGGGGTGGGAGGTGGTGAAGAGAGGAGGAAGTCTGCCGGTCTGTGGCGTGTTCCCTCCGCCGGCCCCTCCCTCGGACCCGAACCCTCCCGGAACAGCACTCCCGCTCCCAGCTCGGGGAAGTTGCGGTGTTTTCCCGGCGTGTTCGCTGCAGCAGGAACTCGCCAGCTGGAGGGTCAGCGGGTCAGTCAGCATCTGTGGAGAGAAGTGGACAGTCGAGATGAAGGTCTCGACCCGAAACATTGCCCTTCCCTCAGCCCCCACAGACGCTGCCCGACCCGCCGAGTTCCTCCAGTAAGTTTGGGTTTTGCTCCGGATTCCGTGTCGCTGAGTTTCAGTGATTGGGTTCAGGGCACCCGGGGGTGGGGGGGGGGTGGTGATAGAGCAGGTGGGGATCCCAGGGTTCACCAAGGAAACGACCGGGTGTTGAAGGTGTGCGGACAGTCCGGGGAACAGCTGCAGGACCGGCTCGTCGTGGGCACCGGCCGGCCTTTGGGGGGGGGGGGGGGGCGAGGGGGGGATGTGGAGGTCCCAGCGGAGGGGAGCCAGCTCCAGGGTCAGACGGGATCAGTGGATCCAAGGTGCCGTTCCCTTGGGGTAGGGAAGGTGCAGCTACAAGGACCAGGGACACTGATTTAAATTGCGGGGGGGGGGGGGGGGGGGGGGGGGGGTGGGGGGGGGGGGGGGGGGGGGGGGGGGGGGGGGGGGGGGGGGGGGCGGGTGGTGCTGGTGTACAGGGGGGTGAGAAAAGCACTTTACGCAGACCAGTGCTGGTCGCTGTCCGGGATGGGTGGTAGCAGATCAGTGCGAGATTGGACGGGGGCTGGAGAGGGATAATTTGGGGGAGGGGGGGATGGTTCTAAGACCGTGGTTCTGAAGGGATAGTCTCCTTGCGACACTCTCCCATACGGGGGGGGAGGGATGGTGGTTTCCGTCCATCAGTGAGGACAGACTGGAGTCAAAGGGGAACTGACATCCCACTGAATGCTGAACTAAATGGGTGAGGGCAACTCAGTCCCAACACCAGGGAGCCTGACTTACTCTGATTGGTCAGGTTATTTCTAAGCCAAGCATTCTGCCAATCAGAAACACCCCTGGCATTCCCCAGCCCCCCAGTATCCATAAACTGCACTTGCGGCAATCAAGCTGCCTCAAGTATCAGAACATGTGACAGCACAGTACAGGCCCTTCAGATCACCATGTTGTGCCGACCTTTCAACCTACTCTTAGATCAATCCAACCTTTCCCTCCCACATAGCCCTCCATTTTTCCATCAATGTCCCTAGTGTATCTGCCTCTACCAACACCCCTGGCAGCACCTTCCACACCCATCACTAAAACTTACCTCTGACATCCCCCCTGTACTTTCCTCCAATCACCTTAAAATTATGTCCCCTTGTGTTAGCCATTTCCACTCTGGGAAAAAGTCTGACAGTCCACCACTATTCCTCTCATCATCTTGTACATCTCTATCAAGTCACTTCTCATCCTCCTCCTCTCCACAGAGAAAAGCCCTAGCTCACTCAACCTATCCTCATGATACTTGCTCTCCAATCAGGCAGCATCCTGGTAAATCTTCTCTGTACCCTCTAAAGCTTCCACATTCTTCCTATAGTGAGGTGACCAGAAATGAAGACAATACTCCAAGTGTGGTCTAACCAGGGTTTTAGAGCTGCAACATGACCTCGTGGCTCTTGAACTCAATCCCCTGACTCATGAAGGCCAACCACCATACGCCTTCCTAACAACCTACCAACTTGCGAGGCAACTTTGAGGGATCTATGCTTGGACCCAAGATCCTACTGTTCCTCCACACTGCTAAGGATCCTGCAATTAACCCTGTATTCTGCTTTCAAATTTAACCTTCCAAAGTGAATCACTTCACACTTTTCTGGGTTGAACTCCATCTGCACTTCTAACCCAACTCTGCATCCTAGCAATGTCCTGTTGTAACCCTTGACAACCTTCTACACATTCCATAACAGCACCAACCTTCCTGTCATCTGCAAGCTTACTACTCACCCTTCTTTATCCAAGTCATTTATTAAAAAAAACAAAGATCAGGGGTTCCAGAACAGATCCTGTGGACCACCACTGGTCACTGACCTCCAGGCAGAATACACTCCATTTAAAACCACACACTGCCTTCCACACGTGAGACAATTCTGAATCCACATAGCCAAGTTTCCCTGGATCTCATGTCTCCTGACCTTCTGAATGAGCCTATCATGGGGAACCTTATCAAATGCCTTACTAAAGTCCATGTACACCACATCCACTGCTCTACCCTCAATGATTTTGTATTTGCCACATCCTTAGAATTCAATCAGACTCGTGAGGCATGACCTGCTCCACACAAGGCCATGCTGACTATCCCTAATCAGACTGCTTCTCCAAATGTTCACAAATCCTGTCCTTAAGAATCATTACCTATAATTCGCCTACCACTGAAGTAAGACTCACTGTTCTTTAATTCCCAGGGTTATCCCTACTCCCTTTCTTGAAAGGAATAAGATTTGCCACCTCCAATCATCTGGTATTACTTCTGTGGCCAGAGGACACAAAGATCATTGCCAAGGGCTCAGAAATCTCTTGCCATCTTCCTGAAGTATCCTGGGATATATCCCATCCAGCCCCAGGGACTTATCTATCCTTAATGTTTTTCAAAAGTTCCAATACATCCTCCTTCTTAACATTGAGATGTTCTAGCTTAGCTTGTTTTATGCTGTCCTCACAAGTGTCAAGGTCTCTCACTGGTGAATACTGAAGCAAAGCATTCATTAAGGACCTCCCCTACCTCTTCTGATTCCAGGCACATTTCCTCCTCTATCCTTAATTGGTCCTACCTTCACTCTAGTCATCCTTCTGTTCTTCAAATACAAGTAGAACACCTTGGGTTTTCCTTAATCCTACTCACCAAGGCTCTCTCATGTCCCCTTCTAGCTCTCCAAAGTCAATTCCCAAGCTCCTTCCAGGCTACCTTTTAGGTCTCTAGAGCCCTGTCTGATCCTTGCTTCCTGAACCTTAAGCAAGCTTCTTCTCTTCACTAGATATTCAATCTCTTGTCAAACATGGTTCCTTCACCCTACCATCCTTTTTCTGCTTCAATGGGAGGAAGCTATCCAGAACCCCCATAAGTGATCTCTAAACAACCTCCACATTTCCATTGTGCATTTCCCCCAAGTACATCTGCTCCCAATTTACAATCCCAAGTTCTTGCCCAATAGCATCATAATTCCCCCTCCCCCAATTAAATACTTTCCCATACCATCTGCTCCTAGGGTGGGGTAAAGGTCAGGGAGTTGTGGTCACTGTCTCCAAAATGCTCACCCACTGAGAGATCTGACACATGACCAGGTTCATTGCCTAGTACCAGATCCAGAATGGCCTTTCTAGTCAGCCTGTCTACATATTGTGTCAGGAATCCTAGCTGGACACCTAATGAATTCTGCCCCATCCAAACCTTTTGCAATGAGGAGCTACCAATCAATATTAGGGACGCTGAAATCACCCATGACAACCTTGTACTTCTGCACCTTTCCAAAATCTGCTTCCCCGATCTGGTCCTGTCTCTGTTGCTATTGGGGGGGGGGGGGGGTGGAATCTGTAGAATACACCCAATAGAGTTAGCTCCTTTGTTTCTGACTTCCACCCACTGACTCAGTAGATGATCGCTCCAGGACATCTCCCTTTTCTACAGCTGTGATATTATCCTTCATTAGCAATGCCACTCCCCCACCTCTTACCTCCCTGTCCTTTTTGAAACATCTAAACCCCAGAACATCCAGCAGCCATTCCTGCCCTTGTGATAGCCAAGCCCCTGTAATGGCCACCACATCATAGTTCCATATACTTGCCCATGATCTAAGTTCATCACCCTTGTTCCTGATACTTCTTGCATTAGACACTTCAGCCCATCCAACTGACTGCAATTTTGCCCTTTTAACTGCCTCTCCTTCCTCACCATCTGTCTACACTCTGCATCTACTTGTACACTAAATGCACCAACCTCTGACCTGTCACTCAGGTTCCCATCCCCCTGCCAAACTAGTTTAAACCCCCCCCAACAGCTCCAGCAAACCTGCCCACAAGAATATTGGTCCCCCTCCAGTTCAGGTGTAAGCCATACTTTTTGTACAGGTTATACCTTCCCCAGAAGAGATCCCAATGATCTACAAATCTGAAAACCCTGCCCAACTCCTCAGCCCACACATTCATCTGCCAAATCAACCTATTCTTACCCTCACTGGCACATGGCACAGGCAGCAATCCAGAGATTACTGCACCTGAGGACCTGCTTTTTAGCTTCCTACCTAGTTCCCCATATTCACTTTTCAGGACCTCATCTCTTTTCCTACCTATGTCATTGGTAGGAATGTGTACCACAACTTCTGGCTACTCACCCTCCCCCTTTAGAATGCTGAGGGCTCGATCTGAGACATCCCTGACCCTGGCACCTAGAAGGCAACATACCATCCAGGAATCTTTCACATCCATAGAATCTCTAGTATGCTCTCTTAACTAGAGTCCCCTATCACTACCACTCCTCTTCCCTTCCGAGCCACACTCAGCACCAGCAGCCTGACCGCTGCAGCTTTCCCCAGTAGGTTCCCCAACAGTATCCAAAGCAGTATACTTGTTATTGAGGGGACCAGCCACAGGGGTGCCCTGCGCTACCTGCCTATTCCCCTTCCCTCTCCTGACAGTCACCCAGCTTCCTGCCTCCTGCAGCCAAGGTGTAGCTCCCTCCCTGTAGCTTCTCTCACCTCCTTATTCTCCATGAGCTGAATGTATTGTCCATCCTGTGCCTGGGTTCACACCAACTCCACCCTCCCTTTGGTGAGTGACTATAGAACACTACAGCACAGAAAAACAGGCCATTCAGCACTTCTAGTCTGTGCCAAAATGTTATTCTGCTAGTCTCATTTACCTGCACCCAGTCCATAACCCTTCAGACCTCTCCCGTCCATGTATCTATCCAATTTATTCTGAAAAACTCAAGAGTGAGCCTGCATTACTACATCAGATGGCAGCCCATTCCATACTTCCACCACTGAGTGAAGTAGTTCCCGAATGTTCACCCTAAACCTTTCCTCTTTCACCCTAAAGCCATGTCCTCTTGTACTTCTCTCCTAATCTAGGTGGAAAGAGCCTATTCACATTAACTGTCTATACCCCTCAATTTTGTAAACCTCTATCAATCTCCCCTCATTCTTCTGTGCTCAAAGGAATAAAGTCCTAACCTGTTCAATCTTTCCCTGTAACTCAACTCCTGAAGACCCGGCAACATTCTAGTAAAGCTCCTCGGCACTCTTTCAATCTTACTGATATCCTTCCTAGTTAGGTGACCAGAACTGCACACAATATTCCAAATTTGGCCTCACCAATGTCTTATACAACCTCACCATAACATCCCAACTCCTGTACTGAGTACAGGAATGCCAGGATGCCAAAAGCCTTTCTTACAACCCTATCTACCTGCGACGCCACTTTCAGGGAATTATATATCTGAACTCCCAGATCCCTTTGTTCCTCCGCACTCCTCAGAGCCCTACCATTTACTGTGTATGTCCTCCCTTGATTTGTCCTTCCAAAATGCAACACCTCACACTTGTCTGCATTAAATTCCATCTGCCATTTTCTGGCCCATTTTTCCAGTTGGTTCAGATCCCTCTGCAAGCTTTGAAAGCCTTCCTCGCTGTCCACAACGCCTCCAATCTTACTGTCATCAGCAAACTTGCTAATCCAATTTACTACATTATCATCTAGATCATTGATATAGACAACAAACAACAATGGCCCCAGCACAAATCCCTGAGGCACACCACTAGTCACAGGCCTCCAGTCTGAGAAACAATCATCCACAACCACTCCCTGTCTTCTCCCACACAGAATTTCAAATCCAGTTTACAACCTCTCCATGGATACCTAGTGTCTGAGCCTTCTGAACTAATCTCCCATGTGGGACCTTGTCAAAGGCCTTACTAAAGTCCATGTAGACAACATCCACAGCCTTTCCTTCATCTACTTTCTTGGTAACCTCCTCAAAAAAACTCTACAAGATTCGTTAAACACGATCTACCACACACAAAGCCATGCTGACTATCCCTAATCAGCCCTTGGCTGTCCAAATACTTGTATATCCAATCTCTCAGAACACCTTCCAATAATTTACCTACTACTGATGTCCGGCTCACTGGCCTGTAATTACCTGGTTTACTTTTAGAGCCTTTTTAAGTAACAGAACAATACGAGCTACCCTCCAGTCCTCTGGCATCACACCCATGGCTAAGGACATTTTAAATATATCTGCCAGGGCCCCTGCAATTTCTACACTAGTCTCCCTCAATGTCTGAGCAAATATCTTATCAGGCCTGGGGGATTTATCTACCTTTATTCACTGTAAGGCAGCAAGCACCTCCTCCTCTTTAATTTCTATGTTCCATAACACTACTGCTTGTTTCCCTTCCTTCCATATCCACTATGCCAGCTTCCTGCATAAATACTGATGCAAAAAAAATCATTTAAGATCTCCCCCATCTCCTGAGGCTCTACACAGACATCCACTGATCTTCTAGGGGAAGAATTTTGTCCCTTACTATCCTTTTACTCTTCATATACTTGTAGAAACCCTTCAGGTTTACCTTCACATTATCTGCCAAAGCAACCTCATGTCGTCTTTTTGTCTTCCTGATTTCCTTTTTAGTATTTTCTATACTCTTCAAGTACCTCATTTGTTCCTAGTTGCCTATACCTGCTATAGGCCTCTCTCTTAACCAGATCACCAATATCCCTTGAAAACCAAGGTTCCCTATGCTTTTTAATTTTGCCTTTAATCCTGGCAGGAACATTCAAACTCTGCACTCAAAATTTCTCCTTTGAAGGCCTTCCACTTACTGAGCACGTCCTTGCCAGAAAACAACTCATCCCAATCCACTCTTCCTAGATCCTTCTTCATTTCCACAAAATTGGCCTTTCTCCAATTTAGAACCTCCACGGGGACCAGACCTGTCCTTATCCATAATTAACTTGAAACTAATGACATTATGGTCACTGGACACAAAATGCTCACCTACACATACTTCTGTCACCTGACCTGTCTGGTTCCCTAATAGGAGATCAAGTATTGCATTCTCTCTCGTTGGTACCTCTATATATTGATTTAGAAAACTTTCCTGAACACATTTGACAAATTCCAAGCCATCCAGCCCTTTCACAGTGTGGGAGGGCCAGTCAATATGTGGAAAGTTAAAATCCCCTACTATCACAACTTTGTTTCTTACATCAGTCTGCTATCTCACTACAGATTTGTTCCTCCAATTCTCTCTCACTATTGGGCGGTCTATAATACAACCCTATTAGTGTGGCCACACCTTCCCTGTTCCTTAGCACCACCCATATGGAGTCTGTAGACGAGCCCTCCAGGCTGTCCTGTCTACGCACAGCTGTGATATTTTCTTGACTAGTAACGCCACTCCTCCCCCTCTATCACGTCTGAAACAGAACCTGGAACATTAAGCTGCCAGTCCTGCCCCTCCTGCATCCAAATCTCACTAATAGCAATAATGTCATAATCCCATGTGCCAATCCAAGCCCCAAGCTCATCTGCTTTACCTACAATACTTCTTGCATTGAAATAGATGCACCTGAGAACATTACTATCATGTATAAACCTTTGATTCCTGTTGATACCTGCAGTCCTCACATGACCATTTTCCTCCTCCACCTCACTATCTGCTCTAACACTCCCATTCCCCTCCCCCTGCAAATCTAGTTTAAACCCCCTGGAGCACCACTAGCAAACCTACCCACAAGAATGTTGGTCCCCCTCCAGTTCAGGTGCAAACCATCCCATCGGAACAGGTCCCACCTTCCCTGGAAGGAAGCCCAATTGTCTAGAAACATGAAGCCCTCCCTCCTGCACCATCTCCTTAGCCATGTATTTAGCTGCATGATCCTCCTATTTCTAGCCTCTAGCTCATGGCACTGGTAGCAATTGAGATTGCAACCTTGGAGGTCCTGTCCTTCAACTTTGCACCTAATTCTCTAAACTCTTTGCAGGACCTCCTCCTCCTCCTCATCCACATCATTGGTCCCTAAGTGGACCACAACATCTGGCTGCTCACTCTGCCTCCTGAGAATATCGAGAACTCGATCCAAGATATCGTGGACCCTGGCACTAGGGAGGCAACAGACCATGCGGAATTCTCGATCTCTCCCACAGAGCCTTCTATCTGTCCCCCTATCAAATCCCCTATCACTATTGCTCTCCTTTTTTCCCCTCCTTCCTTCCCGAGCTGAGGGTCCCATCTCAGTGGGAGAGACAGGACCACTGCCACTCGTCCCTGGTAGGTCATCCCCACCAACAGCATCCAAAACATATACTTATTGTTGATGGGAATGGCCATAGGGGTGCACTGACCTGTGTCTATACCCCTTCCCTTTCCTGACAGCCACCCAGTTACCTGTTTCCTGACTGTTAGGGGTGACTATCTCCCTGAAACTCCTGTCTATTTCTACCTCACGAATGATCCGGAGTTCATCCAGCTCCGGCTCCCTAACTCGGTTAGTCAGGAGCTGCAGCTGGATGCACCTTTTACAGGTGTGGTCATCAGGGACAAGTGTGCTGTCCCTGACTTCCCACATACTGCATACAGAGCACATGACTGCCCTAACTGCTGCCATCACTACCTACTTCTAAGTTAATTAAATTAAGGGAACTTACCAGCCTTACCTCTCTGGGGGTAAGCTTGTCCTCACCAAAGCCTCTTGAGCCAGAGCCTCAGATCTCCACACCTAACCCTCAGCCACTGACACACTGGCCACTCCTCTTCAGATAGCCCTCCTTATATTTGTCCCTGCCAATTACCTCAAGTACCACTCTCTCTAATCAACCACTCAACACTCTGTTTAACCCTTCAGTTGCCCTCCACTTATTAAGCTTTTAAAAGACACTCACCGTACCTGAAGGGGACCCGCTGCTCCAATGGCTCCCGGGCTCCTTCTGAAAAAGAAAAGCCCGTGAAACACACAAGCTTTTAAAAGACACTCACTGGACCTGAAGGGGACCCACTGCTCCAATGGCTCCCGGGCTCCTTCTGTAAAAGAGACTTTGCACACTCCGGGTCCCTAGGGTGGGATATTAGGACCTGGGTGTGAAAGACTTTCAGGAAGTTTGTCATGGGAATTGGGTGCCTGGTGTTGTATCTCACTAGTTGGGGGTGGTCTGGCGAAGTGGGGACAGTGTCTCTGGGTGGGGGGGCGGTATCGCTCTGGGTGGGGATGGCGTGGGTGTGGTCTTGATGAGGGTGCTCACTGCTGGTGAGGGTGGTCTCACTTTGTGAGGGTGGTCTTGCTGCCAGTGGGGGTGGTCTTGCTGGGTGAGGGTGGTCACTGCCAGTGGGGGCGGTCTCACTGGGTGGGGGCAGTCTCACTGGGTGAGGGTGGTCTCACCACACCTTGTTTGCCTCAGCCTGCTGTGCCCCCGGAAGGTGAGTTTAGCATGGAGTGGGCAGAGGGGGCACTGCCTCACCAGGCTGGTGAGTCCCTGCTCACATCATGATGCCTCTGGTTAACACTGAGATGTCTGTTACCTCTCCAGCTGGTTAACACTGAGATGTCTGTTACCTCTCCAGCTTTGCAGCAGAAGCTTCACCTGCCCCGGTTTCCTCCTCCTGGCCATTCATGCCACTGCTTCCCTGCGATCTGCCCAGCATGTTGGAACCAAGCAGAGTGTCCATGTGTCAGGTGAGACAGTGAACTGCTCAGAATGACCCTTGACCACCGGTGGGGAAGTGAGCATCTTCAGCTCTGAGACTGAGACCACAGGACATGTCAGAAGGGTCCCTGATCTGATCTTGGTCTTTATGGTTGGCCAAGGTTGGCTCCTGTCTCAGGGCCTTCAGCTCCATGTGAGTCCTCATGCTTATCCATGCCCCCATCACTCCATCTCCTCCCATCACCATCTCCTTCTGTCCTTTCCCCCTCATCGGAATGAAATGTACCTCTGCCCTTCTCCTCAGCTGTTTCCTCAGGGAGCGGTTCCTCGTTCTCACGCCCCTCCAGGGAAAAGCATTACTCTTGAATATCCTCCCAACTGTATCTGTGACCTCCCCGAGAAATGGAATAATGATGACATGGAGAAGAAAGATCCCATCCATGGTCACCACCCAGAAGTGACTGAGGTCCCAGGTTCCGACACCCCATCCAGCAGAAATACCATCCCTGCATCTGCCCTGTCGAGCCCCATATGTTTCAGCAAGATGACCTCTCATTCTTCTAAACTCTAGGGAGTATAAACCCAGTACACTCAATCTCTATATATGTGGCAGTCCCCCATCTCAGAGATTGATCTGGTGAATGTTCGATGCACTCCCTCTATCGCAGGTATATCTTTCCTGAGGGAGCAAGACCCGGCCTGTACACAATACACCAGGTGACATCTCACCAGGGTTTAATATAATTGCACAAAGATGTCTTTATTCTTGTAATCAAATCCTCTTGGGACAAGGCCAACGTACTGTTTGTCTTCCTAATTGTCAGTTGTATCTACATGTTAGCTTTGTGATTCATTCACAAGATACCTCAGTCCCTCTGAACACCAACACCATTCAACACGCTGTATTTTTGTTCTTTCCAACGAAGTAGATTGTTTCACATTTTCTTCCATCCTGCCACATCCTCACCATCACTCAGCCTGTGTATAATCTCACTCCTACTCGCAACTCGCACCCTCACCCAAGTTTCCCAGTTACCTTTCCACACCATCCTCCTCAACAATCCATCACTGCCTTACAAACATTCAAAGGCTTGGCTTTCACCTCCCATCAGGAAAAGTTCCAAAGATTTATCACCATCTGAGAGAGAAGCTTCATCTCAGCTCTGCCTTAAATCCTAATTCTGAATTCTCCTACTGGAGGAACTTGTTAAAGTCCCACACAGGAGGTTGGCCAACAAGATGAGAGCACATGGGGGTAATATTACCGATGTGGATTGACAGAACAGGTTATCAGACAGAAAGTAAAGAGCAGAAGTAAATGATTCTCTCCTTCCATGAGTAGAGATAGTGATGGGGCCCCACCCGTGCACTATCTGTATCAATAATTAGGCTGAGGGCACCAAATATCATATTTCCAAGTTTGCTGTTAATCAAACCAAGGTGAGATTGTAGGTGTCACGGAGGATGTAAGGGAGACTTTGAGGGGATATCGACATGCAGAGTGAGTGGGTACAAACATGCAAGTTCAGGATCAAGTGGATAGTGTGAAGTTATCCTCTTTGCACAAGTATGTTTTTAATAGTGAGTGGGTGATGTTGTTGTACAGAAGGAGTGAGGTGTCCTGGTGCACAAGTCACTGAAAGCCAACAAGCAAATGCAGCAAGCCATGAGGAAGGCAAACGGCCTTCATTGTGAGAAGCTTTGAGTAATGGTCAGGATCTCTTACCACAGTTGTGCAGGGTCTTGGTGAAATGACACCTGGAGTTTTGTCTTCACTTTTGGCCTCCTTACTGAAACAAGATACATTTGCCTTAGAGAGAGGGCAGGAGAGGTTGACTGGATGGTTTCAGGGACGGCAGGTTTAACTAGACTTGTCTCCTCTTGTTGGAGATCTCACTGAATAATTCGAGATTGACAGGCTGCATGGATGGAGGGTGTTTCCCCCGGCTGAGGAGTCTAGGACCAGCGGTCAGTCTCAGAATAAAGGTCGGCCATTGAGGACTGAGATGAGAATAAGCATCTTCATGGGTAGAAACTTCTGCTTTGGAGGATTGTTTTGATAAACAGCAGAACAGGCTTGAAGGGCCAAATGGCCTCCACCAGCACCTATGTTCTTATTTCTCATCTTCTCCACATCCACCTTGTGAGAGCTCTCAGGATCTTGACCTTCAATCAAGTCCCCTTCCCCCCTCTAAACTCAAGCAGATGTCAGCTGAGACTGTCTAACCTTTGTAGCCTTCTTACATTCTCTTCATAGCTGACTTTCCTACCCAGCTTAGCAAGCAGCTCTTCAGTGCCTTCATCCCAATCATTTATATAAACTGGAAAATGTTGCAGCTTTGGCACTGATCCCAGTGGGACACCTCTCAGAACATCTAGAAACATAGAAAACCTACAGCACAATACAGGCCCTTTGGCCCATAAAGTTGTGCCGAACATGTCCCTACCTTAGAAATTACTAGGCTTACCCATAGCCCTCTATTTTTCTAAGCTCCATATACCTATCCAACAGTCTCTTGAAAGACCCTATCGTATCTGCCTCCACCACCGTTGCCGGCAGCCCATTCCACGCACTCACCACTCCCTGAGTAAAAAACTTACCCCTGACATCTCCTCTGTACTTACTCCCCAGCACCTTAAACATATGTCCTCTTGTGGCAACCATTTCAGCCCTGGGAAAAAGCCTCTGTCTATCCACACGATCAATGCCTCTTATCATCTTGTACACCTCTATCAGGTCACCCCTCATCCTCTGTCGCTCCAAGGAGAAAAGGCTGAGTTCATTCAACCTGCTTACATAAGGCATGCTCCCCAATCCAGACAGCATCCTTGTAAATCTCTTCTGCACCCTTTCTATGGCTTCCACATCCTTCCTGCAATGAGGCGACCAGAACTGAGCACAGTACTCCAAGTGGGGTCTGACCAGGGTCCTATATAGCTGCAACATTACCTCTCGGCTCCTAAATTCAATTCCACGATTGATGAAGGACAATACACCATATGCCTTCTTAACCACAGAGTCAACCTTTGCAGCTGCTTTGAGCGTCCTATGGACTCAGACCCCAAGATCCCTCTGATCCTCCACACTGTCAAGAGCCTTACCATTAATACTATATTCTGCCATCATATTTGACCTACCAAAATGAACCACTTCACACTTATCTGGGTTGAACTCCACCTGCCACTTCTCAGCCCAGTTTTGCATCCTATCTATGTCCCACTGTAACTTCTGATAGCCCTCCAAACTATCCACAACACCTCCAACCTTTGTGTCATCAGCAAACTTACTAACCCATCCCTCCACTTCCTCATCCAGGTCATTTATAAAAATCACGAAGATTAAGGGTCCCAGAACAGATTCCTGAGACACACCACTGATCACCAACCTCTATGCAGAATGTGACCCGTCTACAACCACTCTTTGCCTTCTGTGGGCCAGCCAGTTCTGGATCCACAAAGCAATGTCCCCTTGGATTCCATGCCTGCTTACATTCTCAATAAGCCTTGCATGGGGTACCTTATCAAATGCCTTGCTGAAATCCATATACACTACATCTACTACTCTCCCTTCATCAATGTGTTTAGTCACATCTTCAAAAACTTCAATCAGACTTGTAAGGCAGGACCTGCCCTTGACAAAGCCATGCTGACTAATCATATTATACCTCCCCAAATGTTCATAAATCCTGTCTCTCAGGATCTTCTCCATCAACTTACCAACACTGAAGAAAGACTCACTGGTCTATAATTTCCTGGGCTACCTCTACTCCCTTTCTTGAATAAAGGAACAACATCCGCAACCCTCCAATCCTCTGGAACCTCTCCCGTCCCATTGATGATGCAAAGATCATTGCCAGAGGCTCAGCAATCTCCTCCCTCACCTCCCACAGTGGCCTGGGGGTACACCTCATCCGGTCCCGGCAACTTATCCAACTTGATGCTTTCCAAAAGCTCCAGCATGTCCTCTTTCCTAATATCTACATGCTCAAGCTTTTCAGTCTGCTGCAAGTCATCACTACAATCACCAAGATTTGTTTCCATAGTGAATACTGAAGTAAAGTATTCATTAAGTACCTCTGCCATTTCCTCCGGATCCACACACACTTTCCCACTGTTACACTTGATGGGTCCTATTCTTTCATGTCTTATCCTCTTGCTCTTCACATACCTGTAGAATGCTTTGGGGTTTTCCTTAATCCTGCCCGCCAAGGCCTTCTCATGTCCCATTCCTGGCTCTCCTAATCTCCTTCTTAAACTCCTTCCTGTTAGCCTTATAATCTTCCATATCGCTAACATTACCTAGCTCTGTGAACCTTTTGTAAGCTTTTCTTTTCTTCTTGACTAGATTTATCACAGCCTTTGTACACTATGATTCCTGTACCTTACCATAACTTCCCTGTCTCATTGGATCATGCCTACGCCTAACTCCACACAAATATCCCCTGAACATTTGCCACATTTCTTCCGTACTTTTTCCCTGAGAACATCTGTTCCCAATTTAAGCTTTCAATTTCCTGCCTGAGAGCCTCATAATTCCCCTTACTCCAATTAAACACTTTTCTAACTTGTCTGTTCCTATCTCTCTCCAATGCTATCGTAAAGGAGATAGAATTATGATCACTATCTCCGAAATGCTCTCCTACTGAGAGATCTGACACCTGACCAGGTTCATTTCCCAATACCTGATCAAGTACAGTCTCTCCCCCTTGTAGGCTTATCTATATATTGTGTCAGGAAACCTTCCTGAACACACCTAACAAACTCCACCCCATTTAAACCCCTTGCTCTAGGGAGATGCCAATCGATATTTGGAAAATTAAAATCTCCCACCACGACAACTCTGTTATTATCACACCCTTCCAGGATCTGTTTCCCTATCTGCTCCTTGATATCCCTGTTACTATTGGGCAGCCTATAAAAAACACCCAGTTCCTGTTCCTAACCTCCACCCACAGAGACTCCGTAGACAATCCCTCCATGATGTCCAACTTTTCTGCAGCCGTGACACTATCTCTGATCAATAGTGTCACGGCCCCCACCTCTTTCACCTCCCTCCCTGTCCTTTCTGAAACATCTAAAACCCGGCACTTGAAGTAACCATTCCTGTCCCTGAGCCATCCAAGTCTCCGTAATGGCCACCACATCATAGCTCCAAGTACTGACCCACACTCTAAGCTCATCCACTTTGGTCACAATACTCCTTGCGTTAAAATAGACACATCTCAACCCGTCAGTCTGAGCGCGTCCCTTCTCTATCACCGGCCTGTCCTCCCTCTCGCACTGTCTACAGGCTTTCTCTATTTGAGAGCCAACCACCTCTTCCCCAGTCTCTTCAGTTCGGTTCCCACCCCTCAACAATTCTAGTTTAAATTCTCCCCAGTAGCCTTAGCAAATCCCCCCGCCAGGATATTGGTCCCCCTGGGGTTCAAGTGCAACCCGTCCTTTTTGTACAGGTCACACCTGTTCCAAAAGAGATCCCAATGATCCAGAAATCTGAATCCCTGCCCCCTGCTCCAATCCCTCAGCCACGCATTTATCCCCCACCTCATTCTATTCCTATACTCACTGTCACGTGGCACAGGCAGTAATCCCGAGCTTACTACCTTTGTGGTCCTGTTCTTCAGCCTTCTGCCTAACTCTCTAAACTCACTTTTCAGGACCTCATCCCTCCTTCTACTTATGTCATTGGTACCAACATGTACCACAACTTCTGGCTGCTTTCCGTCCTGCTCAAGAATGTTGTGGACCTGATCAGAGACATCCTGGACCCTGGCACCTGGGAGGCAACATACCATCCGGGATTCTTGTTCATGCCCACAGCCTCAGGGGTCCTCTACACTGTCTGCCTGTTCCCTTTCCCTTTCTCTCCCCTGACAGTCACCCATCTATCTGCCTCCTGGACCCTAGAAGTTCCTGCTCTAAGGGGGGTGACTGCCTCCCGATGCACAGCATCTACATAACTCTCTCCCTCCCTGATGCTCCACAGTGTCTGAAGCTGCGACTCCAGCTCATCAATTCTGAGCTAAAGTTCCTCCAGCCTCAAGCACTTACTGCAGATGTGGTCACCATGCACCACAGCAGGGTCCACGAGCTCCCACATCACGCAGCTGCAGCACATCGCCTTGCCCTCCATCTGAACTATTTTTTTGTCTACCTATCTGAAGTCTACTTAAAAGTTCTAACAATAAGCGTAAACCTTCCCCTTACTTACCAGCTACTCACCAGTCTTGTTGCAGATGGCCTCTGCCTCTTGATGCCGAAGCCTGTTATGCCAAAGCCACTCACTCTGACTCTGTCCATTCCGACAAGGGCTGCTCCAAAATGGCCACTCCGCTTGACAATACCTCCTTTTTATTGGCCCTTCTAAATTCTGCTAGAGAAAAAAAGCCCGCGAAAACACACGAAACACACGAGCTTTTTAAGTACCCTCACCATACCTGAGAGGGACCCGCTGCTCCAACGTCTCCCGGGCCGATTCTGTAAAAGAAAAGCCCGCAGAAACAAACAAGCCTTTCAAACATTCTCACCGTACCTGAGAGGGACCCACTGTTCCAAAGTCTCCCGGGCCGATTCTGTAAAAGAATCTGGCCAACCAGAAGACCCATTTATGTCCACGCTGTTTCCTGAGAGCCAGTCAATCTTCTGTCCATGCCAATTTGTTACCTCCGGCACCATGAGCTTTCACTTTCCGCAATAACCTTAAACACAGCACCTTATGAAATGTCTTCTGGACATCTGGACAGTACATCCACTAGTTCCCTTTATCCACAGCACATTCTTCTCCAAATAACTCTAATATCTTGGTCAATTACAATTTCCCTTTCATGAAAGCATGTTGACTGTGCCTGATTACCTTGAATGTTCCCAAGTACTCTGTAATATCATCTTCAATAACAACTTCTAACATGCCCTGTGACTGATGTTAAGCCACCTGGCTTGTAGTTTCCTGCCTTCTGTCTTCCTTCCTTTTGGAACAAAGGAGTTACATTTGCTACTTTCAAATCAAATTGAACCATCTTCAAACCTGGCAAGTTTTAGAAAATTAAAGGTATTGCGTCAACAATCTCTTCATTTTTTTCAGACTCTGGAGCTGGAGATGTCAGCCTACAACTCCAACAGATTTCTCAGTACAACTGCCCTGGTGACTGTAATTCCTGAGCTCCCCCCTCCCTTCCAATCCCTGATTTACTGTTATTTCTGGGATGGTCGCTTTATCCTCTGTAAGACTTCTGCAAAGCATCTGTTTAATTCATTTCCTTGCATTCCATTATCAATTCCCCAGATTCACTTTCTCCAGTGTCAACACTCACCTTGGTAGACATCTTTTATCTGCAGAAAGTCTGACGCTCTGTGTATATTTAAGGCTATCTTTATCCTGTACTGCACTGCAACAATTTCTCCAATGCCAGTTTCTTCCAGCACCTCCACTCTAGCTCTGTTGTTTTCCACTATCTCAATATTTTTCCACTATCAGAGGCAAAATATTCCTGCAATGTCTGTGCCATTTCCTTGCCCCTCACTGTTACTGCTGCTGCCTTTGTCTGGGACCCACATTAATCTTTCCCTTTTCTATATATCTCTACAAGGTCTTGCAGTCTGTTTTCTGATTTCTGCAGGACTACTCTCATCATCTGCTTTGCCCTTCCTTGTTGTTTCTTGGTCCTCCTGAGCTGAAGGCTGAATTTTTTCTGGTCCCAGTCAAACTCTTGTTCACAATGTTCTGAGCTCTCGTACCACCTGGGGGCTGTGTGCCTGATAGGGATGACATTTGTCACACACGGTCCAGCACAGCAACAGGGCCTTTGGCCCAACTGGTTTCAAACTGAATTAAGTCAGTTTCAGTCTTTATATAAGATTCTGGTTCTTCATCATTCTGATCCAGCAAACCATCTCTCACACGTCCCAGGAATACATTCTCCGTACTATTACAGCCTCGCTTTGCCCCATCTACATGCAGATTAAAGTTCCCTATGATTATTATATCGCCAAGTCATAGAGTCATAGTTGTACACCTTGGAAACAGGCTTTTCGGCCCAACTCGTCCATGCTGACCGAGGTGCCTAGCTGAGCCAATCCCACTTGCCTGGGTTCAGCCCATATCCCTCTAAACCTTTCCCATCCATGAGCTGTCTTTTAAATGTTGTAATTGTACCTCCCTCAACCGCTCCCTCTGGCAGCTTGTTCCACACACCCACCACCCTCTGCATGAAACAGTTTGCCCCTCAGGTCCCCTTTAAATCTTTCCCCTCTCACCTTAAACCTATGCCCCTAATATTTGACATTTCCACCCTCACTATCTACCCTATCTATGCCCCTCATGATTTTATAAACTTCTATAAGGTCCACCCTCAGCCTCCTACACTCCAGGGAAAAAGCCCCAGCCTATGCAGTCTCTCTTCATAACTCAAGCCCTCCAGTCCCAGTAACATCCTTGTGAATCCTCTCTGCATCCTTTCCAGCTTAATGACATCTTTCCTATAGTTAGGCAATCAGAACTGTACAAAATATTCTCAGTTCAGTTGTACCAATGTCTTGTATGGTTAGAACATAGAACATAGAACAATTACAGCACAATTCAGGCCCTTCGGCCCACAAAGCTGTGCCGAACATGTCCCTACCCTAGAAATTACTAGGCTTACCCATAGCCCCCTATTTTACTCAGCTCCATGTACCTATCTATCAGTCTCTTGAAAGACCCTATCGTATCAGCCTCCACCACCATTTCCGGCAGCCCATTCCACACACTCACCACTCTCTGAGTAAAAAACTCACCCCTGACATCTCCTCTATATCTACTCCCCAGCACCTTAAACCTATGTCCTCTTGTGGCCACCAATTCAGCCCTGGGGAAAAGCCTCTGACTATCTACCCGATCAATGCCTCTCATCATCTTATACACCTCTATCAGGTCCCCCCTCATCCTCCATCTCTCCAAGGAGAAAAGGCCGAATTCCCTCAACCTGCTTTCATAAGGCATGCTCCGCATTCCAGGCAGCATCCTTGTAAATCTCCTCTGCACCCTCTCTATGGCTTCCACATCTTTCCTGTAGTGAGGTGACCAGAACTGAGCACAATACTCCAAGTGGGGTCTGACCAGGGACCTATATAGCTGCAACAATACCTCACAGATCCTAAATTCAATTCCCCGATTGATGAAGGACAATACACTGTATGCCTTCTTAACCACAGAGTCAACCTGCGCAGCAACATGATGTCCCAACTCCTGTACTCAATACCCTGACCATTGAAGGCAAGCGTGCCAGATGCCTTCTTCACCACCCTGTCTACCTAGTTTGATGTCCCTCCACTTTCCTGAGTTATTCTGTGAACTGCATTATCACTGCTGTTTGGGAGCCTGCAGACAATGCCCACAATGTGTCTGACCCTTGCTGTTCTTAGCTCTACCAAACGGATTCTACTCCTTGAGATGCAGAGCTATCCTCACCCACTGCTGCCTTTACCCCAACTAGGACTACCCCTCCACCTTTCCCCTTTACCTACCTCATCTAAACACTAAATTTCCCAACACTGGGCACTTTTCAGGGGTGGGAGAGATCTGAAACTCCCTGGCTCAGAGTGGTGGGAGCAGAAATCCTCGACATGTCAGGTTGGCTACTGAGGAGCTGTGACCTCGGGGCTAGGTACAGGGTGCAGGAAGGTGGGATTCAATTCTCAGCTCGTTCTTGGCTGGTATGAACATGATGGGCTGAATTGCTTCCTTCTACGGGAAAGGCAGCTGACCAGAGTTAGGACAGAGATCAGGTACAATATTACTAAAAGGTAGAACAAGCTCAAGTGGCTGAATGGCCTCTTGTTCAATCATTGCTTCACTATTATGCCCTTGTTAAGAAGTACTCCTTGCTGGGTATACATTAGCTGAACCCTGCCTCTCCTGCCAAAAGTAATAGAGGTCACTGAGCAGTAACGTGGAGCTAGGCTCCTGGATGACCTTAACCCTTTCCTCACTGGCTCAGACATAATCAAACCTGTGCAGTAGTTCCAGAGCAGGAATTTAAAACCAAATGACCTGCATTTCTTTAGCACCTCTTACATTCTTTTCAGGACACCCAAAGCCTTTTAAAGTCAATTTAATTATTGGTTGTCATTTTATTATTGGTTCAGCAACATCCCATTCACTGCAGTGTCACCATGGGCAGACGAGCTGCTTTTGATGCTGTTGGTTTGAGGATCAACATTGGGAACTGGAAATTGCAGCTGCACTCAGCTCTGGGACACAGCATCTCCTCACATCTGCAGCACAGCTCCCTGCTGTGATGTGTTCAGGTGACACTGGAGCCCCAGTCTCCTGACTCAGAGGCCAGAGTGTAACCCACTCCTTAACATGTCCTACCAATGCTTGGGTGTCCAGAGGTAGTGTCTGATGCTATCCCTCAGTTTGAGCTGACCACCATGGCTTGGGCCGACGGAGCATCGTCTCAACAGGCCGCCTGAGGTCAAGAACTTTTGGGTTATTTTGAGGCTGGAAGTCTCATCTGAAGAAGCTGGCCATGGCTATAAGCCACTTGACTTTACCAGTGCTGATTTATGACAGGCTCTTAACCCTGGAACAACATTGCCACCTTGTAATGGAAATGTTTTATTCTCGGCTTAAACAAGAAACTTCATGTAAAACCGGTAATGTGGAGTTGAGCAGCAATCAGAGCTGCCCATTACACCTGGAGTCCTGACAAGCTGGGGAAAGTCTCTCAGATAAATGAGAATGGGGAAAGACCTTTACTCCAGTGTACAGTGGAGCACTTTCACTAAAAGTAAACCATTTATTGTGGCAAAGGCTTGCATTTCTATCGCACCTTTCATGACCCCAGGATATCCCAAGGCACTTTACAGATTGTGCAGTAGTTTTGTATTGTGGCAAAGCAAGCTCCCACACTCAGCAACATGATAACAACTAGAGCACGGGTTGAGGGTGATGTTACCTGGGTGTTAGACATTGACCAGAGAATGGGGAGAACTCCTCTTCCTTTCAAAATCAGGACTACCTTCGATATCTCTTTCACAAGAGCTGGACCAGCCAGAAGAGTCAGTGACACCCGATGATGTGCGTCCAGTTATGTTCCTTGAAATGGCCCCATTGGATCCCTCACATCTGCCTGACAGGACTGTGTCAACCCAGGTTACACGTGCTTGGATGTAGACACTGCTCACAGAGGTCTCATCTTCCTTCCTGTTCATTGAGACCTTTCATTTGTGCAACTAGTTCTCATCTGTCTGGTTGAAGCTAACCTTTGTTTGGTGTTTGTGCAGGTGATGAGAGTGGGGCAATAGTGGTCCAGACCGCCCCAGGGAAGGTCCTCACTCACCGAGGTGCATCCATCACCCTGCCCTGCAGATACCACAGCGAGGCTGAGAATCGGGAGCAGCAAAAGATCCGCATCAAGTGGACCAAGGAGTCTGACTCCCTGCAGAGCACTGATGTCTTTGTGGCCTTGGGTAAGGTGCGGAAGGCATTTGGGGTGTACAAAGGCCGGGTGCGGCTGCAGGAGGACGGAGAAGGAGATGCGTCCCTGCACATGCAGGACGTCACACTTCAGGATTATGGCCGATACCAGTGCGAAGTCATCGACAAACTGCACGACGACAAAGGAATCGTCAGGTTGAATTTAGAAGGTGCAGGGTTTGATTTTGTGTTTCATCAGCTTTTTTCTTCCTTCCAGAGCAGACGGGAGGTGCTGAGCACCCACTCCTGACCCCATGTTTCCAGATTCTCCCTGTATCCTGGCACCACTCCCATTGCTTCCTCTGCAGGTTCCTTCCAATGTTGGGGGGTGTTCTGGTCCCATTGGTACCACAGTCCTGGTGACTCACCCCAGAAGATGTTCCATATGGACAGCCAGCCCAGCACTCTGGTCCCTGCCATGCCACTGACCCCTCTCATCGCACTGCAGAGAGTGGGGCAAGACATCATGGGGTTGAGGTTAGTCAGCGAGGTGATGGTGAGCTGATGAACGAGCAGCCTGTGGGGAGAGGTGCCAGGGTTGGCTGGATGGAGGGCATGAAACTGAAAGGGGGCTGTGTGCCCCTCCAGGGTCTAGAGTGAATAACCCACCATAAACCAACCCTAACCCAATGCTAACCCTAACACCAACCCCAATCCCAACCCCAACTCAATGCTAACCCCAACCCTTAACCAGCCTGAACCCAACTCTAACCCCAACCCCAGACCACCCCACTTTATTTTCATCTATTCTTGGGGTCTGAGCAGTCGGGATGGTGTGTGACGTGCAGAGGAACTACACGTGCGGTTGCCCTTGTCCTTCTCATGGGAGAGGTGGTGGGGTTGGAAGGTGTTGTTGAGGAAATACTGAAGGATAATTGTGCCTCTACTTCAATTAAAGGTGTGGTCTTCCCCTACCATCCGCGGCTGGGGCAGAAAATGTTAAACTTTAACGATGCCAAAGCCGTGTGTGCCAGGCAGGATGCGATGCTGGCCTCCTACGAGCAGCTGCACAGGGCGTGGGAACAAGGCTTGGATTGGTGTGAGGCAGGCTGGCTGGCTGATGGCTCTGTCCAGTACCCTATCTCCAATCCCCAGCTCAAGTGTGGCAGATCCGACCACTCCGGCATCAGGAACTATGGCTACCAGCACAAAGAAGACCAGCGATACAATGCTTTCTGCTTCACTTCAAACCTGAAAGGTGAGGGCCCAGTTATCCTGTGGAGAAATCCCAGAGGGAGAGAGACATGGGATCAACTGAAGAGCATGTTCAGAAGTCCTTGTGGAAAAGTTGTGTCATGAGATTAGTCAAAGGCAGTTGGAAGATTGGGTTGATAAAAGGTCAGGTGAGGGATCAGTTCAGCCTCAGTTGGGAGACATATTTTCACCTCTACCACGAGGTACTGAGTTTGCAGGCAGCTTGGTGCGTTATCCAGGATGGAATTTGCAGTGCAGTCCTGAGGGTATGTTGCACACATGAAGGTAAGGATGTTCAGGTGCAACATTAAATCAGAACGCTTTCTCCCTTCCACATGGTTAGCAAAGATCCCGTGCTATTATTGAATGGTAGAGTCGTTTTACCTGAGAGCCTGCTGCTCACTCAACACCTAAAGATCCGGGCATCATCACATTGTGGGAGCTTGCTGTGCACAAATTGCTGCTACATATCCCACATCACAGCAGTGACTGCTGCTGATTGGCTCTAAGTGTTTTGGGAAGTTATGGAAGATGCTGTGGATATGTAACTTTATTGGTTGCTGCTTGTTGTTTAATCCCTATAAGTGTGCGTGAACTGAACAAGTATTTGACAAGGTACCTCATGGCAGGCTGATCCAGAAGATTAAGATTCATGGGGTCCATGGTCACTTGGCGGATTGGATTCAGAACTGTCTTGCCCACAAAAGACAAGAGGGTAGTAGGGAGGCGTGTTATTCTGGCTGGAGGTCTGTGACCAGTGGTGTTCCACAGGGATCAGTGCTGTTTGCAGATGGCACATAAATTGGTGGAGTTGCAGACAGTGAAGAAGGTCATCAAAGGATACAGCAGGATACAAATCAGTTACAGACGTGGGCAGAGAAATGGCAGATGGAGTTTAATCTAGACCTGTGTGAGGTATTGCACTTTGGGAGGTCAAATGTAAGGGGAAAGTGCACAGTTAATGGCAGAGACTTAACAGCATTGATGCACAGAGGGACCTTTGGGTCTAAGTTCATAGCTCCTGGGCCAGTTGGGCTGAAGGGCCTGGTTTCATGCTGTATGACTCTGACTCCCTGAAAGTAGCAACACAAGTAGACAGAGTGGTAAAGAAAGCATACGGTATGCTTCCTTTCATCAGTCGGAACATTGGGTGTAAGAGTCAGGAAGTCATATTGTAGCTACATCAAAATTTGGTCAGGTCATACTTCATGTGTTTTGTGCAGTTCTGGTCGCCCCATTACAGGAAGGATGTGGAGGTTTAGGAGAGGGTGCAGAAGAGGTTCAGCAGGATGCTCCCCGGATCAGAGGGCATGAGCTGTAAGGAGATGCTGGACAAATTTGAGTTGTTTTTTCTGGAGCGATGGAGGCTGATGGGGAGACCTGATAGAGGTTTGTAAAATTATGAGAGGCACAGATAGAGTCGACAGTCAGAAACCTTTCAGGGTGAAAATGTCAAATACTAGAGGACATGTATGTAGGGTGAGAGGGGGAAAGTTTAAAGGAGATGGACGGGGCAGGTTTTTTTACACAGAGAGTGGTGGGTGCTCGGAACGGGCTGCCAGGGGTGGTGGCGGAGGCAGATATGATAAAAGCATTTAAGAGACTTTTAGATAGACACATGAGGGATAAGGACCATGTGCAGGCAGAGGGGATTTAGTTTAATTTGGTGTCATGTTTAGCACAGACATTGTGGGCCAAAGGGCCTGTTCTTGTGCTGTACTGTTCTGTGTTCGATGTTTAATGTAACCACTCTGCCTTTGGCAGTGACCCTGCCTTGGTTGATGGGTTTATCGTTTCAACTTTTGTCTTTTTCCCCCCAAGGGAAAGTCTATTTCCTGAAGACATTCAGGAAGCTGAACTATGGTGAGGCAGTGAAGGCATGTAAGAAGAAGGGTGCGACCATCGCCAAGGTCGGCCAGCTGTATGCGGCCTGGAAGCTGCAGTTACTGGACCACTGTCGGCCAGGGTGGTTATCTGACGGGAGTGTCCGCTACCCCATTGTCAACCCCCGGCCCAAGTGTGGTGGGAGCAAGCCCGGAGTCCGCAGCTTGGGTTTCCCAGACCGGAGGCACCGGTTGTACGGAGTCTACTGCTTCAGAAAGAAGGAAGAGGGAGAGGGACAGAGAGACAGAGAGAGAAGTGGGGCAGCATTCTGAACAGGGCTTCAACATTTTAAAGCAAACCTTTCCCTTCACACCCAGAGCTCAGCTCTCCCCGCATGGATCAGCCAGAGCAGCCTGAATGTACAGAACCCATTGTAGCCAGGTACCAGGAGAGCTTTGTTAACTGCTTGCTCATGAGGACACACTTTCAAAGACAATCTGATCCTGCAGAATTAAATGTCACTGCCACGGATGGGGCAGGGAATAACTTGTGCTTCTTTATGCTGATGTTTGGCCTCGAAGTATAGTCACTGTCATGAAGTGGAGATTTCAGCAGTCTCACTGTATATAGCAAGGTCCCACAAACAGCAACATGATCATAACCAGGTCATCAATTACCTGGTCAAATTGGTTGCAGAATAAATATTGACCAGGTACCAGGGATCTCAGCTTCACAGCTCCAGAACTTGTATCCCTAAGAGAGGAGTTGCCTGAACTTGCTCTTGTACCTGAGAGATCTTCAGTGAAACCTGAAACCTGCAGATGTGGGTATGAAGGCCCTTTGTTAGGGTTTCTTGGTACAGGGGCAGTCTCCCTCTCCTGTATCCCCCTCTTCCTCTCCCCTTCTTCTGTCTCCCCCCTCCCTCTCTCCCTCTCCCGTCTCCTGGACAAGTTTTGGACTTCAAGCCACACTCCAAAAACATGACCTTAAGGGCAGAAGTGATGGAATGCTGCAGTGTCACGGGTCCTGGATTTCAGATGTAAGGAAGTCACAGTGTGATTTGGAAAAGGACTCATGTGGTTTGGGACAGGGTTCATGTTGAGATTTAAGGGTGTAACAATATGAGTAATGAAGAGGGTCACACTCTGGATGGTCACACTCTGGAGGGTCACACTTTGGAGGGTCACACTCTGGTTTGGGAAGGGAGTCACATAGTGAGTGAGTCAAAAAATGTGTCATCTTGAACGTTCTCTCAGGTTTATCCAGTAGTGATAGATTACCTGATGTTTATCATTTAGTGGAGTGTCCAGCTGCCGGAGTGTCCAGCTGCAGTTGTGGGTTGCCATGCAGTCTAGGACAGTGATTTAAAGAGCTAGATGGTTTATTGTTTCACCTGGAGGTTTGGCAGTGGTTTTGCCACCTAATGCCGTGTCGGTTGAAACACCTGCACAAATGTGTGTGGGTTTGGTTGGACGCTGAGCCAAGTGTGAATTCAGAAAACAGAGGGAATTTCTTGGAAGTTGTGAAATCAAGTGGATCACTTTTGGAGCAATGTTCATTGAGGCTGGATTGTGTTCACTAAGATGAGTGAAAGGTCACCACCGTGGAAAGAAATGGCGGTTAGACAGTTCAGTGTCCAATTCCTTGCCCAGTGCTCCATTTTCATTGCTTTTATCTCAGAAGTGAAATGCAGCACTTTGTGGGAAGCAGGTGGACAATGGTTCGGGGGAAATTACACAGACATGGGGCTCCACAGAGGTGCAGCAGGGAACTCACTGGATCAAAGGCAGTCTAGGACACGGGATGGGTGGAAGTCTGGCTGGAGCATGCAACAGGTGTCAAACCAATGAGAAAGGGCAGTGAGGGATGGCAGGAGCAACCAAGGTCACTGGAGGTGAATAGTTGCCAAGTGTGAACACTGGTTCAGTGTATTCAGGCTGACCTGCCCTCCCGTCCCCACCCCTCCCCCCCACCACCCAGACTCACTTATCTGGTTATTATTTATTGGTCTTTGTGGGAGCTTGCTATGCAATT